>NC_037688.1:22539637-22874286 GCF_003255815.1 Theropithecus gelada
TGGGAGATCCACTGCTCTCTTCAAAGCTGTCAGACAGAGTCGTTTGCGTCTGCAGAGGTTTCTGCTGCTTTTTTGTTGTTGTTGTTGTTGTTGTGTAGCTGTGCCCTGTCCCCAGAGGTGGAGTCTACAGAGACAGGCAGGTTTCCTTGAGCTGCTGTGAGCTCCACCCAGTTGGAGTTTCCCAGCAGCTTTGTTTACCTACTTAAGCCTCAGCAATGGCGGGCGCCCCTCCCCCAGCCTCGCTGCTGCCTTGCCGGTAGATCACAGACTGCTGTGCTAGCAATGAGGGAGGCTCCGTGGGCGTGGGACCCTCCCGGCCAGGTGTGGGATATGATCTCCTGGTGTGCCTGGTTGCTTAAAGCGCAAAATTGGGGTGGGAGTTACCCGATTTTCCAGGTGTTGTGTGTCTCAGTTCCCCTGGCTAGGAAAAGGGATTCCCTTCCCCCTTGCGCTTCCCAGGTGAGGCGATGCCTCGCCCTGCTTCAGCTCTTGCTGGTCGCTGGTCGGGCTGCAGCAGCTGACCAGCACAGATCGTCCGGCACTCCCCAGTGAGATGAACCCAGTACCTCAGTTGAAAATGCAGAAATCACCGGTCTTCTGTGTCGCTCGCGCTGGGAGTTGGAGACTGGAGGTGTTCCTATTCGGCCATCTTGCTCCGCCCAGCTTCCTGATATTTTTATGTTTCACTTTAGAGGAATTTGAATGATTTAAGTCGGAATTGCGTTTCTATAGCTGGCTGGCAGGGTAACTTTGAACAGTTTACAGAGCTTCTATTTTCCTCTCTCTTAAGTGAGGGTAACAACTGGTAAAAGCGTTGTATGTCTAAAATCACAAAAGTGATGTAGAGCTTTACTTTTCAAATTTTCTTATGCTTAAAAATCATCTGGCATCTTGTAAAAAGGACTGTGGTCTAAAAGAAAGAGTCCGAGATTCTGCATTTCAGACAAGCTCCCAGAGGAGGTAAATGATGGCCCATGGGCTACAGCTTGAGTAGCAACGCTATAAAGCACCTCATATTAATACTCACTCTGAAGTGTTGTCCTCTCCTTCCTCCCTCCATCTTCCTATCGGAAAATTCCAGGAGACAGAAATGGATTTTTATTTACTCCAAAGTCCAGTCTGATGGTCTCTCAATTGTGTTCCTCATTTAAAATAGTGCGGCTCCTGCACTTTGTTTAACTCTGCTTGACAATCAGTGATTTGTGATTCTGCTCTTTCCTGAACATGTTTATAAAATGACGACCTTGGGATTGGAGACTCTGCTGCCCAAATGCAGGGAGCAGACTTTCTATGGAAGAATTGTGAAAGGTCATTTTACCACTGTTTTTTCTTTCTTCTTGTCTTCTTTTTTGTTTTTTGCCTTGGCTTCGTATGCTAATGGAATCAACAGCCCCGTTTGCAATTTTAATGTTTCTTAGAAAGCTCTATCTCAGAATTTCCTATGGTTTGTATGTGCATTAGTCTTCTAGGTGAATCAGAGATTTCCTGCTATAACACCATGAGATTTCTCAATAGACCCTCTTGGCTCCTTGTTGAGTCTTTTGAATGACTTTATTATAATAAAGTTGACTTGGAGCCAGAGGAGGCAGAACTCCAGTGTTGGGCTTTCTTTAGAATTTTATGGGTTTTTCTCAGAAGTTTAATGCCAGTTTAATGGAGTTTTATAGCTATTAATACTCCACCACTCCAGCTGCGCTAAGAAATATGTAACTAAACAATAACTTGAAATAGGTAAATTCATGATTAAGTTGCACTAAAAACTAATGTCTCTTGGCCATAGTTCATAATTTCCAAAGGCACATCATTTAGAATGATTGGTAACTTTAGCCTTGTAACTCTTTCAAGGAGAAAGGCTGTGAGCTTAAATCACTACATTAAGCTGACAGTGAGGCTCATATTTTCTGAGCTAAAGATATATTTTTATGGCCACACAGTGGACTCTGTTTATCACTCATCATAAACCATAGGAAACCGTTTTTGTTTTAAATTAGGTACTCAGGCTTTTGTCCTGTAATCTGTTTCTTTATTTCCCCTTTTCACTTTTTTTGGTCCATTTTCAACAACTCCCAATCATCTTCCATTTCCTGAAAACAGCTCATAATTTATATCTCAGCTTCTTTAAAGGTATTTCATCCAAGTTGAGGTCACCTTAATTTACACCTTAAATTACAGTTCCAGAGCCAACTTCTATGCTGCTGATATTGAGTAATCCTACTAAAGAGTCCAATTTTAAAATGAGGAACAGTCTTATCCTAAAATGCCAGGCATAAGAAGCCCATGAATTTTGCATATTATCTTTAGTACTTTTACGTATTGAATTACATTTCTCCCCTTCCTTTGAGCCACTTAGTCAATTACACTTCATTCTGCTGCCTCGTCTGGTTCTAGAGGCTGTCCCTTCACAAAGATCATAACTAAATCAGTTTCTCCGAGATGAGGCAACAGCCGCAAATCATCTGAAAGTGAAATGACTGTGGAATTTGGGATTTAATAGTTTGTAAGCCATCTTGATTATGTTTATTAAAATAGAAGATCTTGTCAAGTTAGACCTCTCTCTATTTCTGTCTCTCTTTCTTTCTTCTCACCTCCCTCACTGACTTTTCAGCTCACTGAAGCCCACCCTTTTATTGCCTGATTTTATATGGTTGGATGAGAAACACACACTGGACAGTGACCACAGCCCCATCAACTGAAAGGAATATGATGGGATCAGAAGTCATCCTGATGAAAAACTATATCTTTAACCTGTGGAATTTTAACACATGTGCTGTGCAATCTATAAATGGCCAAATAAAAAAGAGCAAATAAACATAAGATGTTACTGTGACCTGGTATAATGCCTATATGGCATAGCTGAATTTCTACCATGCCCTAACTCCACTTACCTTGAAGAAAAAGGATGCCTGTGATCAAAAGTTTTCTTTGCAACCCAGACTAGCTGAATTTCTACCCTGCTCTAACTCCCCTTATCTTGAAGGAAAAGGATGCCTGTGATCATAAGTTTCCTTTGTAACCAAACCAGTTGAAACTGGTTAAAACCAAGATAGAGGACCAAACGATGCCAAAAGACTTTAGGCTACATTATGATCTCATTTCCATGCTAAATGACACTTCCAACAGCGCCATGACAGTTGATGTGCGCCATGACAACAACCAGAATAAGCCAGAAAAGGACAAAAAGGAAGGCAGCACTCTGGTTCCAGGAAGTTCACCACCTCTATTAGTCCGTTTCCATGCTGCTGATAAAGACACACCAGAGATTGGGTAATTTATAAAGTAAAAGAGATTTAATGAACTCACAGTTCCACCTGACTGGGAAGGCTTCACAATCATGGTAGAGGGCGAAAGGCACTTCTTACATGACAGCACCAAGATAGAGTCAAAGAGTCAAACAAAAGGGGTTGCCCTGTATAAAACCATCACAGACTTAATCACTACTACGAGAACAGTATGGGGAAAACTGCTCCCGTGATTCAATTATCTCCCACTGGGTTCCTCCCACAACACATGGGGATTATGGGAGCTACAATTCAAGATGAGATTTGGGTGGGAACACAGCCAAACCATATCACTACCCATTTCTGGAAAAAGACATAGACATTCTTCTTCTCACTTTTAATGTCCAACACCTTCATCAGAAAAACCCTATATTTTAACCCCTTCACTCCTCACTGGTCCAGGAGTTGATGTGTGAGCCACGCTCCTGTTTCTCAATTCCATGGTGATTGAGTAAAGCCTGCACTGCTTGACACTCACTTTCAGTTTTGTATATTGGCTTTCTGACACCAAACAGAGAGACTCCATCCTTGGAGAGACCAGTTTTGTGGGTAACGGTATACTATGTTTACAATGATTTTTTTTTTCATAATTTCTACAACTGTTAAAAGAAGGCTTTAACACAATATCTTCTTACACAAATGAATAAGGAAAGTAGGCCTGTTCCTGAGCATTGTAGGAGGTAAAACTCTATGTTTTGCTCCTGATTACTCTGGAAAGGTGGATTTGGCTCTTGCCTCCTTCGTTTTCTCACTCAGCTCTGTCTGCCTTTCTTGTGCCTTTATTTGTTTACATGCCTAACTTATCTTTCTAGACATGAAATCTTCAATTGTGTAGCAATTACCCATATGAAGCTATTGAGCATCCAAACTACGGCTAGTCCAAATTGAGCTGTGGATACCAAATTTCAAAGACTTAGCACAAAACCAGAATGCAAAGTAGCTCAGTGACTCATATTAATTGTGTGCTGAGAGGCTAATATGCTGGGTTATTTTTTCATTCATTGTGTGATATTGGGTTACTTAAATATTTGGGATATAATAGGTTAATTTAAATATATTATTAGAATTGATTTCATCTATTTTTTAAATATAACTACATTATTTATACATAACTTTTTACATTACATTTATAAATTACATATATGACTTTTATCTAAAGCTTGAATTATATTTCTATTGGAGAGGGCTATTCTAGACTGTAAGCTCACAGAGCAGAAACAAGTTCTTATTTCTTTTCAAATAATGGGTGAGAAGCTTAGGAGGCAGTGAATGATTGGCTAAATCTGTAGGTATATTGATTAATTGATTTACTATTTATTCTAATTTAAACTCCATTTCCAAATAGAGTAACATGCTTCATATTCCATACATGCATGATACTGTTTTCTGTGTCCTAGTTCAGAGAGTACCAACTTCCAACCTCTGGTATTTCTGGATAGGTTAGAGGTAGGCCAAAAGATTGGTTCTGTCATCCCTAGAGATTGACAGATGGGAAATGAGGCTGACTGGGACCCCAAGTCCATTTCTTTCCACTGCAAACAGCCTCATCCATTTAATTCAGGATATTGTACAAATACTATCATGTCATCTGTTTATCATGATATGAAAATTAGAATAATGTTAAAATCTCATATGCTGGAGTGGAATTTTCTCCATATTTTGCAGAAACAGCTCAGGAAATTAATGTAGTCATGAAATCCGTACTGGAAACTTTCTTTTCTTTTTTCCTTTTTTCTTTAAACTATTAGAATCGGTGGGTATAAATCTGAGGGGTAATCTCACTTTAGAGTTTCATAGGTTGAGGATTATTTGAAATTGGTGTAAAGTTTCCTTCCAAACTTCTCTGAATGTTGTGTTATTTCTCTGGAATATATAATTGCTCTGGCTAAATACATCCTAGACAACATAAATATAACTTACTGGGAATTATGAGCCAGTGAAGCATTTAGAACTTTTGACATAATTTGCATGCCAAACTGATGGGGTATTATTATACTTATTTTGCAGTAGAGGCAACTGAGCTTTGAGTAACATACACAAATTCACATGGCTATTCTGTTACAGATCTGGACTTTGAATTTTGGCTTGTTTGTTTCCCTAAAGCTTTACCATATGTTGAAAATGTGTTTCTTGGAGAGGGAAATAATCAAGAAAATTAATCACAGTTATAATTTATTGAGATACAAATTTGTCTTCCCTGTATTTCCCCTCCCATTGCATTTCCTTGCCTCAGGAAGTTTTCTAAGACAGAAGACATTGTTGAACTCAAAGTCTATACCTAAACACTGAAGAGAAAATGCTGTATGCATTAAAGGGGAGAGAGGAAAGAAAGCAGAGATTACCAAAATCACAAGGAAACAGAACCAGCCCCTGACTCATTGCATCTTGGGCTTGCATGGGTTTTCTTGCTTCACTGTTGGTAAAGAAGCAGCAGAGTGCCAGACCTAAGAGTCAAACAATTACAACAACACTGGTTTATTATTATTATTGTTATTATTATTATTATCTCGAGACAGAGTTTCACTCTTATTGCCCAGGCTGGAGTGCAATGGCATGATCTTGGCTCACCACAACCTCCACCTCCTGGGTTCAAGCAGTTCTCCTGCCTCAGCCTCCTAAGTAGCTGGGATTACAGCCATGCGCCACCACGCCCAGCTAATTTTGTATTTTAGTAGAAACAGGGCTTCTCCATGTTGGTCAGGCTGGTCACAGACTCCTGACCTCAGGTGATCCGCCTGCCTCGAGCTCCCAAAGTGCTGGGATTATAGGCATGAGCCACTGTGTCTGGCCAACAACACTGTTCTTCTAGGCAAGGACAAGAGTATGGGACTATCTCCAATGCTGGGAAATACGACTCAGCATGAATAGAAGTGAAGATAAGACAGCTAATAAGACAGCGCTGACAAAGGGATGTTTTGTATCCCTCAAAAGGTTTCATACGTTCCAGTTTTGTTTTGTTTTGTTTTGTTTTTGAGATGGAGTTTCGCTCTTGTTGCCCAGGCTGGAGTGCAATGGCGCGATCTTGGTTTACAGGAACCTCCGCCTCCCGAATTCAAGCGATTCTGCCTCAGCTTCCCGAGTAGCTGGGATTACAGGCATGCGACACCTCACCCAGCTAGTTTTGTATTTTTAGTAGAGATGGGATTTCTCTATATTGGTCAGGCTGGTCTCAAACTCCCTACCTCAGGTGATCCACCTGCCTCGAGCTCCCAAAGTCCTGGGATTATAGGCCTGAGCCACTGCGCCCAGCCCCTGTGTTTTTTTTTTTCCTTTTCTTTTCCCTTTTGAGATAGGGTCTCACTCTGTCACCCAGGCTGGAGTGCAGTGGTGAGATCTTGGCTCACTGTAGCCTCGACCTCCTGGGTTCAAGTGATCCTCCCAACTCCGCCTCCTGAGTAGCTAGGACTACAGGTGCATCCCACCACGCCTTGCTAATTTTTCTATTTTTTATATAGATGGGGTGTTGCCATGTTGCTCAGACTGTTCTTGAACTCCTGTGCTAAAGGATCCACCTGCCTTGGTCTCCCAGAATGCTGAGATTACAGGCATGAGCTGCCACATGCAGCCCCAGTTGTCTTACTTTTAAGTTGACAAATAACAATTGTATACATTTATAATGTACTACATGTTTTGAACTATGCATGTATTATGGAATGGCTCAATCAGGCTAATTAACATATGTATTATTTCACATATTTATTTTTAGTGAGAATACTTAAAGTTTACTTTCTTAGCAATTTTCAAGTGGAGAGTGCATTGTTATTAGCTATCATGCAATAGGTCCCTTGGACTTATTTCTCCTCACTAAAATTTTGTATTTTTTGACCAACATCTCGTCAGTCTCCCCAGCCCCTAGCCCCTGGTAACTGCCCTTCTATTCTCTACTTCTATGAGTTTGACTTTTTAAAATCCCATGCATAAATGAAGTGAAATCAATCTAAGTACTCATCCATGGATAAGTGGATAAAGAAAATGTGGTATATACACACAATGGAATATTATGCAACCTATAAAAAGAAATGTCATTTGCAACAACATGGATTAACCTGGAGAGCATTCTGTTATGTGAAATAATCCACTTCTCTACTAATTTCAAAGTCAATCTAAAAGCAGTCTGAGAGGGTGGAATGGGGATCACAGTGGGAACCAGATGATTCCCACAGCAGCGACTCTTCCACCCAGTAGGTTCCATAGCCTGGGTAACTAACTGTTCCCCCCCATGACATTCTAGCAGAATTCTGGGAGATGACTGCTTTATCTCTGAAAGAACAATTATTTCTTCTTTGGAAGCAAAGACACAGAGCGTGAATGGCCTTTTCTATTCTCAGGAAATGTGGTCCTTTTCAAGTGAACTACATCTCTCTTTGTGCCCTCTGGCCTACTCCAAGTGCTTTGCACTGTTTATCACCCTTAATCACCATGAGTGACAGAAAACCTGATAATAGACCAGAGATGATACTGCCGGTGGGGTGACCTCTTTTGAAATGTCAGACCTGAATAAGCTGTATTTACATTTCTTTGGGCTGCAGCTTTTAAAAGATTTGTATCTTCCACACCAAAGGGATGAAAGTAAAAGTTATTTTGGTATCCATCCAAAATTGCATCTTAGAATTGGAATCTCTGTACATTCTCCTCCCAGCTGAGAACTCCTGTGTGAGGTTCCACAGTCAGCTGTAATGCAGCTGCGAGAAGCATTGCACACACTCCATCTGGAAATATTAAAATCCATTAAAAATAAACAAGGTCATCAAGGTGCGTATTAATTACTTTAAAGATGCTTTCTTTCTTTCTTTTTTTTCTTTTTGAGATGGAGTCTTATTAATCTGTTGCCCAGGCTGAAGTGCAGTGGCACAATCTCAGCTCACAAAGGAATTCGCCTACCTTAGCCTCCCAAGTAGCTGGATTATAGGTGTGCACCACGCCCAACTAATTTTTGTATTTTAGTAGAGACGGGGTTTCACCATGTTGACCAGGCTGGTCTTGAACTCCTGACCGCAGGTGATCCGCCTGCCTCGGCATCCCAAAGTGCTGGGATTACAGACATGAACCACTGTGCCTGGCAAACATGTTTTCTTTATTACGTTGTAATATATACCGCAGGTAGGATTCTAAGTCAGAAAAACTGGGTTGGATCCCTGCTCTGTTGCTTGGATTGGCTATCTTGGGGAAGCCTCGTATTCTCTCCAAGGATATTTCATAGTGGATATAAAGGAGACAATAATACATTACTTTGGCGAGAATTGAGTGATGTAATGGATGAACAGATGTCTGTCACAGTACTTGGCACGTATTAACTACTTCAGAAACCTTAACTTTCTACCATTCCTTTGTTTTCTCCTCACCTTAATTGGGACCCTCTCACCAGAGGAAAAACAAAATTATCCTGGAAAAAACTAGATCACCTCAGCATGTTCAGCCCAAAGTATGATTAAGTACTGTGCTCCAACTAGCTACTGTGATTTAATACTTAGCTTCTCAAAGCGTGCTGCATGGACCAGCAGCACTGGACTTCATTAGAGATACAGAATCTCAGGCTCACTCCAGACCGGCTTCACCAGAACTGGCACTCAAAGAAGACTCCAGTGTTATCTCTATACATGTTGAGCACCGTTTAATGGAAAGAACACCAATTTACCAGTCAGGAGGTTGGACTTCCGGTTTGTCTTTCAGGCAGATAGTAAAGACTCTAAATTCTGTGGTTTTGTTTCCTATTCTTTAAAGCAGGGATGTTTTCACCTGCTTTCTCTGGAAATGTCAGACATGATCTGGAGTAACAAAAGTAAACCCTGTCCTTGACTGTGTATTACAAGTAATAGGCCTAGAATGCTTTTTGGATATAAATGCATTTAGGTGAACCTGCAAAAGCAAAACCAAACACAGAAATAAACACACACGCGCGCGCGCACACACACTTCTAATTGTCAGGAGCGGTGTCATGCCCAAGCAAGAGAAAAAGAAAGAGAAAGTAGCAAAACTCACTCCCTTGGACACTTCCTGTAACATTTATCACTTTAAAGATGTGTTTTTCCTATTTTCCTGCCCAAGAGAAAATTATTTGCAATTCTGCAGAGCTGCCCTTTATCCAACACTGCAAGGGCATAGAGGTAGAAAAAGGGCATTGAGTCTCGCTGGTACCTAAGACCCTGGATTGAATCTGTAATCCAGGCATGTAATTGGGACCTATTTGCAAACACCACTGCTGTTTGGGAAAGGGTGTTATTGTAGAGGACACTTTTGAACGTGGGTCCCCAGAGGACAGACTTTTATCATCTTAGAAGTTGAGATGCTATTTTGCTTCTCATCTTTCCTTATTCAATTCACTTTTATTCTTTCAGGGGTTTACATTATATATTTTCCTCTGTGGTCAAAATAGCTGCATTCCTAATTTAAAGATGTTTCATCATTAAAAATTATATTAAGCTGTCGACCATCCTCAGGGAAGACTTAATTTCCACTTTCTGCTGCAGTCAGCATGGTTGAGATTCAGTCCTTCCATAAACTTGGAATCTATTTAAAGCTATTTCCATAAACCTGGGGTTATCTGATACCTTTTCATAGTCTTGCTAACCAACTAACTACCTATTTTTAAGGGCCAATAAAATTGACCTGATTTCGGCTAAAAGGGAGAAACACATTTTAAATTCTGCAGAACTAAGACATTATAGAAACATAGTTTATAGAGAGAAAGCAATAAAATTGCAAAGTGCAAGTATTTGGGGGCCTTAGACTATTGCTGTTGGATTTTGGGAAGAAACTTGGGGGAGAGGGAGAGGGGTGAGCAGACATCCCCCCAGGGCACTCTTCACAGTTGATTTTAAGCCAAACCCACTGTGACTCACATCAGCACTTTTTTCTGAGGGAAAATATTATTACTAATGTTATCTTGCTCTTTGTTAAAGTAGCACGTACTCAGTAGATGCAAACTGGTGTGCTCCTCATATCATGGGGTTTTGACCCAGTTTGCTTCTACTTTGCAAAGAGTATTTGGGCAAAACTGAAAGAAAATGGGTAAAAAATTCACACTATGACACCCCAACAATTCTCTCACTTTATCCTGTGAGCAGTTTTTATCTTTTTATCATTTGAGTTGTTCTCTGTATCTGTGCATATTTTGCATATTTGTATTCGTAATACGGGTATAATTGTTATTTCTTCCTTGCCGAAAATACTTTGCAAATATTTTCATTCTTTCCATGTAATTTGCTATGGCAGCCATAGGCAACTAATAAACCCATAAACAGTTTTGCACCTTATCTGAGTGCAGTAAGCAGCCATTGACACACTTACATTTAGAGATAGCATTGTCCTGTAGAAAAGATCGCCCTGCCTGGAAAGCCAGGATGGGAAGACACTACTGGAGGCAGAGGTATTTCATTCATTCATCCATGTAATAAGTCACTAATTCATCCATTCTCCAAATAGTTATCACATGCCAATTCACTATGCACTTGGCTATGCAAGGTTCTAAGCAAAGGGTGGAGAACAGAATTGATTCTGCACTCATGAAACTGAGAATTTAGGGAAGAGATTGCCAAGAAAGGAAAAGCAAATAAATAATCACGAATTGTGTGAATGGCAAAAAGGAAAGGAAATGGTGAAGGATGAGAGGGGGATAGAGGTGGGCAGTAGGTGATTTGGTTTAGGTCTGGTGTTAGAGCTGTCCCTGTGAAGTCCTCTCTAAAGTCCAGGAAAGAATGAATAGCATCCCTGGCAAAGGGAACAGCACATGCAAAGGAGATCTGGAAGCTGGGAAGAGACTAGAAAGAACAGAGTGGCCAGGACATTGTAGAGAAGAAAAGAACCACAGAAAATAAAGTTGAGGACCAGTGAAGGCCACGTGGTGCCGCAGCTCCTGGGCCACAATTAACAGTATAGATTTTGTTTCATATGTAACAAGAAGCTAAGGGAGACTTTTAAACAGGAGGAAAACTTAGTGCAATTTCTGTTTCATAAGGATCTCTCTGGGCCGGGCATGGTGGCTCATGCCGGTAATCCCAGCACTTTGGGAGGCCGAGGTGGGTGGATCACCTTAGGTTAAGAGTTTGATACCAACCCGACCAATATGGTGAAACACCATCTCTACGAAAAATACAAAAATTAGCTGGGCGTGGTAGTGTGAGCCTGTAATCCCAGCTACTCAGGAGGCTAAGGCAGAAGAATTGCTTAAACCTGGGAGGCAGAGGTTGCAGTGAGCCGAGATCTTGCCACTGCACTCCAGCCTGAGCAACAGAGTGAAACTCCCACTCAAAAAAAAAAAAAAAAAAAAAAAAGGATCCCTCTGTCTTCTGGGCTTCTGAGTGCAGAATAAGGAAGAATCAAAATGGGATGATGAGGGAAGATGCCACTGCACTCTTCCAACCATGAGCTGATGGGGCTTAAACTAAGGCGATGGAAGTAGAAATGGAGAATTGGTCAGATCCAAGATACATTTTGGAAGCAGAATTAATGTGTCTTAAGAATATAAGCCATAGACTGAGTAAAAGAGGGCAATGGCTAATGAGATTTCTCAAATGGTTTTTTGGTTACACCAAAACCACTCCATTTTAAGTATAGATATTTTACAGTAATGTCCTTTTATCTATTAAAATATATAAATTATGCATATTAATGAATTTGTTATACATTCCATGATTATTAAACAGAATATATATTTAAACCTAAATGCATTGAGGATCTGATGTTTTTCTTTATCAATTTGTGTGAGTTTGTTTCTCATCAGATATAAAAACTTTAGGCCAGGCACAGTGACTCACATCTGTAATCCCAGCACTTTGGAAAGCTGGAGGCAGGCAGATCACCTGAGGTCAGAAGTTCAAGACTAGCCTGGTCAACATGGTGAAACCCCATCTCCACTAAAAATACAAAAATTAGTCGGGAGCAGTGCCGTGCACCTGCATTCCCAACTACTCAAGAGGCTGAGGCAGGAGAATCACTTGAACCCGGAGGAGGGGTTGCAATGAGCCAAGTTCAAGTCACTGCACTCCAGCCTGGGCGACAGAGTGAGACTATGTCTCAAAACAACAACAACAAAAAAACCAAAAACCTTCATTTTAAATAGTGTCAGTTATATTTGGTGTCAATGTTATTCTTGGTTTGTATTTTTAAATGTTTATCTTAATTTTCCATACATGAGTGTTTAAGATTTGTGCATCATTAAATTCACCTCTTTCTTTCTGATTTTCCCTAATCATTTAAAGCTTAGCTGTTGTCATGCTTCATATGATCTAAGTCTATTTTACAATTTTGTGTGTGCATTGTGTATACTTCATTAATCCATTTATTGTTTGTTTTGGCATATGCTATACAGCATATTAATTAATTTTTACTCCTAAATTATGAACAAGTATTTCCAACTTCATTTGTTAAATGACCATCCTTGTCCTGATCCCTATGAAATCCTAATTCATCATACATTACGTTCCATATATGTCATCAGATATTTTCCTTGGACTTCTGTTGTGTTCCTGTGATCTATAGTCTGTGTGTCTGTTGAAGGGAACAGCATATCTCTACTATCTATTACTCTCTGCAAATAATTTCTGCTTGATATTTCTTTATCAAAATAATATTTGCTAGACATACTTGCTGATCCTTCTAAGAAAACAAGTCTCTTATATTTTTAGTTATTATTTAAATGCGTAAGTATTTGAAAATAAATTGTATATATTTACTTTGTAGCTTTTATATTTAAGATTACAAATGTGAAACTATATGAGGATCCATCTGGTTTTCTACCATGGAATTGTCAGTACTCAGCATAGAATAGTACACCTATTAGTGGCTCAAAAACATTTTATGAATAAGTAAATAAATGAATACAGTTCAATCAACTACATTGACAATAACATTTCAAAATTAACCTGAGAAAGCCATCTTTATATTGTTCGGTTTGCTCATGCAGAAACAAAGATTGTTTCCCTTTCTTGCAAGCCCTCTTTTATACACTTTGTTTGCAAATATAGCTCACAAATACTTTCCATTATTTTTAGTATATGATTTTTTTTTCTACATGATTGAAAATGAAAATTGACCTTTTGTTTTTATCATCTAACATATTACTGTTCTTTACAGAAAAACAGTTGATTTTACTTATTTTGTAGTCAGTCACTATAATAAACATTTACTGATTCTAGTGACATTTTAATAAAACCTAATATACCTTTGATTTAAGCTACACCATTAATTTAATGACAACTGAAAATATAACCACATTAAATAGACACATGATGATAAGTCTCATTTCAGTTTCACATTTTTTTTAAACGAGTCCTAATATTGATGCTATTCTGTAGTTTCTATACCATTGTTTGGACTGTGCCCAAATAATCTATAAGACATAACTTTTTTTTTACTTTTTGTCATACATTATAATATAGACCAAAATTTCAAAAATTATGATAATGCATACTTTTTCCATTAGGAATGAAAAAAAGTATGATTTTTCACTTAGCAAATATTTACTGAGTTTCCACCATGGAGACATAGTTAACAAAATGTACTGAAGGATGCTGGACACTGAGCACACAGAACAGGAATATGTGAAGACCCAGCACTGAGAGCAGAGCTGCCCATATTGTTACTTCTTTTTTTTTTTTTTTTTTTTTTTGTATTTCTTAATAGAGACGGGGTTTCACCATGTTAGCCAGGATGGTCTCGATCTCCTGACCTCGTGATCCGCCCGTCTCGGCCTCCCAAAGTGCTGGGATTACAGGCTTGAGCCACCGCGCCCGGCCATATTGTTACTTCTTTGTGAATTTAACCGAGGGGTAATTCCGGTGTCAAATTCAGTAAAGATTAAGAAGAGTGTTCTTAAGTCTGGCTGCATATGAGAATCATACCTGGGCTCCTCTTAGCAATTCAGATTTCTTTATTCTGAGAAGGGCTCACATGCAGGCACATTAGCCAGCTCCTCGGCTGCCTGAAAATTCAGTCGGAGCTGAGTTCTTTGTTTATGGTGGATATATGTAAGAAATACCTGCAACCTAAGGATTCTCGGGGCCTTCAGAGGGCTTAAGTGCACATTAAAACCCTAAGGTCATTACAGAATTGCTAGTCCACATCTAGCCTCACAGTTAAATTTAATATTTCATTTGTGAAATTAACAGATGAATTTGTCTCACCTGCTAGATGCTAAGCACCATGCAGGTAAGGATGATGTCTACATTTACTCTGCTGCTACCCCAGGGGCTACAGTTTCCCAAACATTATTGACTATGTTTGTTGTTGTTGTTGTTGTTGTTTTATTTTGTTTTATTTGTTCATTTTTTAGTATCTCATGTAGCAGTAGTTCTAAGGAACACATTTCTGGAAAACACTACTGTAAAATAAGTACTTTCCAGGATTATCCTCCCAGGTGTATTTCCCAGGGTTTTCTTATTAAATGGAGGTGCTCAGCTTCTCAAAGAGGCAAGCAAACAACAAGAAGGGTAACTACACTCGTATTTAGAATTGAGCTTTCTCAAACAGCTGATTAATATGTAATTGCCAGGAGACAATTTTCAGTTCTTAAAAGTATTGACTACATTTTCATTTCATGAACAGCAATGAAAAGCATCTGTTATGTGTCAGGCACAGCTCTAGATATTATACAAGGTATGTAATATAAATCAATACACATTTACTGAGTCTGATCATGTGTGAGAAGGGGATGCTAGTAAACAGTGCATGGTCGGTCCTGATCTGGAGCTTGCAAGCTTGTGAGGAGCTCACATTCTTATCAAAAAGACAAAATCCATTACGCAACATGGTTGACTATTCCCTCTCCAGTCAATCTCTTCCCTGCCTTTCATTATCTTAAACTTCTGACCGCTATGATATACTTTTTCGAGATACTACTCCTTAAAATGGTATTCCCAGGCTCTATTCTCTTGCTTTGCTTCATTTTCTCTCCTCATACCATCCTTTATTTTCTCTTGCTAGATAATTGTATCCATTCCTCTGACTAGCACATATATGCTAATGATGCTAAAATCCTTTTTTATTATATGCTTAATGAATCTTTATAGTTCATTAACTCGTGTCAAGTATTTACTGAGTTTTCCTGTTGCCTACCAATAGGGCTGAAACATAGCAGATTCTTAATGTTTTGTAAGAAGTTAGTTTACTAAATTACGAAATGCTCATTTCCTGAATTATTATTATTATTTTAGACAGAGTCTTGCTCTGTCACCCCCAGGCTGGAGTGCAATGGTGCAATCTCAGCTTACTGCAACCTCCACCTCACGGGTGGAAGGAATTCTCCTGCCTCAACCTCCTGAGTAGCTGGTATTATAGATGTGCCCCACCTTGCCTGGAAATTTTTTCTTTTTTTGCATTTTTAGTAGAGATGGGGTTTCACCATTTGGCCAGGCTGCTCTCATCTCTCATACTCCTGACCTCCAGTGATCTGCTCGCCTCGGCCTTTCAAAGTATTGGGATTACAGGCATGAGCCACCTTGCCTGGCCTACTGAAATATTCTTAATGCCAGAGTTGTGTTCCAGATTTATGAAGAGTGGGTTTTGCTGTTCTTCAGAATGGTAGGAGACAGGGTTGTCAACACAACATTGGAATAGATATGATGACTTTATAGCACAGGTTGTTGAGATCCATTGATGTTGTTGCAAAGGACAGAATTTTCATTTCTTTAAGGCTGGGTAGTATTCCATTGTGTATATATGCCACATTTTCTTTATCCAGGCATCTACTTTTGGATACTTAGCTTGATTTCATATCTTGGTTACTGTGGATAATGCCTCAATCAACATGGGAGTGCCGATGTCCCTTCGACCTACTGATTTCAGGTCCTTTGAGTATATACTAAGAAGGGGAATTTCTGTATCATGTGGTAGTGATATTTTTAGTATTTTGGTTTTCTTTTTGATGTTTACTTTTAGAGAAAAAATCTTTCTCTGTTGCCCAGGCTGGAGTGCAGAGGCACTATCCTAGCTCACTGCAGCCTCAGATCTCAGATTCCTGGGCCCAGGTGATCTTCCCACCTCAGCCTCCTGACTAGCTGAGATCACAGATGCCAGTCAATACACCTGACTAATTTTTGTATTTTTGTATAGATAGTGTCTTTCTATCTTGCCCACACTGGTCTTGAGCTGCTGGGCTCAAGCAATCCTCCCAACTTGGCCTCCCAAAGTGCTGGGATCTCTGGGATAAGCCACCATGCTCAGCCCTATTTTTAGTTTGTTAAGGAACCTGCATAACCATTTTCCATAATGGTTGTACTAACGTACATTCCCATCGACAGTATACAAGAGTTATGTTTTCTCCAATATTTGTTTAAATAGTCCATGTAAAGAAGTAGATGAACAATGCATGATTGTATTAAAATATTATTTATATATATATGTATATATATATACACCATAGAATGTTACTCAGTCATAAAAAACAATGAAATCATATCTCTTGAAGAAACATAAATGGAACTGGAGGCCACTAACCTAAGTGAAATGACTCAGAAAAAGAAAGTCAAAACTTGCATGTTCTCACTTACAAATGAGAGCTAAACGATGGCTACACATGGACACACAGAGTAGAATAAAAAACATTGGAGAGTTCAATAGGTGGGAGGGTAGGAGAGAGGTGAGAGATGAATTACCACCTATTGAGTACAATATACACTATTTGAGTGATGGGTACTTGGAAAGCCCAGATTTCACCACTACACAATATATCCATGTAACGTAACTGCACCTGTACCGTGTAAATCTATTTTATAAAAGAAAAAAAAAAGAATGTTTGTATAGCAAACATCACTCTGAAAAGAAGTTCAGGTTTCTTACCATCCAGTATAATAATGATAATGTCTACCTTCAGCGTAAAAAGCATGCATGCACAATGCCAATTATAAAAGTCATAGGTTCCCTATACTTAGTGTTAACCTCCTATAATGCAGGTTATTGCATGTTCAGGAGTCATCCTGAGGGGACTGAGGATATGGGAACTGAAAATAAAAATGTTACTCTAGCTGGGGCTATTGCTGTAATAGTCTTTTGTCTCTGAACCAGGAGATGCATGTCTTTTGTTATTATTCATGAGGCTATGGCAGGTTAACTTTCAGGATAAAATCTATCCCATTTAATTTCTTAGCATCTAGATTTCTCCCAGCATCTAGAAACGTCATGAGAAAGTGCAGTAGAGAGAACATCAGATCTGGAGTCAGTATAGCTGGCTGCGATAGTTACTACCATTGTGGCCTTGGACAAGTCACATAAGCTTGCTGAACTTCAGTTATTTTACCATGAATGTGAGGACAGTAAGACATTCCATACCTTGAAAGAGAAGGAGGACAGGGAGAAGGAGAGGGAGAGGGAGAGGGAGAGCGAGATGGAGAAAGATAAGGAGAAGGAGAAGGAGGAGGAAGTGGAGGAGGAAGAGGAAGTGGAGGAGGGGAAGGAGGAGGGAGAGGAGGAGAAGGAGGAGGAAGAGGGAGTGGAGGAGGAGGAGGTGGAGAAGGATGTGAAAAGAAGAAAGAAGAAGAAAAAGGAGCAGGAAGTGGAGGAGATGAGATTTAAATGTACGTTTGAGAAGAGATTTTGAGAAGCATTGGAAACTCACTCACTTCAATATCCACCCCTATTTCCATCCACAAAAGATTTAGAAACATTATGAGTCTTTCTCTGTAATTCAGTTTTATGTGGCTGATTGCTTCTGGAGGTGGGGAAAATAAAGAGCCTGGAATAACCAGAACCTCCCTTCCCCAACCCTAAGGTCCTATCAGGCAGACTCATTTTCTGGAGAGGAGAGAGTGAGGGGCTCCCTGTCCAGGAATGAGGAAATCTCTAGTCAGGATCGGCAGGCAAATTTTATTTCCAGAGCTTATTTCCCATTAACAAGACTTGACAGCAGTTCTATTTTTTATTCACAGTAAATATGTGCCTTTGTTAATTAATATCATTTTTAATAACAACAAATACTAATCAAAACTTCTCCATAGCCAGTAGTACCCCAAATACCCAAACACACAGGCTCTATTAAGCAAATGTATGGACTGGGTGGCTCATGCCAGTAATCTCATCATGTTGTGTGACTGAGGCAGGGGGATCATCTTAGCCCAGGATTTCGAGACCCCATCTCTACACAAGTTTTTCTTAGTTAGCCAGGCACGTTGGCACAATCTGTAATCCCCGTTACTCGAGAGGTTGAGGTGAGAGAGTGACTCAGGCCTGGGAGACTGAAGATCCAGAAACCATGGATCTCACCAATGCCCTCTAGCCTGGGCAACAGAAAAGACCCTGTCTCGAAAATGAAATAAAATAAAAATTTATGCACAACTTTTATTTTTTCCATCAAGATTTCACATATTGCTGCCCAATTACATTCAAGACCCCTCCTCAAACCAACCCTCCCTCAAAGTGGAACAAGACAGACCTTGAATGGCTTCCCTTCTCTTGTAGTTTCCTTCGCTTATATCTGACTTTCTTATCATCATATCATTAACATAATGAGGGAGGGTGGTTGTTGCCAGAGCAACCCGCTGGGGTTGGTTTTTGTTGAGAATTCCGTGTCAAATGGATAAACACCAACCATATTGAGCTTTAGTCTCATCTTTTGCTTATGGTGGCAAGTATGCAAATACCAATAAGTTCTCATCTTCTCTTTCTTCTTTCTTTCTCCACCCTCCCTTTCTCTCCTCTTGCTGTTGCTATTCCTCCTACTACTCCTGGAAATCCTTTCTTTGTGTGTTTGTTTGTTACTACTCCCCAAGCTCTCTTTGAACTATACACTTAATAACAACTCACTTTATATCTAACCAACACTGATTCCATTGCCTCCTTCAACACAATGAATTATACTTTAGATAAGCACAATTTGGATTACCTACCCAATAGCTTTCATAATTTTATTTCAATCAACTCTTATTCTTACTTTAATGATTTTATCCTTGTTCTGAAGACATTTATACAATTACAGGGTTTGTATTGCTTTATGTTGTTCTAATATGTATTTAAATAAGTATGTTAAAATTAAGACTCAATCATCCAATTCCCCCTAAATTTATCCTGTATATATCTGTAGATACTCTTGAAGCATAGCCTGCTTTAAATGCATGTGTTTTCTTCCTCACTTTCAAGAGCTTTCTGTGTATAAAAAATTCCTCTTCTCATGTTATCTCTTTTTTTCACACATTAATGAAGTTGGAGAATTTTCTTATATTTATTTAGGGAACAGAAATTCTAGATCTTATATAAGCCACCTGAGTCATATTGAACTACCTATAGGTCCCTGAACACAAAAGACTACTTCATTTAATAGGGTCCTTATTTATTCTCTTCCCTCTTCCTGTAATACACTTCCCAATTTTGTACTTTATTTGAAAATTTTCAAAATTCCTCTAAGATAATGTCACCTGTTTCAGGGAGCCATCCAGTCTCTGATTTGGTTTGAGGACTCACTTTTTGCTTTCAGTGCACCTTAAGGTACACGTAAGATAGTAATTATGAAATCATCTTTTTATATGTGTAAATACAACTTCAGATGAGTCCATCAAAGAGTGCCTGAGGAATCCAAAGCTTGCCTTAAATTATCCCTGTGTCCTCAGGGCCTGTTATCACATCTGGCACAGAGAAGTGGCCCAACGAAAGGCTGGAAACCGAATCAGTTGCATTTTCTTTCACATCCTTACAGTGTCTTCCCAGATGCAAATTGAAAGTATCACCCTTAATTGTTTTAAAACCAATTCCAAGCACAATCTTCGGATTCCCAATAGCACAATTTCTCCTGCCTCTTTCTATTTTCGTAAGTCCTTAACATTTTACTCTTTGGACCTGGATACTGGGAGGATTTATATATTGAAGAAAGTGGAAGACCCACAGAAATGTTTCTGGTATTTGTGTTTTGTTTTCCAAACAGATGGCAGATTGGGAAGATTCACATTGAGTATACTAGGAAACATTTTCTCCTCATTCAGGACTCAGGTTTCCTGATGTTCACTATATATTAGTGCTGTCAGGAGGAAAGAAGCCCGTCTTAGGTTTCTCATGGATTTGCTGATTAAAGTAGGATGCCCTGAGGAGGAGTATTGTGGAGCTGTGAGCTCCCTATGGGATCTCCAGGGAGTGAGTTTCTGGCATCAGAAGCTTGAGTTGCCGAAGGTCTCCTTTGGCTCTGATCATTGTAATTGTCTGTCAAAACAGTCAGCTTATGGTAGTCTCTTCCCATCTTCTGCTTGCAACAATGTGCATCCGTACATCTGGGCAAGCAACACCAATTACCTTAACCATTTTAGCCTTTCTCGGACACACACTAGCAACGCAGGCACTATAGCCTGAACCACCATTCCCTGCCCTCTCTCCATTTGAAACTCCTTGGTCAAACTCCTCACTCAACCCAATAGCAGGAGTATAACCATGGGATTATGTTCATGCCGCTGACTACAGAGTGAGACATCCTGAATGCAAACCCCAACTCGGCCGCTTTTAGCTGTTATTTAACTTCTCCATGACTTGGCTTCCATATGCTTCAAATAGATCAACACTACCTAATTCAACATACCTATTTGAAAAGTAAAAGATGCTAATTTATAAATCATGCTTAGTTAAAATTTTTATATTTTCTACCTTCATTTATGTTGGTTTAAAAAAAAGACAGGGAAACTCTTGGCCTTTATTCCATTAGCTACTTTCAGGATTATGGGAGCCTCATTTTATGAGGCCACTAGGAGGTCAGTTTATTTTTAATCTACAAAAGAAGAAATTGAGCCTCAGGGAAGCTAAGAATTTTGCCAGAGTTCATACTTTTAGTAAAAACCACGAGTCATGATTAAAACCCAGGTTTCTCTGAATTCAAAGCTGTGTGAGTTATTTTCTTCACTCTTATCAAGCTGTATGTATGACTCTCTTGCAGCATTCTTTATATGGCTCTGAAGTTGTCCATCTGTTTGTATAGCAAGACCTTGAGTCCTGGAGGTCAGGGATCCCTGATCACCTTCCTCAGCTTGGCCTTTCCCAGTGCCTGACATGGAAGGGGTAGGGGTACCATAAATATCAATAAGTGAGGCGATAAATTCTTCTCCTCACACACTCCTCCATGATGTACCGCAGTGCTTTCTGTTTTCAGGAGTTGCCCCAGACTGGTTCCCAAGCCTTCTAATGGAGAGCACTATTTTCCCAGTGAGAAATTGGGAGGTGAGCTAAAGAAAAGTAAAACTATCATCAAACATACTGACTTTTCCTTTGGCTTCGATGTGACCTGACCTTTCCAAAGGGAAGATCAGCAATGGGGACTGCACTCACTTGAAACAGGTGTTCCCGCCAGGCAGACCTGTGCTGAAACTCTGTCTTGTCATTTACAGGCTATATGCTCCTGGGTGAGTCACTGGCCTCCCAAGAGTCACACTTTTCTCATTTGTAAGATGTGATATTAATCCTTATTTCAGCTTAATTATGAATATGAGAGGTTCCAGCACACACCAGGCACTGCATAATATCTGTGCCTTCATTGATGCTTTCTCTACCACTGTATCCCCAGTCCCATAAATTGGTTTAAGCTGGGTGAGTTCTCACAATTGAATGAGTGCCACAAGATTAGCACTACTCCTTGGTACAGGCCTCCAACATAGGCCCCGCCAATAACCCCTGGGACCACCTCCCACTCCCCAGGGTGCATTCCACTGATCCGTGCATTCCACAATGCCAAGTTCCTTTCATGCCTCACCCTTTTGTGGGTCCCAGTCATAACCTAAAAAGACAGAATGGGGGTTACATAAGCCATTCACATTTTTCCTAAAGGAAAATGTGCCTTGTTGATAAGATTGAACTAACATTTGCTCACCATTTAAGGTATACCTAGCTCTCTATTAGTTGTTTTCACTGACATGAACTCATTTAATGCTCATAATGACCACAGGAGTTGGGACTATTATCTCTTTTATAAATGAGACCCTCAAGATTCAGGGAAGTTCTGAATTTGTGCGTTTAGTTTATACATATTTACTGAAGACCATTCATACAGCCAGGAGCCATATAACTTGAAGGGGCCACAAAGATCAACTGGTAAGGAAGCATGTTACTTGAGTTCACAACCTAGTCCTGTAACCCTGAGCAATGTGCTTTAACTCACTGTGCCTCTGTTTTTTCATCTCTACAATGGAGGTTGAGTTTTGATGAGATTTCAATACCTGAGATGCAGAATGAAAAACATTTAGCAAGTGTCTGGCATACAGAAATGTTCAAACTGTGTTCACTGTTGTTAAGAAGAGAGGGTGAGAAACAGTACAGGAATTCAAAGATTGAAAACAAGTAAACAAATAGGTGGTTTATGTTTCGCAGTGGAGAAATTAACAAGTCAGCACATATGCATATGTGGAGATAATCAACTCTGCTAGAGGAAAGGAAGGCTCCACGTGCACGTGACTCCTAGGTTAGCAGACGTGCAGATTTACTAGAGTCCTAGGCCAATACTCAAGGACACATGCTGCCTTCAAGACAGACACAACTTTCCACACAGTTCTGCTGTTAAGGAGTGTTCAGTACATGTCCCTAATAACTCTCTGCAGAATTAAATAAAAATAGAGTTGGGTTCAAAATTGTCTGCAGCAAGGACATAGAAATGCATTCAGTACAGGCATAATGATTTCATAAAAGCTCTCGAAACCCCTTTCTAGAGAAAAAAATTAAAAAGTGTATGCATATGAGTACTTCTCACAGGTAATGAGGGAGAGGGCCACTTCAGGCCCACAGGTCCGGAAAAACCTAGCTGTTTTGAAAATCTCACCCAAAATTATATAAAGAGAAGGAAGGCAAATCTAATCATCAGAAATATCATCTCAAAACTCTGAATTCATTCCTCAGTTGTTTTTCTTCTCAAATAATGTTCTTTTGGAGGATATTTTGAAGGATAGTTTCTCCTGAGAAAATATCACTGACTGACATTTAGAAATAATACAATTTCCAGTTATGAGCCATCCTTTGCATTGTGTCCGTTTTAACAAGAAAGAGAGAGGTGATAGGAAAGGGAGTGATAAGTGCTGTTCACATCCAAGGGAGAGAGGACACAGGAGAGTTTACTTTTGAAAAATAAAATGGACTTACTCATTGTACAGGGACATTCTTGGATTGCTATAAATAACTTTGTACCTCTAGCTATAAGGAAATGCTAGAGACTGGGTGATTTATAAAGCAAAGAGTTTTAATTGGTTCATGGTTCTGCAGGCTTTACAAGAAGCATGGTGCTGGCATCTATTCAGCTTCTAGGGAGGTCTCGGAAAGCTTGCCATCATGGTGGAAGGCAAAGGGGGAGCAGGCGCATGATGTTGCAAAAGCAGGAGCAAGAGAGAGAAAGAGAGGTGCCATACACCTTTAAATAACCAGATTTCATGAGAACTCATTCACTATCGTGAGGACAGCACCAAGGGGACAGCGCCAAGCCATTCATGAGAAATTCACCCCCATGAGCCAGTCACCTCCCACCAGGCCCCACCAGCAATACTAGAGGTTATAATTCAACATGCGATTTGGGTGGGGACACGTATAAAAACTATATTCATTTATTACTGATAGGAAGAGATGCTTACAACATGATGACACTGTGCTGAGTACCTTAGGGAGTTTTTTCACTAACTCCTCACCCCAGGTAAGATGTGTATAATTTTCCCTGGTTTTGAAATGTGGAAACTGGGGCACAAAGTAACTTACTCAAGATCACTTGGAAAGTCAGAATTCAGATCCAGGACTCTAGATTCTTTAAACCACATTTAAAATCATGATGGTGTTTCTAGTTTACTCAGATTCCCTTGAAAGTTATCAGGGCTAAGGATAGACAAGCACATAGCTTAAAAAGCCAGCACAGAAAGTGTAAGACCCACAGGCTCCTCATGTGACATAAAAAATCTTGGTGTGATTTAGTATTTGCTGGTGTCTAGGTTCTAATTTGTCTTCCTCTCACTTAGAGGAAAAGGTTGAGTGGGGGGATGGAGGGTAACGTTTAATTTGGTTTGGATGGAAGTTTTCTCTTGTCAGTGTTGAACAGACAACTGCCCCTGTCCTGGCATGCAAAGTGTGATTCTGTTATTGTCAGGTGTCTTAAGTGTGATTATATTATTGTTCTCTGTTAAATCATTTTCAGAGAGGAAGCAGGGCATGGAACTTAAAGTCTGAGAACTTGACATAGAAATAGAATACATAAAAGGAATGATAACATTTACCCCGCAGGCCTGTTGTGGGAATAGGACACACACAGGCTTGTGTTTGCAAAGACTCTGGGAGGGCCCCTGGCACATAGTAGGCACTTTTTGAATTCTCATCTCCTTCTTCTGTGTTAAAGCAGGATAAGGACTCTTAGAGGCATTATTAAAGAATAAAAATGAAGTAGACTGTGCTGTTGAGCACTGTATTTAATTTTTAAAAAAACATCTTGTTAGGAAATGAATGGAAAATGTTTCTGCATTTGCAGTAGAGCAGAAAACAAGGCAATTATGGATATCAAGAATTGACTGTAATCACAAGTCACAGATAAAGAATTACAGCATTGGCTCCTAAAGGAAGGGAGAGATGAAGTTTGGATTAGCGTTCAAATAGATTTGAGGAGATGAGAGAGAACATGGCAACTGTTCTGGGGTTACTTTAGTAGGATAATTTAATATGGAATAGCAGAAAGAACATTGAATTGACCTAAAGTTTCCTGAAACAGACTGTTGAAAAAGTTAACAAATAATTTCAGAAAATACTTTATTGTCAACATCAGCATAAACCATCTATTGATTTTTTACCAAATACCTATGACTGTTTAAATAACAATTAGCAAGTGATTACTATGTGTTAGACACTGCTAACGTGTTATTCTATTTAATCTTCTTAGGAACCATTTACAGTAGATATTATTCACATGGTATGGTTCAACAAGATGAATCTCAGAATTGAGTGCTCCTCTTCAAGTGTAAATAATTTGAACCTGGAAGTATAGAGATTACTTGATATACATTGAAAAGCTAATATATGCTGGTTATTTTGCACATATTGACTCATTTGATCATCAAAACAACACATGACTTAAATGTTATCACATCCTTTTTACACATTTGGAAACACAGTTTCACAGAGTTAGAGAAATTTGCCCCAAATCACATGGTTATAAATGGCAGAGGCACACATGGAGTCCTGGTTTGTTTGATTCTGCCAAGACACGACCCAGGAAACCTGGTACATCTCTCGTGATCATAACATATATTCTTAGTTTAAGACTCTCAGTCTGAGAGGAAAATCAATGATGAAAGTCATGCCTAATGGCCCAGTCCTTTTTCTTTCAACAAAGTATGAATGTATTCATTTATGGTCATTTGTTGTATGTAATCATCATCAACCTGCCAGATAAACAGCTAATTATTTTGGTTGTGTTATAAGCAAATAAACTTGTCCTTGTGCAATTTGACAAATGGGGCCTGATCAACAGAGAAACAATTGTTCCAAGCTTGCAAACTCCCAGGAGTCTAATGAGCAATGGCTTACTGAATGAGCAATTGCAAAACAAAGAAATTACATTAGTGTGGTTTCTTTAGGAATAAAGAGCAATCCATTGGCTTTCATGCCTTTGTAATAAAGAAATTTGTTAGCTGTGGATTGGGCAGTAGAAAAAGCACACAGAGAATGCATATACCTTTAACCTGACTGTTTCTGACATTACAGCACACCAGGAGCACACCCTCACTCACTGCCCTCCGGGACTACATAAATACCAGAACTTTTACCCTCAACCTGCTTGCCTAGCCAATACTAGAACTTTTACCCCCAACCTACTTGCTTAGCCAAAGATAACACCCTTAGCACCTAGCCAAAGGCTTTCTTTGGGAGCAGATGCTTGTGTTTTTGATAGATAAAATAAATTTTTTTTTCATTTCTCTTGAGAGCTTTGAAAGTATTAACTAAAATAAAAGTAAAAAATCAAACTGGAACACTGTGTTAGGCCATTCATGCATTGCTATTGATGGCAGCAATGGGCCACCTGGAATGGCCGCTGCCAAGACACTGGCTGCAGCAGGGGAGGCACGGCTGGGCTGGACACTCCATAGAAGAAGCAGGAGCCAGAAACAGGTGGGAGGTCCACCCTCCTGGGCACAGCTGCAACCACCCAGTTGTGGCTGTGGACCCAGGACTCCCTGTGCTCTTGTGAGCTGGGAGCAGACAGTAGCCCCACCCTTCTGAGTGCAGCTGCAGCCGCCCAAGCTGCAGCTGTGGACCCAGGCATCTCTGCAGTCTCAGGGGCCTGGGAAGGCCCCCTTTACCCCTGCAGGCTCAGGTGTGTCTGCTCCCACTGTGTGGTCTCTTCCCGCCCCTGCACCTGTTCCAATCTCAGAGTGAGGTTGAGGCCGAGCTCGGGTGTTGTAGCAGCCCAGGGAGTGTGTGAATGCTTTGGGAAGCACTGACACACCAGTCCCCTGCTGCCTCAGCCCCCTTCAGACTTTGGGCACCAACAAGCATGGGAGGAAGGTCAAGGGGGTGCTGAGGGCAGCTTGATGCTGGCCTGCAGCTGCCTCACAGCATGTACAGCCTGGGGGCCATGAATAGCAGCAGGAGGCAGACCGGCTCCTGGGTAGAAGAGGGTGGGTCACCAGTGAAGCTCCACCTTCAAGCTGGGGAAGGCTTGAAGCCTGGGGGCCTGGCTGCCAGTCCTGCAGACTGGAGTGGGAACTTGTGGTGCTTTTTCCAGGACCACCTATGGCCTCGCATGGACCAATCGGTACCCACTTCCTCCCCTGTGAGGCTCATGAAAGCCTTGGACTCAGC
Organism: Theropithecus gelada; assembly: GCF_003255815.1. Taxonomy (NCBI): domain Eukaryota; kingdom Metazoa; phylum Chordata; class Mammalia; order Primates; family Cercopithecidae; genus Theropithecus; species Theropithecus gelada. Next base: position 22,566,625 of record NC_037688.1, read on the forward strand.
CAGATTCAAGGAGACAATGACCAGGTGTGGAGAGCAGCTACCACTCCAGTGTCTCCTCTCTGCTTAGACCTGAACACTAGACAAGACAACCTGCTAGTGGGGAGAAGCTACCCAATGCAGGCCTCCTTGGAACCCTTCTGTCACTCAATAAAGCTCCTTTTTATCTTGCTCACTCTCCACTTGCCTGTGTACCTCATTCTTCCTAGACACAGGACAAGAATTCAGGACTCACGAAATGGTGGGGCTAAAAGAGCTGTAACACAAACAGGGCTGAAACATGCTCCTTGCTTGCCACATTGCAGAAGGACAGAAGAAAGAAAGAGAGAATAGCTGCAGCCCTTCGGGGAGTCCACACCTAGGAGCTCCCTAAGCTAGGGCTGTGACACCCTCTTTGGGGCTCTGTGGTTCCTGGCATCTCTAAACTTCTGAATGTCACTGCATTCCCTGGTGCCAGCCATGGAAGCTGCTTGTGGTATGCTTGGTCCAGCCACAGCCCGACATGAAGCCTCGCAGGGAGCTGGCGCCTGTGCCAGCATCTGGAACTGCCTGCCCTACTGAAGTCAGCATGCCTGGCTGTACGCAGTGTCTGAATGCCACGCTCACTCGCTCACAACGCCCCTCACCGTTCCACTCGCTTTTGGCAGGCATGGGATCTAGGCCGGTAGCATAAGCTGAGTGCTGCCTGCCACACCGTGTGGGTAGAACGAGCCCAGCAAGTCCGAGCAAAACTCAAGCAAAGGCACCACTGGCAACAGAGGTTTCCAGCCAGAAAAGTGTCAACCCAAGAATCCAGTGACACTAAAAAGAAATACCTGAGGCTGTATAATTTGTAAGAAATGAATTTTAATTGGCTCACAGTTCAGCAGGCTGTACAAGCATGGTGCCTGCGTCTGCCTGGCTTCTGAGGAGGCCTCAGGGAGCTTTTACCCACAGTGGAAAGTGAAACAGGAAGAGGTACATCATATGGCAAAAGCAGGAGGAAGAGACAGCAGGCGGGAGATGCCACACACTTAAACAACCAGATCTTGTGAGTACTCACTCACTATTGCAAGGACCATACCAAGCCATGAGGGATCCACCTCCGTGACCCAAGCACCTCCTACCAGGCCCTACCTCCAACATGGGAGCTTACATTTTAACATTAGGTTTGCAGGGGGACAAATATCCAAACTCTATCAAACCCCACGCTGATAATTGTGGGTGTGTGCATGTACGTGTGTGCGTGCACGTATGTGTGTGCGTGCATGTACGTGTGTGTGTGTTTGTGCATGTACGTGTGTGTGTGTGTTTGTGCATGTTCGTGTTTGTGTGTATGCCTGATGTTGACATTTAGGGAAGACAAATCAAGTTGATTGGCGATGAGAAGTATGTCCCAGCAAAGTCACGTCCCAATCAAGGCTATGTTTATCCATTTTGCAATTTCTCTGAAATTTTTACAAGATGAGGAACTAGGGAAGCAGGATCAACCACAGAGCATAGTAAATACAGCTAAACAGCTTTGAACAGATTCGGCTTATGCTCTTGTAAGTAGCTTATTCAGTCCAGTTTTAGGAAAACAGGAAGTAATAAGATTAAAGTTCCAAAGCTCAAATGAAAACATAATGTCAAATCTGGTCAGAGTAGGATTTAGGTTCAGGAAAGAGATTGAAATACTCCATAAAATTAAAAGAAAATGAATAAGCTTATAATAAGTCTGAGGTACACGGTTTCCTTATATTTTGTAAATTCTTAATGGAGCACTACATGGAAAATAATAAACTGAGTGGGTTTATTTAGGAAGTCCAGTGCTGAGCAGGAGATATGGGCCAGACATTTTCAGAATATGTACACTAAAGTGTCACCCACAGTATCTGCCATTAAGGACTCAGCAGGGAATAGAGCAGTGGCTTGCAAACTTTTTGATCATAGTGCACCCAGTAGGGCCAAAAAACCTCTAGACCTGCATATTTATCTCATTCTCATTTGGAAGTATTCAATTATAACACCGAATTGGAGAGAAATATCCATATGTTGCTCATTATTTGTTTCCTCAGATACTTTATGTATATATAACTATAAAACAAAGTAATTCAAACTTTGAAATGAACAATTACCTTTATCAATTGTGTAACACAAGTTATTTAAGTGGCAAAATTTCAGTTGTAGTCTCTTACCAATCAAAAACTAGTGTATAAGCACATTTGGACTAATTATTGACATCTGTTACAGAAATGGGTATAGGTACTATTATATTTAAACATATTTAAACTGCAGTTCACACAAATATTAAAGTTCAATTATAAGAATGTTTTAAAAATATGCATTACTCTCCCTCTAAGGACAATTGAAACAGCACACAGTAAACTATATTGCTAATGAGGAAATTAAACTAATAGTAATTTGCAACATAAAGTAAAACCAGCATAAATTCCTCCACCAATTCAAGGCAAAACGGGGGTTACATCAGGGATGAACTTTTTTTCAAGTTATGAAATTCTCAAAATCTATTCGTAGGTGTGCACATTAGGAGCTGTAAAACTTTCAAAGAATTGCATGAGTCAAACTTCTCAGAAAATTACTGACTAGTCCTCAGGGAATTCTAACTTTTATGAGGCATTCTTACTTTTAGAAGCCATTATGAATACATTGAGTGGATTACTAGCAAATAACATTCAGCTGTCTATTTACAATAAAAACAAAATAAAGCACAGATCATTTATCAGCACGTTAGGTGCATGTACTCATAGACTCAGGACAATAAAAATAAATAGTAATAGCTTATGCTTACTTACCACTGAGTATGTGCTACACACTGTTCTAAGTGCTTTGCGGGCATTTACTTATTTTAAAATTATATTTTACTGTGGTAAGAAGGTTAAAGATGAGATCTACCCTTTAACAAAATTTTAAGTGTGTGGTACATTATTGTTAGTAATAGGCACAATTTTGTACAGCAGACCTTTATAACTTATTCATCTTTCTTAACTGAAAATGTATGCCCTTGATTAGCAATTCTTCATTCCAGGCCCTGGCAACCACTTCTTTCCAGGCCCCGGCAGCCACCATTCTACTCTTTTATTCTATAAATCTGACTATTTTAGAAAACTCTTTTAAGTGGGACCATGCAGTATTTTTCCTTCTGTAACTGACTTATTTCACTTAGCATAATGTCCTCAAAGTTTATTCGTGTTGCCACGTATTGCAGAATTTCCTTCTTTTTAAAGACTGAATAATATCCCATTACATGTATATAACACAAATCTTTATTCATTCATCTTTCTATGAAAATTTAAGTTGTTTCCACATCTTTGTTATTGTGAATAGTGCTGCAGTGAATACAAGAGGGCTAATAACTGTTGGAGATCTTGATTTTAATTTGTTCGGGTAAATAGTCAGAAGTAGGATTGCAGGATCATATGGTAGCTCCATTTTTAATTGTTTTAGGAACCTCCATACTGTTTTCCATAGAGGCTGCACTATTTTGCATTCCTACTAATGGTATCAGGGTTGCAATTTCTCCACATTCTCGCCAATACTTGTTCTCTTTTGTCTTTGCCATCCTAACAGTTGTGAGTTGATATTTCATTGTGGTTTTGATTTTCATTTTCCTCATGATTTGTTACATTGAGCATCTTTTTGATACCTGTTGCCAATTAGGCTGTGTTCTTTAGAGAATAATTATGTATTCAAATCATAAGCGCATTTTAAAAATGCAGGTCATTCATTATTTTGCTGCTGAGTGGTAGGAGTATCTTATGTATTTGAAAATTATCCTCTTGACAAATAATATTTTGCAAATATTTTCTCACATTCCATAGGTTATCTTTTCACTCTCAAATGTTTAATTTGCTTTGCAGAAGCTTTTTTGTTTAATGCCCTCACAATGATTACTTTTGCTTTTCTTGGTTATGCTTTTGGTGTCAGATCAATGAAAATGATTGCCTAGACCAATGCCATAAACCTTTTCTCCTGTGTTTTCTTCTAGGAGTTTTACAATTTTAGGTTTTATATGTAAATATTTAATCCACTTTGAGTTGATTTTTATGTACAGCCTAAGAGTCCAATTTCATTCTTTTGTGTATGCATATCCAACTTTCCCAAAACCATTTATTTAAGATACTATTCTTTCCCTATTGTGTATTTGTGACAGCCTTATCTAAGGTCAGTTGACTATACATATATGCATTTATTTTTAGGCCCTCTCTTTGGTTCCATTCATCTATACGTCTGTTTTATACCATTACCATACTGTCTTAAATACTATCGCTTTGTAATATATTTTGAAATCAGGAAGTGTGATCTCTAGCTTTGTTTTTTCTCAAGATTAAATTGGTTATTTGGGTTTCTGTGTGATTCCATAGAAGTGTTATTTTTCTTTTTTACTTTCTGTGAAAATAGCATTGGAAGTTTAATACGAATGGCATTGAATCTATAGATTCTTTTGGGTAGTATAGAATTGTAACAATATTGTCTTTCAGTTCATGGACAGGAGACATATTTCCCTTTGTCTTGTTTAATTTTTGCATCAATGTTTTGCAGTTTCCAGTGTATGTCTTTTACCTCCTCAGTTAACTTTATTTCCAAGTACATTGTTTATTTTAGTCCTATTGTAAATAGAATTGTCTTTCTAATTTCCTTTTCAGATAGTTTAATATTAGTACATAAAATTTACAACTGATTTTGTATGTTGATTTTGTATCCTGTAGCTTTACAGAATTTGTCTACAGTTCTAACAGATTTTTTAATAATGGAGTCTCTAAAGTTTCCACGTAATATCATATCATTTACACACAGGGACAAATTTACTGCTTTCTTTCTGATTCGTACGTGTGTGTGTGTGTGTGTGTATATTTAATTTGTCTTGCCTAATTTCTCCGGCTAGGACTTCCAGTTCTACATTGAATAGAAGTGGTGAGAGTGGGCATTCTTGCCTTGTTCCTGATCTTTGAGAAGCTTTCAGTGTATCACTAATACAGTTGGGACATGTGTCCCTACCCAAATCTCATGTTGAATTGTAATGCCTAATATTGGAGGTGGAGCCTGGTAGGAGGTGATTGATTCATTGTGGTGAATTTCTCATGAATCGTTTAGCACCATCCCTTTGGTGTGGTTCTCATGATAGTGAGTGAGTTCTCACAAGATCTGGCTGTTTAAAAGTGTGTGGCACCTCCCTCTCTCTCTCTCTTGCCCATGCTCTGGTCATGTGACATGTCCACTCTCCCTTCACCTTCTGTCATGATTGTAAGTTTCCTGAGGCATCCCTAGAAGCTGAGCAGACGCCAGCATAATGCTTTCTATACAGCTTGTAGAACCGTGAGCCAATTATACTTTTTTCCTTTATAAATTACCCCATCTCAGAAATTCTTTATAGCAATGCAAGAATGGCCTAATACAATCACCATTGAGAGTGATGTCATAACTCCTCAATACTATAAATGAAGTAGATAGTAATATCAACCCATTTAAGGCAAGGAAAAAAAAGACATGGCATATTCTTACCTGGACTGAGAGATTTCTGTTTAAATCCTGTCACTCTGCTCATTTTCTGACATTCACAAGTTAAACAATTTCTGTGGAGCCTGTTTCTACCCCATGAAATATATCCGTTTTAAACAAAATAACACTTGTAAAATTGTTTCACTTAGAGCCAGATGCATAGTAGGTACTATTAGCTAATCTGAATCTGAAATTGAATTTGGCAAGAAAGAGAAAGAATATTAAAATTCTGTAGTCTATGACTTTCATCTAACGAAATCAAAATAAACTTTCCTCATGTGTGTTTTTGAGACATATTCCATTATGCTTTGCAATATCTTTGTGTTATGAGCAAGGGCTTAATATATAGATATAGATACAGATGCAGCTCTATTAAAGTACATACTTTAAATGTAGAAAAATTGTTTCTTCTTACTAGATCATACAAATTAACTGGATAGTGGATAGAATTCAGTATTGATTCACTTAAAGTGGAAAGTATTGAAGCATTGTATACTTAATTTTACATTCACCATGGGAAATACATGAGAGACATTTATTGATGTCTGCATGTGATTTGAGTAAGAGTTGCCATTCTGAAAGGTGGATATTATTCATCATAATGCCTTTATAGGAATGGAAAATATAAAACCATCAGGAGCAGGTTGATCACTAAACAGGCCCCCAGATAGGAATATTGGTAAAGTCAACAAAAGTCCAACGTCAGCTTCTCAAGCTGAAGTCAAAAAATCTCATTGTGCATGCACATATTAGACTCAGGGCTACTATCTCACATTAATCAGCCCCCCAAAATTGAAGAATAAAATGTCCCAGTTTATTAACTAAAAATGAGAATTATAACTGACAAAGGGCATTAAATGCAAATGCAAGCATTTGAGTCAGTAAATCTCAGATTATGGAAACTCAAATAATGAACAATAGGTCCATTAATTAATTCATGTATTCATTCACTCAAGAGGTTGAGCTACATACTTGGGATGCAATGTTTAGCAAAAGTGGAAACTGTCATTCTGAACTTTACAGATTAGCTGAAGTGTTAGATGTACAGTAAAAATGCACAAATAATTGTAAAATTACATCTGTGCAAATAGACATAAAGAAGTACATGTCATAATGCTGTGTGAGCCTCAGGCAGTATAAAAGTGGTTTATTTACTTGTCCTCAACTACAAAAGCCTGTTGAGCTCATGCCTCCATTTTCATAGATAAAAAAATTCTTATAGTCAGGACTTCACTTAACTTGGAAAAGGAACACTTTCAATTCTCCATATAATTAGCCCATGTTTCTGTATTTTCTTTCTTTTTTATAAAGGTATATGTGTGCCATTTTTAGTAATCCTTATTTTATGGAGTTTTTTCAGCCAGTTGTTTACTTACTTGTGTGGATGACATAGAATTATACCTCGAACTTAATATATACCTTGAACTTAATATATTTGAACTATTCTCTGGTTATCTAAGATTATTGATTAAATTTTCTGTCTATATTCCTTGAACTGACCATACCTCTTCACTTGTCATGTTCCTAATTGAGATATTAATAAAATCAATTTGGTTAGAGATAAGAGTCACACCTGTGCTGTTCCCGCTACCATTGTTGATTAAAAAATCGTAATAAAAATCACAAATACTATTCACTTTTCAGAATGGTAGAGACCTTTGCTGTTCCTGACTGTGTTTTTGATATATATTCTGCAAATAACTGAATTCATCTATCAGGTGGTGGCTCTACCAGAGTTGGAAAGGTCATGATCTTTCAGCTAAATTTGCCAATGGTTTATGTCCAAATATAATGCTGAATCTTACCTGGAGGTGGAGCAGGCTGACTAATGGCTCTTCCATTTCCTTTAACTATGTGTTGAGCAGGGTGGTCACAGTGAGTTTCCAAGGACCATTTCACAGAAACCTACACGAAAGAGTTCACATGTTGATTCCAAGAACTGTCTGTCTGTGCAGTGCATTACCTAAATGGTCAAGGGCAGAAGGAACAACAACACATCCATTATTCCCGTTGGAAAAACTAGGTAGTTAAAATTCAATTGAATTATCAGAAAATAACACCTGATTTCCTCACCTCCTTTTCTAAACTGCTGCCAGTATGGTTTGGTCTGAAAAGTGGGTAAAGTCAAGAATGACAGGGGTTGATGTTCATGGATGTATTCTTCTGCCAGTGGAAATGTTTATAAAACTAAACAAAATGTTCAAAGGGGAGTGTGCACGATTTATTGTCTAGAATACAGTCCTGCAACTCTCACAATAGAGCCAACTGAGGAACAGCTATTGATTTCCATTGTTGTGAAGATATTTCAGATCTCAAAATTAAGGAGATGAAGCAAGTTGCAGGCTTTTGGGGAAATGAGTTCATCATTTGGGAGGCTGCTTGGCTACGTGGCATATGCAAGAGAATAAGAAAAATATATGTCTTCTATTTCAAATATCTAGATATTTGAAAATCATCCCATGCTGAAATTTGTCATGGAACCAGTCATGCCATTCTCATTAAGTTTACAATGCCTATTGTTAAAAGAAATAGTTCTTACTGTGGGGAGAAAATTATACCCAGCAATTCCAGCCTGTAATAGTCTGCAAAAATAACTCCTAATTGACTGTTGAGAGTAATGATAACATGATTTAAAACATAATGTTGGCACCAGAAAATTTAGTGCAGCAGACCAATCTGAGGGCTGAGCTGTCAGTAAAGCAACCCATTGAATTTTTCTAAGCTAATTCAAATAAAAACGGTGAGATTAAAAGCGATAACACAGTACCAGTGAGATAAGAATTTCTGCAAAATTAGATTACAGCCTTTTTGTGACCATAAAAACCATATTATCCTTGACATTGCTAAATCAATCACTGCAAGAATATTATCTTTACAAGTTAAACTACTGCTTCTTAGATTGAACCTGAAGAGTCTGGTCTGTTTTTCTGCTGTTTGAGAAACAGAAGTGATGCTTTTTCTAAACATATATTTTGTTTGAAGAGGGATGAACACTTTGCAAGCAGCTTTGTGACAAAGAAATCATACCATTTCCCCATAGCGTCACAAAAGGTATCATTTAGATTCAAGGAAAAAAAAAGAAACGTTTGCAGAGTATTAAAGTGTGAAATGCAATAACTTCTACAACTTGTCATTTGGCCGCTTATTGACATCCCATCACAATTTGTTAAAACATAAGTTTATTTTTGTCTTTGTGCAACATAGGTGAGCAATTCCAGATAACTCTGTTCATTTCTCAGCAATTCAGACATCTTTGATGAATAGTTTTTATTTAGGATACTGTTTTCCCTGGGGAGTGAGGGATTATCTTTATGTCTCTGGTCTGATTGTTCAGTAGGACAAAAAAGAACAAGAGAATAATGTTCTGTTTATGCAAACAAGCAAATTCTAGACAATAGGTTTAAGACCATAACATCTTGACCACTGACTTCTCTGAAGCAAAATGCACATGATAAGAACATAGACTCTTATGGAACCTGAAGTTGAATTTTGTCTACATTTCAGGGTAGCAATCTGAGTTTGGCAAAGCCAGGTAACTGCCCTTCCCTGAGTTTCTTAGCAGTAAAAAGTGTACAACAATTATGATAGGGTTGGTGTGAGAAATAAATTAAATGCAAATCATGAAGCTTGACACATAGAAAGCACTTGACACATTGAATTATCATTATTAACATTATCATCTTCATCGGTATCATTTGTGCTTCAAAATTGTATTAACTAAATTAATACATATTAAAATATGGTGTCTTGTTTAAAATACCAAATCTTGGAGCGTGCTGTTTCTTCTATCTGAAAGACCTTCAGATGTAAAGATGGCCTGGAAAATATTCATCAACTTATAAGATTTACTTTTAAATATTTAAAAAGCAAAAGATAGGTGGAGATAATTGATTCATCTTTGATTATCCTGGGAGATTAATTAATGTCATTTTCCTTCGATCTACTGCTCAGGGCTTATAGGAACACTAACTTTGGACTTTCACTTGACATTTAAGCATTGTCTAACTTCTCTTTCTACCTAATAGAGTTTGAATTCCTTGAAGATAACTCCAGAATCCAGCATGTAGTAGGTGTTGAAGTATGCTTCTTAAAGAAGAGGCTGTTTTTATGACGTTTTGTTAGCTTTTGAAATTGACTTTAGTTTTTTAGAACAGTTTTAGGTTCAGAGCAAAATTGAGTGGAAAGTATAGTGTTCCCATATACCTTCGGCCCCATACACATATAGAGTTCTTCAGTATGAACAAGCAACACCAAAGCGGTCCATTTGTTACAATCAATGAACATAAATTAACACATCGTTATCACACAAAGTCCATAGTTTGCATTAAGGTTCACTCTTGGTGTTGTATATTGTATGTGTTTGGAAAAATACACAATGACATGGGCCTACAATTACAGAATCGGACAGAATTAGTTTGATGAAAACCTAGCTTGCCCTAAAATTCCTCTGTGCTCTGCCTAATCCATACTTTCTTTCCTTCTAAATCCTTATGACCACTGATTTTATTACTGCCTCCATAATTTTCCCTTTTTCAGAATGTCATGTAATTAGACTTATACAGCCTGTAGCCTGGAAAGATTGGCTTCTTTCACTTAGTAAAATGCATTTAAGTTTCTTCCGTATCTTTCCATGATTTGATAGCTTATTTCTTGTTTGCACTGAATAATATTCCATTGTCTGGAAGAACTACAGTTTATTTATCTATTCACCTACTGAAGGACATCTTGGTTGCTTCCAAGTTTTCACAATTATGAAGAAAGCTGTTGTAAACATAGTGGGCAGGTTTCTGCGTGGACATAAGTTTTTAATTTATTTGGATAAATACCAAGGAGCATGATTGTTGGATCATGTTGTAAAAATATGTTTAGTTTTGTATATGTTTAGTTTTATAAGCAGCTGCCAGCCTGTCTTTTACAATAGCTGTTCCATTTTGCATCCACACCAGCAATGAATTCGGGTTTGCATTGTTTCACATACTGGCTAGCATTTGGTGTCATCAGTGTTTTAGCTTTTGGACGTTCTACTAGGTACGTACTAGTATCTTATTGTAGTTTTAATTTACAATTTTTAAATGACATGATGTTGAGCAACTTTTCATAAGTTATTTGCCATCTAAATATCTTTTTTAGTGCAAGGTCTTCTCAGGGCTTTGGCCTGGTTTTTAATTGGTTCCTTTGTTTGTTTGTTTCCTTATTACTGATTTTTAAGGGTTTTTTTTTTAACATAGTTTTGTTCTTTATTAGATATGTATCTTTCAAGTAATGTTCTCATCTGTGTCTTACTGTTTTATTTGCTTGACAGGTCTTTTGCAGAGCAAAAGCTGGGGTTTTTAAAATTTTAGTAAAACCTAGCTTATCCTTTTTTTTTTTTTTTTTTTTTTGCAGAGCAGAAGTTAGGGTTTTTAAAATTTTAGTAAAGCCTAACTTATCAATTATTTTTATCATAGAACACACCTTTGGTCTTTTATCAAAAAAGTTATTACCATACCCTAACTCATGTAGATTTTCTGTTATGTTATCTTCTAGGAGTTTTATAATTTTGCATTATATATAATTCTGTGATCTATTTTGAGTTAATTTTTTGGATAGTGTATTATAGAATGAATTATACCCCCCCCAAAAAAAAAAAATTCATGAGATGAAACTCTAACCATTAGTGTGACTCTATTTGGAGAAATAGTCTTGAAGGAGGTAATTAAGTTTAAATGAGGTCATGAGGGTGCATCTCAAATGAAATTGCACTAGTGTCTTTATAAGGAGAGGAAGAGATACAAGGAGTGTACACACAGATAAAAAAGTCATGTGAAGTCACAGCAAAAAGGCAGATGTCTAAAAGCCAAGAAGAAAGGCCTCTAGAGAAACCAAGCCTACTGACACCTTGATCTTGGACTTCCAGGCTCCAGATCTATGGGAATACAAATTTCTCTAGGTTAAACTACCCAATCAGTTATATTCAGTCATAGAAGCCCTCAATTGACTACTGCCAGTTATAATGATTCTGTTTAGATACTTTTTTTGCATGTAAATGTCCAGTTGTTCTAGCACAATTTTTGGAAAATGCTATCATTTCTGTATTACATTACTTTAGCTGCTTTGCTAAAGATCAGTTGGCTATATTTCTGTGAGTCTATTGTTAGTATTTACTTTGTTTCTTTGATTTATTTGTCTATTATTTCATCAATATCATCCTGTCTTGATTACTGTAGCTTTATAATAAGTCTTGAAACCAGAGAGTGTCAGTTCCACTTTAATATTGTGTTGGCTCTTCTAGGTCCTTTGCCTTTCCATATAAGCTATAAAATCAGCTTGTCAATATTCATAAAATCACTTGCTGAGATTTTAATTGAGACTGCAATGAATCGATAGTTCAAATTAAAAAGAATTGGTGTCTTGAAAATATTGAGTCTTCCTATTTACAAACATGAAATATCCCTCTATTTATTTAGTTTACCTTTGATTTCTTTCATCAGAGTTTCAATGGTCCCTTCATATATATTACACCTATTTTGTTGGATTTATAGCTAAGTATTTTATTTTGGGGGATGCTAACGTAAACAGTATTTTGTTTTTAATTTAAAATTCTACTTGTTCATTGCTGGTTTGTAGAAATGTGATTGGCTTTTGCATGTAAATCTTGTATCCTGCAACCTTGCTTATTAGTCGCAAGAGAGTTATTGTTGATTATTTAAGCCCCCTCCCCGCAAAATTCATGAGATGAACCCTCACCTTCAATGTCACTGTATATGCAGATTTTATGCTTAAAAAATCATGTTATCTGTAAATAAACAGTTTTATTTATTTCATCCTGTCTGTATACCTTTTATTTCCTTTTCTTCTCTTATTGCATTAGCTAGTATTTTTAGTATGAGTATTAAAAGGAGTGGTGTTGTCTTGTTCTTAATCTGAGTGAAAAAGCTTGTTCCTCAACACATTTTGATTTTTTTTTTTTTTTGTAATGATTTTGTATGTGATAGTTATACTCGGCCATAAAAAAAATACTTCAAATTGAGTTCATTGGGTGTATTTTCAAGGGCCTATTTTCGGCCACAAATTACCTCATAGTCTTACTTACGAGTCACTTAGAAAGAAGCATGTCTTTGGTAGGGTCTATTACTTAGTCCAATTAAAATTCACTTCAGGAATGGAACATGCCACATTTATCTTCGCCACTTAGTATTATAGAATCTTGACTTTAAGAATTTGATCATTGTATTTATATTTTTACTTCATATTTTACTTCAGATATGTATTCTTAACAAGAATGAAAAAACATATAATCTAACAAAATCCTGCCCCCTTTTATTCTTCCTTTCTTGTAATGTAAATGCTAATAAATTAGATTGTAAATTAAAATGTAAAGAAAGTATAACAATGATCATTCAATATGTCCCTCTTTTAGACAAATGAATGCCTTAGTTGAAAATTAACCACGCAATTTCAGTGTTACGTACTTGAGAAAGAGTACTCTAAGTGTAGGCAACAAAAACCAAACAATGACTACTTCACATATATATAAAATATATTGAGAGATAAATTGTTTTTATTTAAACTCTAAGGTAGTAAAAATAATCTAATAATTTGTAAATTGTTGTTGAGTTCCATATATCAGGTTTCTTATTGTAATTTTGTTGTATGAAGGTCACAATTAGGAAAATGTTTTTCTTAGTGTGCATTTTCAATTCCTTTATGGGCAGATATATTATTTATAGCCAGAAAGAAATTGGTCATTTATTCTATCTGTGATAACTACCAGATTGTGAAAGCTGTTTCAATATGTTTTTATTTTTAAAGTACAATTAATGATATTTCCAGATAGTAACTTTGCTGCATTATTAAAAGCACAAAACCTAAACTATTTTATACTAATCTTGCAACTCAGGTAAAGACACCAAATTAGGAACTTGGAAATATATTTCATGGCTCTAATTTGGCTGGTTATATAAGAAAGGGAAAGTGCACGAAGCTGCAAAATATGAGCATTTTCTGTGACTTTCCTTTTAGAAAAAAATAGCTTATAAAAGTTAACGTATTTTATTTTAGTTTTTTATTCCATTTTTAAAGTATGGTTCTAAACCTCCTTAATCTTTAAAATGATGCTATTTATTTCTGATTTGTGGCAATGTCAGGGAAACATAAGAAAGTAGACCCACAATGGTTAATATATTTAAGATATTGTTTGCTTTGTGTGTTTCCTTGTATTCAGTAAACTGTACCAGATATTGTAACCTTGAGCATTGCCTGTATTTGATTGCTTAGAATTCCAAATCTGATTCATAAAACCACCTCCAGTGTGTGACTGGGTTTACTATGTAATTTTTCTTTTCAAATAGGCCATTATTGTAGTCTCCCACCTAAACCCTAAGCATGCTGTTATTAACTTGCTTTTAAGTTCCTCAATAAAGCAACATTTAGGATGTACATAAAAACACTGCATTTTTATTAAACAGCCCTAGAGGAAGGAAAGATTATTTTAATGTGGCATCAACAGTGTGGTTCTGTGGTTCTATTCAATTAGCATTGGCTTGCCAACCTCTTTAAGTACTGGCACCATGTACAAGTGTGCTTATTAGCAGCTTTTCTTTTTTCTATATTTCCCCCCATATCTTTAAGCTCTGGTAAGAACATATCCTAGATTTTTTTCAAGTTAAGTAAAATCTATCACCCTCTTTCTCTGTCCTTGTCTTTCATACACACACAATCCTTGCTTTCTAAGGATAGATAACATTCAGACAGAGATAGATAGATGATAGATAGATAGATAGATAGATAGATAGATAGATAGATAGATAGAGGTAGATGATATATAGAAGCATGAACAGACATGAACTAGGGCAATATAAATGGTGACATAGAAAAGATAATACATTTGGCTAGGCACGTGGCTCATGCTTGTAATCCCAGCACTTTGGGAGGCCGAGGCAGGTGGATCATGAGGTCAGGAGATTGAGACCATCCTGGCTAACATGATGAAACCCCATCTCTACTAAAACAAATACAAAAAAATTAGCCAGGCAGGTGGCAGGTGCCTGTAGTCCCAGCTACTCGGAAGGATGAGGCAGGAGAATGACGTGAACCCGGGAGGTGGAGCTTGCAGTGAGCTGAGATCTTGCCACTGCACTCTAGCCTGGGCAACAGAGAGAGACTCCATCTCAAAAAAAATAAAAATAAAAAACTAAACTTTTTAAAATTTCAAATTAATAGCATTCAATGATTAATTGATGTGTAGGTGAGCCAATGTGACAAGTCAAAAATAATTAATCTAATTTCTGGTTTGGATGGCAGCTAGTTTAAGATCCATAATATAAAATAATTAGCAAGTTCAACTGGAATTGTCTAAATATAGATAAATTTTTATTTATTTAGGGCTTAGTGTGCCAAACACTTTGCTAAACACTTTACATGCACTGTCCTATTTAATCCTCAAAACATTAGAAATAAGGAAAGTGAAACCCAGGGAGTTAGGAAACATGCCAATGGTCATATCTATAACACATACTTAGCAGAATTCATGGCTAGACATTTTGATGCCAGACACCACTCTATTAGTAACCATCACCTTAAGGCATGCTGGGTTTGAGGTTCTCATGCCAGAAGTGCCCCAAAATATGTTGGATATGGCATTTTAAAACTCATAAAGAATGGGTTTAGACACTTGGTAGATTTACCCAAGGAGCAAGTGCATGTTAAAATAGTGGTCCTACAGACAGAGTGCTAGGTAATGCCAACATTCATGGGAAGAGCTGGGGAGAGATTGAAGTGATGAGACCAAAAAGTAACATTAATAGAAGGGGGAGAAGACTCAAAGAATGCAGAATAACCTATGTAAAGGATGGCCGATCGTTTTGAGAAAGAGAATAGCCAACATCAACACCAACATCAACATCGAGCAGAGAAGCGAATCATAGGACGGGAACATCATGGTTATTGGGCAGAGACCATTTCCAGCCTTTGCCAATGGTAACTGCAGCTTAGGAGTGGGGAAGGACCACACTGCAGTAAGTGAGAATAGGTTAGCAGGGAAGGATTGTGGGGTCTGAGTGAGCTAAGATTATAAGAATGCCCAGCAGATGCCCTTGCCCATGGTGTGGTCATCATAGGCATTATTATGTTCACCTGTATTGTCTTTTGCAGTAGAATCTATGCATAGTGTATCATACAGAAATTTCATGCATGGA
Source organism: Theropithecus gelada (assembly GCF_003255815.1). Taxonomy (NCBI): domain Eukaryota; kingdom Metazoa; phylum Chordata; class Mammalia; order Primates; family Cercopithecidae; genus Theropithecus; species Theropithecus gelada. Next base: position 22,582,275 of record NC_037688.1, read on the forward strand.
TCCTGCTAGAAATAACTTAGACTATGACCTCTTAAGTTTTAGCAGTGTGGGAAGATTTTAATAAAATGATATTTTGAAGTTTTTTTTTTTTTATTTAAGCCCAGAATATGCAGGAGATATATTTAAGTCCACCAAAAGAGCCTCATTTGGTAAAGCAAAAATGCCACAATCTTTTAAAATTGGTATTTTTTTCTAAAACTGAAAACTTCACACATTTTACATTTCATTTGCTAACTTTCACAGCAGGTCTCCAAAAACCCAACTTCCTTCTGAAGTGTGTTTCCAAGCAATTTCATTTGGAAACAGAGAACTGTCTTGACCTTTTCATGGGTGTTAACTCTGCATCCTAAAAGACTTCAGAGGCAACACTCAACAGGTGTCCAAATATTCCAGGATAATATGATTCCTATTTTTAGATAGCATTTTCCATAGCTAAAAAAAAATAGATTAGTCAATCAGTTCTCTTTTAAAAGGCCTTCTGGAAAAGCAGTTTTTTACCTTTGAGTTTGCATCACATTTACCCCTTTGTGTGTTCCATTAAGTATCATTACATGGCCTTTTACGTCTAGCAGTATATGGCTCTAAAATGGAAAACTCCAGTTGTTTCTGTCTCAAGGCTTTGAATCAAGAATCACAAAGCCTGTTGATGGACATGTAGGTTGTTTCCAAATCTTGGCTATTGTAAACAGTACTGCGAAAATATAGGAATACAGATATCTCTTTGATATACTGATTTTCTTTCTATTGTGTATATACCCAGCAGTGGGATTGCTGAATCATAAGATCATATGGTATCTCCATGTTTAGATTTTGAGGAACCTCCAAACTGTCCTCCATAGTGGTTGCACCAATTTACATTCTTACTAACAGTGTACAAGTATTCCCTTTTCTCTACATTTGTTGTTGCCTGTCTTTTGGATATAAACAATTTTAACTGAAGTGAAATGATATCTCACTGTAGCTTTGATTTGCATTTCTCTGATGGTCAATGATGTTAAGCACCTTTTCAGATGCCTGTTTGCCATTTGTATGTCTTCTTTTGAGAGATATCTATTCAAACCTTTTGCCCATGTTTTGATTGGACTATTAGATTTTTACCCACAAAAATATGTAAAAATAATAAGAATAATAAAAAATAGAGCAATAAATAAGAACCATAAAACCATGGAAAGAGAACTCTTTAGCATCGTCTGTTCTCCAAGGGATCAGCTCTACTAAGAGGATTCTTCAGGCCTCTGCTCAGAGTGAAATAAGTTTTGTCAAACAGTAAAGAAAGATTTGACGTGGGAAAATCAATTATCACTTTCCTTCATTTTATTTATCCAAGTTTCCTGCAGTCATTTTTTTAAAGAATGAGTGTTATTTTATAAGTGGTTAATAAATGTGGATCTATATCACTAGCTTCATTGCACAGCTGAAGGAAATGGAGGTCTAAAAATGTAAGATGACTTGCCCAAGGTTCTACCATCAATTAGTGGCAGAGTGTGTTCCTTAAAGTCTTCTGAGCTGCAAGCTAAAGAAACCAACTTCAACTTTTTCAAGAAAAAGTAAGGACCTATCAGAAAAATGCTAGGGTAGCTCACAGAATAAAAACAAAAGGTTAACAACCAAGCCTCAGGTGGGGAGAAACCAGTGTAGTATAGGGACAGTCATTGTCAGGCCTCCTTTCTAGAACATGGCCAAGGGAGACTCTACTTGGACACCATCTACTGATGTGGTCAACTCCACACTCAGGGTTCAAATTCCCACTGAAGAAAATCTGACTGGTTGAGCTTGCATCAGAGACATCTACCCAGGGATCTAAAGACTATGGTTTGGGGTTTGCACAGCCACAGCCTCTGGCAAAATATTGAAGAATCTCATACTCAACTGTGGCTCACAAATCAGTGTTCATATTGCCTGGTTTTCTACTCATATTGTCTTTGCTGACATGAGCATCATTTGAGGAGCTTTTAAAAAATACCGGTAGTCAGACCCTACTCCTAGATACTAAATAAGTTACTCTGAATAGAGGTGAGCCCTGTGTATTTGTTTGTTTTTATGCTTTACTTTTTAAATGATTCTAATGTGCAACCAAATTATAGAATCTATGGGGAAGAAGATTGTTGCCTCCAGCAGAAGTTAAGTAAAAAGGAAGGAAGCAATGAATGTAACAAGACAACATCCACTGATTGACAAAGAGCTCAGAAACTATCCAGGCACTTTATTCCTATATTTTGGTGCAGGTCAGAATAACCAAGGAAACTTGTGCTAAAATCTAGATTGCAAAGTCCTATTTTAGACCCACGGAATGTGTAAAAATCATGGAACTTGTATTACTACAACTCTCTTCAGGTGGTTCTCACAGAGGCACATCTGCGCTGGCTCTGTAGTTCTAAAGTTGAAATGCTTGACTATGATGACTCTAGGCCAGTAGTTCTCAAACTTGAGTATGCATCAGAATCACCTGGAAGACTTGTGAAGCTGGAGATTGCTGGGCTCCACCTTAGTGGTTTCTGGTTCAGTAGGTCTGAATTGGGGCCCAAGAACTAGCATTTTTGAGTATACTGGTGATACTGATACTGCTGGTCCAGGAACCACACTTTGAGAACCATACTCTTAAAGGATTAGAGCTTATTCTCCCATAAAAACGCTGATTGCAAAAGGCTTCTACAATAGAATCCATGGCAGTGGTCCTAGAGGAAAGCCATTAATGGAGAGCTACTTCAGAGCAGGGTGAGAGGTGCAAGGTTCATGCAAAAGAAAATGGCATATGCATATTAAAAATGCAATTCTACAGCACACTATGGGGCATTATTGAGCCCACAGCCTCTGACCTGGCATGCCCTAATTTGACCTCACATAGTTGGTTTTGCCAATATTTGACAAATTTATTTTGAAATGAATCCTAGTTCAAAATCCTATATTTTTCTGAGAGATAACCAGTGCTTTGAACATTCATCATAGTATCTCTTTCCAAATATTTAAGGAGAGTTTCTCTTACTGCCCAGACATTCATTAAATTATTGTAAATCATTAAATTAAATTAAATTAATGATCATAAATCATTCATTAGATTTCCCATTTATCAGAAATGCTTGAAACATTGATCATGTGCTTTGCTGAACTCTGAGAAAACAAACATAAAAATAAGAGATTTGGTGTTTCAGGTGGTATCACCTATATACACACACATTTATTTGGTATACCCATATATTTATGTAACAGTACAATGAAATATAAATAAAGGAGTTTTCACTATACTATATAGAGACATAGGGTATGTTGGCAGGTCAGAGAAGCCTTTATAAACATGAACACTTAAAGTTGTATAAGTCGATAAGCCAGATAAAGGGAATACTCCCAGAAAACAGCAGGACATGCAAAGTCATAGAATGAAGAGAAATCTATGGTCAACCAGCAAAAACTGATGCTTCTTGATGAATAGAAAGAAGACATGAAGGAGGTAGGCAGAGGCCCTACCTTGGAGGTATTCATGGGCCATGTGAAAGTGCTAAGCAGATATCACAAGACCATGTGCAGGGATTTATATTAGCGGTTCCTAGTCCTAATGTTACAATAGCTGGGGGAATTAGCTGGGTTTGGTGGCGCATGCTTGTAGTCCTAGCTACTTGGGAGGCTGAGGCAGGAAGATTGCTTGAACCTTAGAGGTCAAAGATTCAGTTAGCTATGATTACACCACTGCACTCCAGCCTGAGTTACAGACAATGACCATGTCTCAAAACGAAAAAGAAAAGAATCATCTGGGAAGTTGTAAAACAATACCATAACAATACCTGCTCTTTTGTCCAAATTTATGCAGTTGGAATGTCTAAAGATGGGCCCAAGGCATCAATATTTTTAGAGACTTTCCTGGTAATTCTTATATTCAGCCATGGGTGAGAATGGATGAATTATAGCACCATATTTGCTAATAGTCAAAATGGTTCTGCATCCAGGTTCAAGGATAGATTGGAATGGACACAACTGAACGCAGGAAGAGCAATTAGGAAGTTATTGCATGAGGTCTGGAAAGACGTTACATCCTGAACTTGGTAGTTTCAGTGGTAATGGGGAAGAATGAACTTTAGGCAGGATGTCAAGGAAGTAGGGTTTACAGAGTATGGTTTCTGATTGAAACTGTTGGAGGAGGAATATGGAGGGGACTAACTGAATCCCCAAGTCCCTGCCTTGGCCATACCTCATTTAGCTTTCCCTTATTTTCAATTCCATAGTGTTTTGCTGGACAAGCTCTGCTTACTAGATACAAATTGAGCAAGACATTACTTCCCTGTATTCTAGGCCTGGTTATCTCTGCAGAGCAATCATCTTAACATCAAGGTCCTGAGCAATGTGTCATAGAATTTTCCTTCCAGTTTAAAACTAGAATATTTTTATGGCAAATAACTAAGCACATTTGGCAAAAAAAAAAAAAAAAAAAAAAAGCATGTACTTAAAAGTGAAGCTACCATGGTGATTCTTTTCCCTTCTATTTTAAAGTACATTTACATCTGGGGAAAAATAGCAGGTAAAATTTTAACTGTAATTTAATGCATGGTCTAATACTTCCATTTATCAAAACGTCAGCTGCCAAACACCTAGCACAAACCAACATTGTTTCTGGGAAATGGGGAACCAGCCCGCTCAAAAGACAATGTCTCTGAAGGGAGTTTTAAACAACCAAGAGTGAACAAATTTCTCCCCTTTTGTAAACTGATGTCTGCCAGGGTAAAGGTATAGGGGAAAAAAGGATGCACCTGCATTGTCTTGTAATTATAACTATGGCATTTGCAAAAACTGAACTGGATTTTCCCATTTTCATGGATGGTGCTTTCAATAATTGTGTGTGTGTTTCCACAGAAGCAATGAATTTGGGTAGACCTACAGGTGTAATTTTGTCAACTTTCATTCTTGCAATAAGCTCATGACAGAGACAAAGAACAAACAGTTGTCTTTTTAGAATGTCATCTACATGCATTCCACTGCATGTCATTTACAAAAAAGGAAACATGGCATTTAACCAAAAAGACTCATAGGTGTAACAGCAAAAAGCAAAAAACTTTGCCTTATCCAGGCTCACAAGGCTGGGAAGCCAAGAACCCAACTACAAATTTCTAATTCTGAGTCTTAAAAACTTTTCATCACCTGCCCTATATCTCCAGCACTAGAGTCATCAGTGTTGAGTCATCAACTTATTGTGGGAAAAGTGAGCTTTGAAAGCAGAGGAGTTTAACACAAGGCTCTTCCAACAGTGTGACCTACAGTTCCTTACACACCTCTCTGAGCTTCAGTTTCCTCAAGGTTAAATTTGCCTGAGATCCACATGTGCAGAATATTTTGGAGAAACAGTAAGATATATGATGCTACTCTCTGTCCCCATCACTTATACACACATACATCATTGCTTATGAGATTATAAGAGAGCAGACTTTTTGCTTTGGTTTCTGTTGAGTCTGTCTGGAAATAACATCTTCAATGATGAAAGAATGGAATTTGTAATGCATATATTAAATACCTGGAAGCCTACATGTATTATTTTCTTCCTCTTCTACGTTTTTATTTTCTACATATTTTATTGTAGAAGGTTCTAAGGGCCTGGATTTATAGTCTACTTTGTCTGACTGACACAAAGTCCTCCAGCTACCTCAGCAGAAATCAAACACACGGGATGACGGCACATCCGTAAGGGACAGCTGGTATTCGAGACAGTGTGTAAATAATAAATTTAGCATTTAAAAATCTCACATAGGTCTTCTGATTTTATTAACCTAGACAACTTATAATAATTATGATAAACAGACATTGTCATTAAATATAGTAGCCATTTGATAAGATTAAACATAATGCAGTACATCTTCCTTTCCTCCCATTCAATATAATAAATTACCCTTAGGCTTCTAAATGAAGCATTTCATAATTGAGCAAAACAGATCGATTTTTAGGGGTCCTTATTTATATGCAAAACAGACTTCTTGAGAATGGTAAACTTGATTAAAATCTCTGTAATTGCAAAGCACAAATAACTTTTTCTCTCAAGACATAACTATTCTATTAATGTATAATTTATGGCATAGAAGGATAGTAAAATTCTAATGTGCTTATGATCCAGATGGAAGAAAGAGTTAAACAGAGAAAACAACAAACTATATAAGATGGGAAGAAAATGGAATTAAAATTTTAAAAAAATATTGCACGAGATAGTGTCCCAGCTGTTACAGATGCCACAAAACAACAGAGATTGGTATAGAATATAATAGCAGAATCAGCCTCAGGAGACTTTAAAGAGGTTTCCAAGGAAGATCTAGATTTAGAGAGGAAAAAGTCCTCAGAAAATGCATGAACCATTCATTGGTTATGGAAAGCAAGCTTGCAAATGTGACCTATTTGGGTCTGTTTGGGAGCCCATAGGTGCACCCCTACTCAAAATCACAAGTCTGTTCTGGTTGTTAACCAATGATTAAGATATTAAATCCTAGATGAGTGGCCTTTTACCTAACTGCATGTCATTTACAAAAAAAGAAAAAATAAAGGAAACATGGCTTTTAACCAAAAAGACACATCTGTGTAGCAGCAAAAATAAGACCCCAATTGATGTCAGTCACGGCCTCTGCAGATATCCCCTTCCCCAACTGGACCAATTCCACATGACTCTTTCGGGTTCACTTTAGAAGTGAATCCAGTGGAGACATGGAGATATTCTCTTGTGGGGAAGACTTAAAGATTCAAAGTTTCTAATTTATGGCCCCAATCAGTTTCTTCACGGGCATATATTTTATACTCACTTACAGTTACCTTTTTTTCTAGTCAGAAACTAGCTTTATTTCCTGTTCAGAAATAGGACTACTCTTAACAGGGATACTTATTGTTAAGTAAAGTACATGATGTAATTTCTTCTCTAGTAAAGGTAAGTATTTAAAAAGAACCTCTGGATTCTCCCATGCTTGTAGGAAGTTGTTCCCACAGTAAGATGGACCTGCATGTTGGTTTGCTTTCATCTAACCTTGAGAATATTGCACTCTTCAGAGTATAACGTTCACCTATTTGTTCAAAACTGCTTATTTCTCACCAGTATACATAGTTTCCATTCCCATGTCCTAAGAGAAATTGTTTTATTGTAAAATATATAAATTATAAACTATTTCAGTTGTGCACAAAGAACAAAAATATTATAAATATCAACTGTGATTCATACAAATACATTTTATTTCAGGTGTAATTATTGGGTACATATGATGGAGTAATCCTGCTGTGGGCTTCAGTGATGAACAAGGTGAGCATAGCTCCACTCTTAAAACAGACAATTATGAGAAGATGGATAATAGATTTTCATAAAAGACATGATCGCCAAAGCCCAGGGGTGATGAGTCTATATGGCAATGTGAAGGAAATCTCCCTGGGGGGTGAAACTGGAATTAATGAGGCTGATGTACTTTTCCTTCTTCTGGACTCAGCATAATAAGTTACCTGTAAGCTGCAGAATGAGGCATTTTATAATAGAATAAAACAAGTCAATTTAGAGTCTGTATTTATAAGGAAAGTAAGATTTTTGCAACTGATAACACTGGTTAGCACTGTGGAGAATTCCCCAGGATGGTTCCTCTCCCCACAAGATTCCCCAAGTAAATTGTGATGGGGGAAGTGCTCCATGTTCAATCTGTTCCTGATCATTCTGCTCTTGCACAGGATGAGATGCAGGAACAGGTGCTATCAACCCAACGACCGTTGGTTCTTTTCAAATGAAAGTGTCTCAGGAACATTGCACCTATTGATAAGCCCAGAACATGATATTTTGATAAGTTCTACCAGCTTAAATTTAAATATTATTCCAGAGCATTAGTTTCTCTGGCTAACAGTATTGTTAGATTCAGTGCTAGTCTTTTGATTGAAAGCAACAGAGCAAGGAATCATGATACTGCATGCCTTTGAAGAGTTTCAGATTTGGGTAGCTGTCTGCAAAGGGCAGTTTGTGATGGTGTCAAAAGCATGTGGGCTCTAGACTAGGCTGACATGAGAGGCAGAGAGACAGCGAGCCGGACCTGTAGTTAGAAAGCCCAGGTTAGGGTTCTTCTTGGCCATGGATTCTGTGTGATCTGGCACTGATACCGTTTTGGAAGCTCTGTTATCTCATATGCAGGATGCACATAGAAATATATTCCTCATCACAGGGTTTGTAGGAACACCAAGCAAGAAAGACCTGTATGATACATCTATATTCTAAAGTAGTACAAATGTTTTGGGATATTGGGTACATGTCACAGTTCCTGAGGGAACAAGATTTTCTCAAGCTTGTAAAAAAAGCCTATGGACAATTCTCAATTGAGGCATTCCACGAAAGACCTAACCAGTACTTCTCAAAATTGTCAAGATCATCAAATCAAGGAAAATGTGATAAACTGTCACAGTCAACAGCCTCAGGAGATGTGACAGCTGAATGCACTGTGGCATTGCGGCATTCTGGGTGGCATTGTGAAACAGAAAAGCAACATTAGATAAAAAGTAAGGAAATATGAATTAAGTACAGACATCAGTTAATAAAAATGTTGGTTCATTAATTTTAGCTTATATAACATTATGTAAGATGTTAACAACAGGGGATTTTAGTTATGGAGTATATGAGAACTCTATATCTTCACAACTTTTCTGTATATCTAAACTGTTCTAAAGTGAAAAGTTTATTTAATTTTGCTGAATGGCATTATAAAGTCCCATTTATTTATTTAGTCAACACGTATGCATTGAGTAGCCGCTGCATGTGCCAGGCACTGTTCTAGGAGCTGGTGATACAGCAATGAACAAGATAAAATGATGAGAGGTCACTTAATGGGTTCCATGTATGTTATTTGAGTGATGAATACCCTAAAAGCCCTGAGTTTACCACTATGGAATCTGGGTGTGTAATAAAACTGCACGTGTACCCCATACATTTCTACATGTAAAAATAAACGTAAAAATACAAAAATAAAATAATTAAAAATAATAATTAGTAAAAACAAAGTCCTGGTTGTTAGATAGTTTGTACACCAGTAAGGAAATGAAAATAAATAAAATGTAAATATATTTTAAATGATATCTTGTGCTGCTAAATGCTGTATGAACAAAGAAACACAGCATAACAGTGAGGAGGAGATATTGACAAAGTAGAAAGAGGAGATCTCTTGGGGGAGGGGTCGGAGGAGACATGAATCAGCGGTACAGAGAGAGGGTGGCCATGCCAAAATCTGGGGTGGGAGCATCCTATGCAGAGGTCCCAGTAAGTGTGAGACCTCTGAGACCAGCACAGGCTAGGGGTGCACTAGGAAAAGCAAGAAAGTCACCATCACTGGAAACAAGTTAGAGAGGGTAAGCGTGGGAGCAGATGAAGCCAGAGAGGCTCCTGTCACTATACTGGGCAGTGCCTTATCATCCAAAGTAACTACCTTAGATTTTGCTCTAGGTGGGTTAAAAAGCCATTGGAAGATTTTTGTGGAAGAGAAAAAAGAAATAATATTTCTATTTCTTAGCATTTTATTATGAAAAATTTCGATCATACAAAAAATTGAATAAATTATACAGTGAATAGCCTCATGTATCCATCACTTACATTCTGTAATTGTTTTGCTGTAGTTATTTTAGAACATATCTATTCATCTGTTTGTTCATCTATCAATATATCTTATTTTTTGAGGCATTCCAAATTAAGTTTCAGAAAGTAATCCAATTCCTATCAAATACTTTAGCACAATATCATTAAACAAAGTTCAGCATTTGTTTACTGTTCTTTTTATTTAAGATAGAATTTCTATATATTAAAATGCACAAAGGTAAGTGTATCAATTCTAAGAGTTTTGACAAATGTACACACCTGTGTAATCAAACCCTTAATAAGATACAGAATAACACATCACCCCCAAGAGTTTTCTCATTCTCTTTCTCAGTCCGTCCTCCCCAACCACTTTTAGAGGCAACCTGTGGCCCTGGAATTCTACTTCCAGGTATATATCCAAGAAAATGAAAACATAGCCATGAAAAGACTTGTTCAACAAAGCTTATAGCAGTTTTACTGATAATGTCTCGAACAGAAAACAGCCCAGTTATCCATCAACAGGTAAATCAATTTAAAAAGTGGTATATTCATACCGTGGAATTCTCACAGCACTAAAAGCAACAAACTACTGAAGCACAGAATAATATGGATGAATCTCAAACACATTTTACTCCATAAAAGAAACCAGACACAAAAGCGTATACATACTGTCTATTTCCTTTGATGTGAGGTTCAAGAGCAGGAAAAGCTAACTCCTGGTTAAATAAGTATATAAGAAATAAATGAGAATTCAACTTTAAAGGATCCTTTACCTGCTTTGGGCAGAACAAACTTCACTCCAGATGAATGAAGGCAAGAGAGAGCTTCCGGAATTTGCCCTAACTTCCTCGATTCTAAAGTACAGAGTTCAGTAATTGTGGAATGAGTAAATGAAGAGCTGAATAAAAAGACCTGAGATCTAAGGAATCTTTCTCTAAAGATGGGACTCTCTGAAGTGAGCCTACCTTCTAACATTTGTTGACAGCAATTCTCCAATCTGAAACCCTTGAGACAGTACTTATACACACTGCCTTTTACTCCCTCTCAAACCTTTACCCAGTACCTTTATTCACTGACCTGAAACACACATGCTAATTTCCAGAGGGTATATGTTGATGCATCTTGGTCATTTCTGTCTCAGGCACCAACAAGTTTACAAAGATATACATTTCAGAGCATTCATTAGGTTCTGATCATGCACTGTATTCTTTTCTTTTTTCATTATACTTTAAGTTCTGGGGTACATGTGCAAAACGTGGAGGTTTGTTGCGTAGGTATACATGTGCCATGGTGGTTTGCTGCACCCATCAACCTATCATCTACATTAGGTATTTCTCCCAATGTTATCCCTCCCCTAGACTCCCACCCCCCGACAGGTCCCTGTGAGTGATGTTCCCCTCCCTGTGTCCATGTGTTCTCATTGTTCAACTCCCACTTATGAGTGAGAACAGGTGGTGTTTGGTTTTCTGTTCCTGTGTTAGTTTGCTGAGAATGATAGTTTCCAGTTTCATCCATGTCCCTGAAAAGGACATAAACTCATCCTTTTTTATGGCTGCATATATACACTGAGTTCTTTTTTTTTTTTTTTTTTTTTTTTTTTGAGACAGAGTCTTGCTCTGTTGCCCAGGCTGGAGTGCAGTGGTCGATCTGGGCTCACTGCAACCTCCGCCTCCCGGGTTCAAGCAATTCCCCTGCCTCAGCCTCCTGAGTAGCTGGGACTACAGGTGCCCACCACCACGCCTGGTTAATGTTTGTATTTTTAGTAGAGATGGGGTTTCACCATGTTGGCCAGGCTGGTCTCGATCTCCTGACCTCAAGTGATCCACCGACGTCTGCCTCCCAAAGTGCTGGGATTACAGGCATGAGCCACCGCGCCCGGCCTACACTGAGTTCTTAAGCTAGGTGTCAGCAAGATAGAAGTAAATCACACATAATCACTCCATGTACTATTGGGAGAGGCATATATATATATATATCCATGGGATGAGAATCTGGGTGAAGGGAGTAAACAGAGGGATCTAAACCAAACTCTGGGAGAAATGAGGGAGAAGAATGAGATAAGACTTTCATATATTGAGTTGGGACCAGCACAAAATGTATTCATTAATATTGGTTAAAAACATGTAATAGTCACGAAACAGTTCCTTCATGGCAAGCAGGCATGCAAGTTGCTCCTGCTACATGCATTACAGGAACTTAATTACAATTATTTTTGGTGTACCTTCTATATTAGAAAGAACTGTCACATGCTCAGTTCATGTTCCTTAGTTCTTAGGGTAGGAGGAGGACTCCCTTTTTTCAAACTAATCATTCATATCAATATAAACTAATATATATTTAACTTTACTGCAAAAAATGTATAATCACTAGTAATATTTTAATATGCATAAATGCATTTATTATAAATATGAGATTATATTACATAAAATATTTGGAGACCTGCTTTGTATATCTAATCAATATCACCTATATTTTTTTCCAAACCAGTTAATATGTGCCCACATCACCACTTTAATTAATTATACAATATTCCGTGGTGTGAATATAACATATAATCAATCCCCTATTGGTGGATATTTAGGTTATTTCCAGTTTTACACTTTCATGATGTGGACTTCTTAAGTTTCCTGGAAAATGAGGTTTCACTATATGATTGCCCTTGTGTTACTTCCAGAATGCCAGTAAAACAGTCTTCTCCTATTCACCTCTAATGGAAGGTTATAAATGGCACTACTTAGTGAATGGAAAAGGTTTCTAAAAGCTCAGGTGCTACCTAGCAGCTGATGCTTGCAAGATTTCAGCTCACCTAATGCAGGGCTCATTAATCAAGTCGCAGGACTCAACCTAGAATAAAGCAGCTGGGAAAAGGACACCTGGCTTTGAGTACAGGAAACCAGTTATTGTTAACTCTGTGACCTAGGGTATGTGATTTAGCCTCCCCAAAGCTTCATTTCCAGATCTATCAAATGGGAATATTAATCGTTTGTTCTTGTAAAGTTGTTGGGCAGATCATGAGAGAAGGACTGTGGGTAAGACTGATTGAATTTTTCAAGGCTATTTAATTATATATTGCTTTGTCCACATTTTCTGATGTTCCTCAGGAGAACTAATGCAATGCATGTAGTAAAACTTTTGGCAAAAGTTAAATTTAAACATCGTGTTCATGTGTCTTTATACTAGAATGATTTACATTCTTTAGGTATATACCCAGTAATGGGAATGCTGGGTCAGCTGGTATTTCTGGTTCTAGATCCTTGAGAAATTACCATATTGCAGTCCTATTTATAATAGCAAAGATGTGGAACCAAACTAAATGCCCATCAACGATAGACTGGATGAAGAAAATGTGGCACATATACACCATGGAATACTATGCAGCCATAAAACGGAATGAGATCATGTCCTTTTCAGGGACATGGATGAAGCTGGAAACCATCATCCTCAGCAAACTAACACAGAAACAGAAAACCAAACACCAAATGTTCTCACTCATAAGTGGGAGTTGAACACTGAGAACACATGAACACAGAGAGGGGAACAACATACACCAGGGCCTGTTGGGGTTGGGGAGTGAGGGGAGGGAAATTAGAGGACTGGCCAGTATGTGCAGCAAACCACCGTGGTACACATATACCTATGGAACAGATCTGCATGTTCTGCACATGTATCCGTGTTTTTTCTTTTTTCAGAAGAAATTTAAAACAGTTAAATTTAATAAACAAAGAAAAATCCCTCAAACTATGTCATAAATCCAATGCTCAGTTAAATTGACTTCACATAGGTATTGAGATTTTCTAAGGTACTTTAGCCTGCAAAAGTGTCACACACAGTCAGGAAGCTTTTCTGAGTCTCACTCATGTCCCAAAGTGGCTTAAACCAGGAACTCTTGAGTCAAGCTTGCGTCTAAGTCTCCAAAGAAGAGATAGACTTTAACAAGCAGAGAGGTGGCTATTCAAAGCAGGGATGGAGTCTGAACAAAACGATTGTGCTATGGTGTACTTGAGACAGGAAATTATCAAGTCACCATCACTTTCTCCTTCTTGGCATTTGTCATCACGGTGAATAAAAATTACTGCGTGTACGAATAAGTCATAAGTCATAAGTTCTCCTGGTTCTTGATTTACTCTGTTTTTCTTAGAGCTGACTTTATATATTGGTTGTGCTTTAAGTTTACAAAGACTATTTAGACATTGTCTCATTTAATCTTCACATTTGTGTAAAGTGTGCATTATTGGATTCATTTTATACATTGCAATGTGAGGCCCAGTGTGCATGCAGCAGCTGGATCTGATCTTTGGACTCATCATCTAGCACCACTGATAACTGTTTACATCCTGTATGTGGGAAATACAATTCCATGATCCCCCGGAATCTAGTATAGTAAACAAGGATCCATGTTGAGCCAAGCACTGCACCAGACATTGAGAATGAAGTTCACCAGGTGTAGTTTCTATTTTCAAAAGGGAGATGTTTCTTCTCATTCCTCTCTACATTAAGGAAAGTCCTGTCTAGGCCGTGACCTGACAATGAATGCACGTGCACACACCACCCCCAGCGCCGCACACACACACCAGGACAACCAAACAACTTCTGCCTTAGAGAATCCAAGCTGAGAAATTCAGGAGTCAAGTAGTTGTCCATGAGCACTGAGGTTGAGAGACCAGGCTATGGACCGAGAGGCCTGGAGTGTGAACAGCACCTCTGGGGGAAGAGACGCATGAAAGTGAGGAATCCATTGTGAGGCGAAAGGAGAGGCTGGGCTAAAAGAAGAGCCCCAAAGAGAAGTGCAACGTCTTCTACCCACCTAGTCCTATGAGCAGATTTCGGTCCAGAAATCACTGTTCTAGAGGGTTTTTCTTCACTGTCTGGGACCTGGTTTTTCAGCTCTTGTTGGGTTTTCCCACTTGCATATACTTCATTTCACACCTCCACCCATTATATGAGGTAACTTGACTGATTTTCAGTTTCTTACCAGCAAAATAACATAAATTTTTTATTTGTGCTTATTGCAGCACTATTTGTAACATTGTTAAAATGAAACAACTTAAATGATCATTAACAAGTTAGTCACAAATGGCGGGGCACGGTGGCTCACGCCTGTAATCCCAGCATCTTTGGAGGCCGAGGCAGGCTGATCACAAGGTCAGGGGATGGAGACCATCCTGGCTAACACGGTGAAACCCCGTCTCTACTAAAAATACAAAAAATTAGCTGGGCGTGGTGGCAGGCTCCTGTAGTCCCAGCTACTCGGGAGGCTGAGGCAGGAGAGTGGCGTGAATCTGGGAGGTGGAGCTTGCAGTGAGCTGAGATCGCGCCACTGCACTCCAGCCTGGGCTACAGAGCCAGACTCCGTCTCAAAAAAAAAAAAAAAAAAAAAAAGTAAAGAAAAGTTATATAAACTCTGGCCTTCACTTTCTCTCAAATACGTTATGGTAGTAAAGGATAACATGGTATCTTCCATATAGTATCTAACATATTTTCTTTTACTGCTATAATGTATTGTATTCTATGAAAATAATGTAGATATTACATATATGAGTATAAAAATATATGTAATATGTGTATCAAGATACGGTATATATTTAATTTTATAAATATATGTATGTAAATTTACACAATTTAATAGGTATATTTCATAGGAATATAACTAGCATTCCTATGAAATGTAAAATATGTTGTATATATATCTGTATATTTATATATACACACATACACAATCATACCATATATGTGTTAAGTGAAACAAAAGTTGCAGTGCACATCTAAAACAAAACTTTATATTTCTCTATATACACATATTTATATAATGCCTGTAAATATATTGGGAAGACACCTCCCTGATTATAGAAGTTACCTCTTAGAAGAGGCTTAGAAAAGGGTGACCTAACCATGTCTTTCTATCTTAATATTTTGCTTAATTATGATAATGGATGAATACTTCTAATGTAATTAAAACTAATCCAAAACATATTTTGAAAAGAAACAAGCAAGTACACCACAAATTGCCTGTTTTATGGTTTGCTTTGTTTTGCTTTCTTCTTCCTCCCATCCTCACTGCTCCATATGTAGAGAACAAAATCATTTTGTGGTGAGTTTTCACTTCGGTGTTCTAAAATAGAAGCTAAAAAGAGAATATGAAGTTACTCTGAGGTCTGTGCCTGCTGACATTTTTTCTCTTTTTTGTTTAATTTTCCACAATATGGACATGCGTGAAAATAAAAAATAAACCTTAATAACTAGAGTTTTCATCAAAATAATAAATGCCAATTGAAGAATAATTTTCAGGCACAATGGCCCAGAAGTGCTTACTTCATCTTTTAAATATGAGAGAACGTTAAAAATATTTTTAATGACTATTAAGAAAAATAATGGGAATATTAAATCTTTTTTGTTGTGTACTATGTGTTATTGTTGTGTACTATGTGTTATTGTTGTGAGTGTGTCTGCACCAGGGTCCTCATATGGATAAAAATATCAACACATTTGTTTTAGCAAAGGAAAAAATCCTCTGGGACTAGAATGTGGCAGTTTAACATGATGTTTAATTTACCAATGTAAAGATGTTTATTCTTATATAAAACCTTATATGCACATTGACATCATGTGTTTCAAAACTCATCCTATATACAGGAGTCCAAAGGTTCAAGTCGTTGCACTAAGAGGTTTCCTTGTTTATTTTTTCAATAGAGTTCTTAACTTATTTATAGAAGTAAGCACCTAATGTAATTTTTAAAAATGATGCATTTTGGGAGGCCGAGGCAGGTGGATCACAAGGTCAGGAGATCGAGAGCATCCTGGCCAACATGATGAAACCCCATCTCTACTACTCGGGAGGCTGAGGCAGGAGAATGGTGTGAACCCGGGAAGTGGAGCTTGCAGTGAGCCGAGATCGTGCCACTGTACTCCAGCCTGGGCAACAGAGCGAGACTCTGTCTAAAAAAAAAAAAAAAAAAAAAAAAAGATAGGCTTGGGCACAGTTAAGGAGGTTCAAACCTGAACCCCCTATGACCTTAGCAACATGGATGATGGGTTCAGGAGAGGGGATGTGTAACCTGGGGATCAGGGCTGGGGAAACAAATCCACTCTTCCCCACAGATGGAACCTGGATAGAAATGCGGAGATGGCCAATGTCCTAGTCCAATATGCAAAGACCAGGGAAAAGTACCACAGTTGCCTAATGTGAAGGAAGGGGCTCATCAGTAAGAAATTACAGTCCTCCTGGATCACTCTCAAAGTCAGTGGGGAAAGCAGAGTTCTGGGTGAGTTGAACAACAGCAGGATCCAGACCAGGGCCAGGGAGCAGACAGGAAGTGGGTGAAGAGTTCGGATTGTGGCAAACAAAAGACAGAAGACAGAAACTGTTCATGGAACAGGATGAACACAGTTGGTGTTCCAAGGCCTGTCTTATTTGGCCAATATAGCAGAGGGCATGTGTCGTTATCTTGGGGAGCCACAATAGTAGTGCAGGCTCATCATTAACCAGCCTACCTCAGGTCCATGGAGGAAAACAATCAAAGACACAGAAAATGCTGGTATCAAGGATCACACACTGAAAGCATAGAATTTGTTCATGTACCTCCTTCCTTGATTAGTGTTGTCTTATAAAAAGCATAGGGCAGGGCTTTCTGGTGGGTCCCAAAATAGGCACTCAATGGAAAAACTCACTACCAGTGTTGGAGAAGCACTAATATTTTTGTAGAGATGTAATGTCTGTTATTGCCTTAGTATTTTTGTTTTGTTTTGTTTTTTTGAGAGAGGGTCTTGCTCTGTCACCCAGGCTGGAGTGCAGCGGCACCATCTTGGCTCGCTGCAACTTCCACCTCCTGGGTTTAAACCATTCTCCTGCCTCAGCCTTCTGAGTAGCTGGGATTACAGGTGTACACCACCATGCCCAGCTAATCTTTGAATTTTTAGTAGAGATGGGGTTTCACCATTTTGGCCAAGGGGATCTTGAACTCCTGACCTCAAATGATCTGCCCACCTCGGCCTCCCTGAGTAGCTGGGATTACGGGTGCACACCACCACGCCCAGCTAATCTTTGTATTTTTAGTAGAGATGGGGTCTCACTATTTTGGCCAAGGGGATCTTGAACTCCTGACCTCAGATGATCCACCCACCTTGGCCTCCCAAAGTGCTAGGATTACAAATGTAAGCCACCGCACCCTGCCTTAGGACTTTTAGCGTTCAAAGAAAAGGTCAGTAGCCTACTTGATAATAAGAATAAAATGTAATCCACTGCTGCTTCAAGTGTGAAGACTTCCACTTTCAAGTCCTCCTCAACTTACAATATCTTAATCATCATTTCTCATGAGTAAAAGTATTTGCTGTTACAACTTCCTAATATTTAAGGATGAATAACTGCCTTTCAAAGCAGTTAAGTGCCATGATCTGGGTCACACAAACTATGATATTAGAGTCAGAACTTTAATGAAGACCTTAACTCCCAGGTAGGCTTCTGTCCACTTGACATGGCCACCTTTCTGTGGAATTTCCTCCCTCATTCAGTTTAATTGTGTTTGCATGATGTTGGTGGACTCAACTCAATGGTGAGATTTAATTATTTTTGTAAGGGAGAAAAATGATTACCCAAAACAGAGAACCCACTTACTGAAGCTCTATCAAAGCCATCTGTATTCAGTGTGATATTTGCAAAAGCTGCCACACTACATAAGGTCACCAAAAAAGCCCAGCTTGATTCCCTGCGCAGGATTTAGGCATGCCCCAGTCAAACTCCCAGCCCTTGTGTCTTGATTTTAAAAGGCATTTAGCAGCAAGCTTTTCTTTGACCTAAATGTTTTTATAACTAATGGCTCATCTACGTTAGAGATTGTTCTTTTTTAGTCACCTCCCTTTAGGTACTGAATATTTTTCGGCAGCTTCCTGGATACCTAATGAACCTACTTTGGGACCAGGTGAAATATATTTTTGGAACACTATCACCCTGCACTTCTCAGGTCATAAATTTCTTTATTATTTGCCCTGGCAGGTGTTGCTACCCCAAAAGTTATTATCTATTCACTCTCAGTTCTAACCTGCAAGCAGATATGTCTGAGGAGCCAATTTATTACAGATGTAACAGCACCAGGGAAGATGAGTTTGCTTGTTTAAAGAGATGAGCGGCATTGGCAACGCTATCAATTTTCAGAAATCCTGTACATGGGATATTTTTGTAGTTATTAAAAAATCATGCGTAGCAATGTTTCCATCTTTTATTGTGCATTTTCTGGGACTATGCATCCATCATAGCTTGTTCCTCTCTAAATGGGCTTGTCTTTCAGAAATTGGTAGCCTTATAGAGTTTTTGCCAAGCACTAAGTTGTGAGATCAGAAGACCATGCCATCTATATTCAGATCTATGTTTTTCCAGGAATGATGCAGGAAATGTCCTTTACATGTAATTTTACCACTCTGGGTGTCAATTTCATGCAATCAGTTCATTCACTTACTGATGTGATTGCATTAGGCATATCCTCAGGAGCAGTAAACTGGGAGAGGAGGATGTGGGGTACAGGATAACACTGAGGAGTACAGATCACAATAACACTTATTGTGATCTAAAATAAAACATATAAGTGTGTGTATAAATGCACACATACATGCATACATATGTGTATGTGCACACACACAATTAATCACAACTTATTGAGGAAGGCTGACTTGGTTCTAATCTTGCTTTGTGCTATAGGAAATTGGGCAAGCCAATGACATCACTTCCTTGAATCTGTTTTATGTTTACTCTATAAAAAAGTAATAAAACCTGTCTGTTAGAAATGTTACGATGATTCAATAACACTTTTAAAGCTACTAGTGTAAGTCCTGGCACCGAATAGTTATTATGAATTTTAAATTATTATGAAAATATTAATGATCAATATTTGAAGTAACTTCCTTTACAAATAGATGTCTAATATTGGAGAAAAAAGGGTCACTAATATGTATGCAATTAACTTTAAAACCAGGCTGTAAAATAGAAAATCTCAATACAAGGAGAAAAAATATATGTACTCTGCTGGTGACCTCTAGCCAAAGAGATCAAAGGACGTCTTGTGAGGAAGTATAGATTGAGGCAGACTTTGAAGGATAGTTATTCGGGGCTCTTTGATTTGCAAGGGACAGAAACTGAACTCTAAATATGTTAAACTGAAAAAAGGAATATATTGGTTCACATCTGGCTTCAGGCACAATTGGATCCAGCTATTCAAATGAAGCTTTAAGGACCCTGATATCTTTTTTGTTTCCGAGTTATAAATCCCTCTGTGTGTTGGGAGAATCATGACATATTCAAGCATAAAATTGTATGACTCATATCTAAAGGAAAAGATAGCATTTCCCAAAAGGTATATGGTACACCGTAGGGAAAACTATAATTTGCCCTGCTTTGGTTAATTGTTCTTCTCAGACCAATTGCTATGGCCAGGAACGATGGAGTACTCATTGAACAGCTTGGTTTGTGTGCCCAGCTTTATGATGAGGAGGTGGGTGCTGAGATCGACAGTCTTACCAGAACCACCCGGAATGATGGCAGAATAGTTTCTCAAAGAAAAGTGGTGGTCTTGGAAGAAGAAGAAGTAGTAAGAAGAGAAGTAGGGTATAAGACTAGAAATGCTAAAATAATAGGTGTCTCAGGAAGAGATCCAGTATAAGGGGGATTCATGATGGAATATACAAAGAAAACTATTGAGGAAGGAAAACTGCATATGGTATTCAGCCAGTAATTTATAGTGCATTTCACTAAACCTGAGATTCTCACATACTATCCCTCAGTAGACCAAACACTGCTTGCTTCAATAACAAATATGTAATAGAAAACAGTCATTTCTTTCTCAAAGAATAAATAAATAAACGTATGCTTGGCTGAAAAAATGAACTTTTCACTTAAAACTGTTTTATTCCCATTTTACCAATAATAAAACTGATCTGGAGAAGTTAATATCTTACCTGAGACCTTGCAGCTAAAAGTTTAGAAATCTGAGGTTTTATCTCAATTACCTCTGGACCCATGTTGCCTTTTCCTGCCAGTCTCCCACAACTTTGTCTTCTGCAAGCTGTTGCTATTTCCAAAGCCAGCTCACAGAAACCCAAACCATTGAGACTCATTGGCCACATTTTGTTTCCAACAATTCTGTTCTTCAATCTTTTACTTGAGACTTTAAACAAAATAACATTTGTATGCCATTGACTCATAGACTTCTAGACATTCTAGAGCTGGAAGGAACCTTAAGAGCCATGAAGTCTAAAATACATGTCCAGAGAACTATGGTTAAGTAACCATTCCTATCGAAGAAAGTAAGGTGGAAAACCATGGCCTCTCTTCTCTGTTCTCTGCTGACTGACTTACTACTCTGACTATTCAAGTTTTTTCTCTAAACATGACTCTAACAAATGCCTAACAGGCTCTCCTTGAATAGAGTTACTGGAGGGTAGAGAAATAATGAAAGAACATGAAGCTTCTTCCCCTATGCAAACACGGGAACATGGCTTTCCTGGGCACAAGGAAGCCGGTGCTCACTAGGATCTGACATATGGAACGTCACATTTAAAAATAACAGACTGAAGATGCTGCATTGATTTTACTTACCCCATCACACCCACCTCCTCAACCCTAAATCCCCTTATCATTTAATAAAGACAGCCACCTGTTTGGCTCAAGAACTTAAGCCTACCTGGCTGAAGTGGAAGGGTGTTGGAGGGGGAGTGTAGACAGGGAACTACTCTGTGTGTGGTCTCTCCCACTGGACTTTCTGATTATGCTGAAGATAGAGGCAACTTGCTGCTTCTCCATCCCTGTGCTCAACTCTCAGTTTGAAGAAAACCTTCACATTGTTGCTGCTAACCGCTAAGAGCATGATTCCATATCTCCAGCTTCTAATGGAGTTTAGAAAAACCTTATGTTCTCTGTTAATATGAGTGTTTATCCAAGGATAATATGTCTCTCCACTTTCATCCAAAATCCCTGGGTGCTTATTAAATATCCAGACTCCAGGAGCCCACGCCAAACCTACTGAAATATAATCTTTGAGCATCTTAAACTATTTGAAAACTCCCTGGAAAATTATTTTAAAAACAAAAGTGTGAGAAGCTTAACCTCTCATTCCTCTGCATTTTTTTTTCATTTTGGGTGTTTGCTCACAAAGCAAAACAGGTGGAGGAAACCACTTAAGAAGCAGAATGAGAATAAGAGGTGTGTCCGGGGGAAGGGGGTATGGGACAGGCTGCATCCTCAACTCCTAGTCTAAGCCTGGGACCAAAGGAGCACTTAAAAATCAGTAGTAGCACAGCCTTGTTCATGAGGGCAGGTGACTCCCCAGGGATTTAGAACTAAAGCTCTTCTCAGATTTAATGTATATTGACCTAAAGTGCATTTTGCACCATAGGTTGACCTAAAGTAAAATTTTTCAGTCTTCAGGTCAAGACCCATTGTGGCCATGAAATTAGTTTAGTGAACCATAGCCATCTTAAAAGAAAAATAATGTTAAAATAATAATAGAATGAAAATATCAGAAACATTTTGCATTGCAAGAATAAAAATTTTTGTCTGAAAGTTCTGTTTCAGATGTATATTGTGGGTGCATCCTGGGTTAAGAAGTTCTGTGTATTTCTTTCTGTGGGTTGGAGTCAAAAAAGTTTGATAATCATTGAACTAGGGAACCTAGAGTACCAAACTGTTAAAAGTTTACATGTATTTACTTACAGTTCCCACTGTACAGATGGGAAGACTGAGGCTGAGATGCAGTGGTACAATGAGGACTCTAAAGTATTCTAACCACAAAGTCCAATAGGCTAAAGACAGAGGACCAGGGAGAAAGTAAACATCGTCTCATTGTTCGGTCTGCTTAGGTCCTGATTCACCATCTCTGTATGCCATTTAAATAACCTGAGCTGCTAACCTGGCACTCCTCATCCCAACCTTTACCCCATGATGTCCTAAGTAGATTATTGATAAGCAGTTCTGCACTGTAAAAGATCTTTGCATGAATTGCTCTGCAGTGTTGTGTTTTTAATGCTGTCTGACGGGAACTCATGAGGAGTTGATAGAGTCTTGTTTGTTTAGCTCTTACTGAAGGTCAGAACCAAGATTCACTGCCCTCACTGCAGAAATGCCATTAATATTCACATCCTCTCTCCAATTTCAAAGGCTCCTTGTTAAGGGCTCTTCCAGGGGCTTTCAATGGCAGCTTTGTTTACTGCCTTAAGAATCTCTTCAAAAAATTAACCAATACCTACGTAATACATAAGACTCAGTTGGTAGCAAGTGGCAGAAAACTAGATTGAAACTAGTTTAAACAGAGAGAAGAACCCTATCCTTTCAAGTAAATTAAGAATGAGGAGGAGAGCTAGCTAGCCTCAGGTTTCAGCATAGCTGGGCACAAATGATAGAATCAGATTGGGAATTCTCTGCTACCATGTTTCAGCTCTGCTTCCTGGATATTGAATCCACTCTCGGAGATGATCTCCCCTAGTGGTGACAACAGGATTACCGAAGCAGCCCCTAGCTTTGATTATCTTCCATTCTAACTGAGTATCATTGACTTTGAATGCCCATCCCTAAACCAATCACATAATCACTGTGGCTATGCAATGTGATATGATGATTGATGGAGCTCCACATAAGGACATTAGATTGAACTAAGGTGTATTCCCATCCTTACCCCACAGAAATAAATATGAGGAAACAGTTACCAGAAGTCTCAATGGATCCTAGATTTTAGAAGTTCAGGCTCCGTTCTGTGATAGGAACTCTAGGGCAGGATACTTTAACCTTGAAAAACTTACAATATAGGGTCAATCATGTAGCAGTTACTCTGCGTGTGTGTTCTACATACAGTTTCAGGTGTTGAACACCAGGAGAGATCTCTGAAGAAAACGCAAGCATTCTTTGCAGTCTAACATCAGGAAAAAAAAAAAAAAACAACAACAAAAAAAACATGCACATCATTAATAACTTTAATGAGAAAAACTACTAAGTAAAATTCATTCTTTTATCTGGGGGAAATTGTGGAAGGCAGAATATATAAAGTTCAAACCAAACCTTTCCGCTTAGGTAGGATTTGGATGTGGTGGGAAGACATACATTTTTCCATGTGATGAATCTACATAGATTGAACAAATATGGCCATGTAGGGGAGAAGCAGGAGGCTGAAACATTTGCTACTGCAGAGGGACAGTGTGAGAAGGAGAAAGATCCCCAAAGGGAGGGGCCAGTGTACGGAATGCCAGGCTTCTGTGGTGTTGGTAAAGAGTAAGTTCAGCTGTACAACAGGAAATCTACAAGGCAATATTGGACTTAAGGGGGAAATCTGAGAGTAGGGGAAGTTATTAATCCATACAAGGGACTATGAGCGTATATTTTACAGCTGTAGCGGAGATGAAAAACGGAGTGGTTGTGAAAGTGACATCAGACACAGAGGTGATAGATAGCCTAGCAGTTGCTTAGATGAGGGCAGTCCTGGCCAAGGGGAGTAAAAGTTGAGTTCACTCTCCACCTTTTATGATAGCAAAAAGCATGGACCTTTGAGTGCTATTTACTCAAGGAAAATGTGTTTGGGAGTGAACATCTCTACATTGTTTATAAGCAATGGTTTTCTTGAGATTGATTTCCAGGGGAGTACAGGACTGCTACATCAGCAAGTTAATGCTTTGGATTGGAAAGTTCTGGAAATTTGGAGTTAGTCTGACTTGAGTTCAATCCCAAGTTTTTGGGGCTAGTCATCTACTATTATTTCCTTCCTTAAAAATGGGTCTAAAAAATCCAACACCGTAGGATTTTTGTGAAGTTTGAGATTTGCATAAGCAACTCCCATTTAGTAAACATTAACTAAATATTATATAATTCTTAAAGCAATACTAAAAATGGCATTGACAATATCTTCATTTTATGTCATATAAGGAGATCAGTGAAGAAGAATGGGAATCAGAGGGAATGAGACTTAGTCAAGTTCTTTGCAGCTAGCAAATGGCAAAGCTAACATTGAGATCCATGTGGATGTGAGTGAAAGCCTGTGCTCTTTCTGCTGCTCTCCACATTTGGGTCAGTGAAGTGAATTCTTAAATTTTATTATCTAACATTTCACAAAGACCTACCAATTGCCATCATTTAAATATTAGTTCATAATATCAGTGTTCTGGTCAAGGAACTATATATTATACATATCTCTGAGGTCACTTGGAGTTTTTAACATGATATAAGCTTTTGTAATATTACATGGTAAGCTGAGTGGATGTATTGTATATTGGAATAGCAACGTGTTCCAATGTCAATTAACATTTTGTTATACAGATGTTCCAGGATTGAAGAAGAAATATGCTGATTAATACATCCCCCAAATCCTGGGATAAAAAATGAGTGTATTATATTATCCACTTGATGACTAACACAAAAATTAGATTAGAGAACAAATGAGAAGC
This sequence comes from Theropithecus gelada, assembly GCF_003255815.1. NCBI lineage: Eukaryota > Metazoa > Chordata > Mammalia > Primates > Cercopithecidae > Theropithecus > Theropithecus gelada. The sequence goes on from NC_037688.1 coordinate 22,607,221, forward strand.
TCTCCCTCCAGGCTTAATGAGTGGGTTTAGTTAAGGAAGTTGGTTAGAGTTGATCCTCCTCATACAGACATTTGTTTTGTTTTTCCTCATTTGTTTTGTTTTGTTTTACCGTCTTCTTTTTATTAGTATTATTATTAACTTTGATGGTGGCCAAGCATTCTTGCTGTTTCCTTTGGGTCCTAAAGATATAAAACAATCAATATAAAATAGCTGTTATCCCAAATGCCAAACTATGAGGAAAGAGGATAATAAGATGGACCAATTTATGGACAGGATGTAAAATATTTGCAATCCCTTAGTGTCATAGAGGAGAACAGGGAGGAATCCAAGCCTGTCTGGGGGTTGGGGGGACTGGGAGCACTCTCCTAGAGGATATGGGGTCTGGGGGGCTTCCTGCTTGTATTTTGCTTATAAATGGCTTAAGTTTTTCTCTGCAAAGAGAGTTTACCAACAAGATTGTAGCACCATTAAGGCTTGATAGACATGCGTAGGTCTTTGTGTTGAAATGCAATATTTTATTTTGCTTCAAAGATGTAAAATAAATGTCATTCAAATTACCTCCTATTTATTTTCACTTTAATTCTAACCTACTTGTTGAAAGGGTTAATATGACCCTGCTACTAGGTAAAATTGAATCAAACTGTCTTTTTCCGTGGTCCATAAGGCGTTGAATAGTCTGGCCTTCAGTGACTTTCTATGTCATGTTGCTCCACTTGCCTTCTCAGCAACATTCTCCCTCAGCAACACTGATTTCCTTTTATTTTTTTCTATTGCAGGACTTTTACACATATTACTTCCTCTGCCTGAGCGTTTCTCCCAATCCTTGCCCCACTGTATCGCACAATTACTCTATATCACACAACCCTGTACATTTCCTCTGTATAATTATTGCTATATAAGATGAGTTGATCTGTTTACTTTCTAACTAGTTAAAACTGATTGAACACTTATTATGTGTCAGCCAATTTCTGAGTATTTACAGTTATTAAAACCTTTGATCTTCATTATACTAACATAGAGTAGGTAACATAATTAACCTCCATATTTTTTACCGAGAAAATGAGACACATTGAAGTTAATTACTCATAACTAGATAGTAAGTAGAAGGGCCTAGATTTGAACCTAGGAAGTCTCAATCCAGAGTCTTTTCTCTTAATTACAATCCTGTATGCCTGTTTGCCCTGTGTATTATTTCTCTCTCACAACTTAAATTGAAAATTTTAGGGATTATCATACATGAATGCATTATGTCATTGTATTCTTATTTAAAACGCACACATCAACACAACGTTTCACAAATTTAGCTTTTCCCCATAGCCGAAATACATCTGCTAACCAATAACTAACACATAACTTACTGCATATCAGGCATGGTTCTGTTTGTGTTAATATTTATAATCCAGAACTGAAAGGCAGGTTTTGTTTAAAAAAAAAAAAAAAAAAAAAAAAAAAACCAAAGGACATAATTCATTGAAGAGCTACAAATGACTATAGACCCATAAGCAAATGTTCAGCCTTAGTACTCATTAATGAAATAAGATACAATTTCCTACCTCTCTAATTAGCAAGGATGTAAAAATAAATAATATGCACTGTTGGCAGGAGTACAGGGAAAGGACTTTGTCATAGATTAGTGGTGGGAGGAAAAAATGTTGACAACCTTTAGTGCAATGCAAATTTGGCAACATGTAACCAAGGATTGCAAGTTTACCTTGGCCTTGGATGCAAAAAAAATTTATTTCTAGTAACTTAGTACTTTCTAAAAAAAGTAAAGAGTCAGACTAAGACCTGGATTGAGAAATTTTCATGGTAGAACTGTGTGTGTGTATTCATAAGTGAAATAAAATGATAACAATCATGTAAATATCCAACTGTAGCCAGTTAGTCATTTGAGCATTACTGGATGCTTACTCTGTGTTAGACCCAAAGTAGGTACTGAGGATGTGGTAATGAGTGAGTGAGGTAGGAGGGTAGTCATTACCTTTTTGGGGTACAGTACCTCTTGAAATTGATCAAGTAAGTACTGTTAAACCCACAATGTGGAATGATAACTATGGCTATCACATTATAAAGAAGACTTTCAAGAGCATAATTTTTTTAACTTTTATTTTAAGTTCAGTGGTACACGTGCAGGTTTGTTATACAGGTAAACTCATGTCGCAGGGGTTTGTTGTACAAATTATTTCACCACCCAGGTATTAAGCCTAGTACCCATTAGTTATTTTTCCTGATCTCTCCCTCCTCCCACTTTCCACCCCCTGGATGTCCCAGTATCTGTTGTTTGCCTGTATGTGTCCATGTCTTCTCATATTTCAGCTCCCACTTGTAAGTGAAAACATGTGATATTTGGTTTTCTTCCTGTGTTAGTTTGCAAAGGATAATGGACTTCAGCTCCATCCATATTCCTGCAAAAGACATGATCTCACTCTTTCTTATGCTCTAAGGTATATATGGAACATATTTTTAACCCACCCTGCCATTGATCGGCACTTAGGTTGATTCCATGTCTTTGTTAGTTTGAGCAGTGCTATGATGAACATACATGTGCATATGTCTTTATGATAAAATTATTTATATTCCTTTGGCTATATACCAGTAATGAGATTGCTGAGTCAAATGGCGGTTCTGCTTTTCGGTATTTGAGGAAACATCACATTATTTTCCACAATGGTTGAACTAATTTACACTCCTGCCAGCAGTGTATAAGAATTCCTTTTTCTCTACAACCTCACTAGTACCTGTTATTTTTTGACTTTTTAATAGTAGCCATTCTGACTGGTATGAGATGTTATCTCTTTGTGATTTTGATTTGCATTTCTCTAATGATCAGTGATGTTGAGCTTTTTTTCATATGATTGTTGGCCACATGTATGTCTTCTTTTGAAAAGTGTCTGTTCATGTCCATTGCCTACTTTTTAATTTTTTATTGTAAATTAGTTTACATTTCTTAAAGATTCTGGATATTAGACCTTTGTCAGAAGCATAGTTTGCAAAAATTTTCTCCCGTTCTATAGGTTTTGTTTACTCTATTGATAGTTTCTTTTGTTGTGCAGAAGCTCTTTAGTTTAATTAGACTGCATTTGTCAATTTTTTGCTTTTGTTGCAATTGCTTTTGGTGTCTTCATCATGAAATCTTTACCCATTCCTATGTCCAGAATGGTATTGCATAGGTTATCTTTCAGGATTTTTATAGTTTTGGATTTTACGTTTAAGTCTTTAATCCATCTTGAGTTAATTTTTGTATGTTGTGTAAGGAAGGGGTCCAGTTTCAATCTTCTGCAAATGACTAGTCATTTATCCCGGCACCATTTATTGAATAGAGATACTTTCCCCATTGCTTGTTTTTGTCAGCTTTGTAGAAGATCAGATAGTAGTAGGTGGTACAACCTTATTTCTGGGCTCTCTATTCTATTCCATTAGTCTATGTGTTTGTTTTTGTACCAGTACCATGCTATTCTGGTTATTATAGTCTTTTAGTATAGTTTGAAGTTGTGTAGCGTGATGCCTCCAGCATTGTTCTTTTTAGTTAGGATTGCCTTGGCTATTAGGGCTCTTCTTTGATTCCATATAAATTTTGAAATAGTTTTTTTCTAGTTTTGTGAAGAATGTCATTGGTAGTTCGATAGGAATAGCACTTAATCTATAAATTGCTTTGGACAGTACGGCTATTTTAGCAATATTGATTCTATCCGTGAGCATGGGATGTTTTTCCATTTGTTTGTGTCATTTTTTATTTCTTTGCACATTATTTTGTAATAATCTTTGTAGAGATCTTTCACTTCCCGTGTTAGCTGTGTTCCTAGGTATTTTATACTTTTTGTGGCAATTGTGAATTTGGTTGCATTCCTAATTTGTCTCTTACCTTGACTGTTGTTAGTGTACAGGAGTGCTAGTGATTTTTTATGTTTATTTTGTATCCTGAGATTTTGCTGGAATTGTTTATTAGCTTAAGGAGCTTTGGGCCACACCTCTGTGGTTTTCTTGATTTAAGATCATGTTGTCTGCAAACAGGGATAATTTGACTTCCTCTTTTTCTATTTGGATGTGTTTTCTTTCTTTCTCTGACTAATTGCTCTGGCCAGGACTTCCAATACTATGCTGAATAGGAGTGGTGAGAGAGGGCCTTCTTCGCTTGTGTCGATTTTCAAGGAAAATGCTTCCAGCTTTTGCCCATTTAGTGTGATGCTGGCTGTGGGTTTGTTATAGAGGGCTCTTATTATTTTGAGATATGTTCCTTCAATATCTAGTTTATTGAGAGTTTTTAACATGAAGGGAGTTGAATCTTATTGAAAACCTTTTCTGCATCTATTGAGAGAATCATGTGGACTTTGTCTTTAGTTCTATTTATGTGACGAATCACATTTATTGATTTGTGTACACTGAACCAACCTTGCATCCCTGGAATAAAGCCTACCTGATCAGGATAGATAAGCTTTTTGATGTGTTGCTGGATTCAGTTTTCCAGTATTTTGTTGAGGATTTTTGCATCAGTGTTCATCAAGGATGTTAGCCTGAAGTTTTGTTGCTGTTGTTGTGTCTCTGCCAGGCTTTGGTATCAGGATGATGCTGACCTCATAGAATGAGTTAGGAAGGGGTCCCTCCTCCTCAATTATTTGAAATAGTTTCAGAAGGAATGGTACCAGCTCTTCTTTGTATATCTGGTAGAATTCGACTGTGAATCTGTCTGGTCCTAGACTTTTTTTTGTTGGTAGGCTATTTATTACTGTTTCAATTTTGGAGCTCATTGTTGGTCTGTTCAGGGATTCAATTTCCTCCCAGCTCAGACTTGGGAATGCGTATGTATCAAGGCATTTATCCTTTTCTTTTAGATTTTCTAGTTTATATGCAAAGAGATGTTCATAATGTTTTCTGAAAATTATTTGTACTCTTTGGGTCAGTGGTAATATCCTTTTTACCTTTTCTAATTATGTTTATTTGGATCTTCTTCTTTTCATCTTTATTAATTTAGCTAGTGATCTTTTTATTTTTTCAAAAATCCAATTCATGAATTCATTGATCTTTTGGGTTGTTTTTGTATCTCAATCTCCTTCAATTCAGCTCTGTGTTTATTTCTCGTCTTATGCTAGCTTTGGGATTAGTTTGCTCTTACTTCTTTTGTTTTTTTAGCTGTGATATTAGGTTGTTAAATTGAAATCTTTCTAACTTTTTGATGTGGGCATTTTGAGCTATTAATTTCCCTCTGCATTGCCTTAACTGTGTCCCAGAGATTCTGGTATGTTGTATCTTTGTTCTCATTAGTTTCAAAGAACTTCTTTATTTCTGCTTTATGTCACTATTTAGCCAAAAGTCATTCCAGAGGTTATTCAATGTCCATATAAATGTTGTGGTTTTGAGTGAATTTCTTAGTCTTGATTTCTAATTTGATGGTGCTGTGGTCCAAGAGAGTGATTGTATGATTTCAGTTATTTTGCATTTGCTGATGAGTATTTGCATTTGCTGAGGCGTGTCCAATTATGTGGTCGACTTTAAAGTACGTACCATGTGGTGATGAGAAGAATATATATCCTGTTGCTTTTGGGTGGAGGGTTCTGTAGATGTCTGTCAGCTCCAATTGATCCAGTGCTGAGTTCCGGTCCTGAATGTCTTTGTAATTTTCTGACTGATGATTTGTTTAATATTGTCAGTGGAGTGTTGAAGTCCCCATTATTATTGTGTGGGAGTCTAAGTATCTTTGAAGTCTCTTAGAACTTGCTTTGTGAATCCAGGTGCTCCTGTGTTGGCTGCATATATATTTAAGATAGTCAGGTCTTCTCACTGAATTGAACACTGCCATTACAAGAGCATAATTTTTAAGTAATGACATTTAAATAATATTTAAATAACATTGAACCTGTGGAAAAAGACAGCAATGAAGTTAGATAGTAAATGAGTTTGTGTTTGCATATAACAGATAACATATGATACATATAAATACATAAACATACATATAGACAAAGAAAACCACAGATAGGAAATTACCAAAATGTTAATGGTGACTATACAGGAAGTGGAAATTTAAAAATTTTTATTTTCCTTTTTCTACTCTAAGTTTTCCACTATGAAACACACAGATAGATTACTCAGGAAAATAATACTATTAACACCATAAAATTCAACTAACAAAGGTGTTTATGTAGATTGTCCACCAAACTTTTCTGTACCAAGGCTGTTAAGTTTCTGCGTCTGTTTGGAAATGAGAAGTCCATTTCTTACCCAGCTCATTGGCCAGCAACTCATCCCTCTGAGATTTCTCCCTCCCAGACACAATCAGGTCCCCTCACTTCACAGTTTCTCCAGCATCCTCCCCTTCATTCATCACACGGGGTACTGCATCACGTTTTAATATTAGTCAGTTTGCTCTTAACTCTCCCCTATTCTACTGTGAGTGCTTAAAGAGCATGCAAGCATCCAAGTCATAGTTGGGACTCAGAATTTACAGAATTAGTGATTAGCTAATTAGGTCATAATTAAATATATAAAAAATAAAAACTAAGAAAACTCTGGTGACTAATACAAAATAGCACATCATTAAAAGAGAGGCCATTCTGCTTTTTTTTTTTTTTTTTCAACTTTTATTTCAGATTCATGGAGTACATGTGCAGGTTTGTTACAAGCGTATATTGGGTGATGCTGAGGTTTGGACTTCGACTGATCTCATCACCTAGGTAGTGAGTGTAGTACCCAATAGGGAGCTTTTCAACACTTGCCGTCCCTCTCTCTCTCGGCCCTTTTAAATTCCCCGGTGTTTACTGTTTCCATCTTTATGCCCATGAGTACCCAATATTTAACTCCCACTAATCAGTGAGACTATGCAGTGTTTGGTTTTCTGTTTCTGTGTTAATTCGCTTAGGATAATGGCCTTCAGCTGCATCCATGTTACTGCAAAGGACATGATTTCATTCTTTTTTATGTGTAGTATTGCACGCTCTACATGTACCACATTTTAAAAATCCAATCCACTGTCTTGAATCTGACACAGCTGGGCCATGAGCCTATCCCTGCCTCTATCTGTGCGACCATAGGCCAGTTGCTTATACCCTTGGTGACCTAAATTCCTCCTATGAAAATTGACTGTGTGATAGTGGTGAGAATGTTATAAATATCAGGAGCGAATTGTTTGACACATAGTAAGAAATTACAGTATTCTGGGGAAATGTTATTTTCAAGCTCATATTCAATTTAGGAAATAGTTTATTGTCTTTTTTCATAGGCTTTGTCTTTGATTTTTAACTTCTAAATTAACTCATTAGTACTCATTTGACAGATTTTTAATTATGCGTCTTCAAAAAGTTGGTGTTCTAAACTGACTTTTTAGATGACCAAATAGCAAACTTTGTTTCAGAAACAGAGTCTCTCTCTCTCTCTCTCACTCTCTCTCTCGCTCTCTGTGTGTGTGTGTGTGTGTGTGTGTGTGTGTGATTTCATTTGTTCATACCATGATTTTCTTATAAAATAATATCCCACTGAAACCAGGCTCCTCTGTTTATAGATAAGAAAATGGAGGAAAGTAGAAGAAAGAATAGAATTTACTTCTATTTTTAATTACAAAACCATTTTTCAAACACTGTGCTAGGCACGTTATATTCAGGCTCTTAATGCACTGCCCATCCTCATGTTTTGCATAAAGAAAGTCTGGAGAACTTGGAGAGATCAGAGGAAGCTGGATTCAAAATCAGGTCTGTCTTGGTCCGAAATCAATGCTGAGAGAGGTGAAGTGAGCTGACATCTATGCCTCCTAACTTCCAGCCTTAGATTGGTGCCTTCACATAACTTTGTAGCAGAGAAAAGAACAGCCTGTGCTCCCACCCTCCCACCCTGTGTCCGCTAACCATCCTGCTTGGATACATTGCTTCAATCTGTGCCCCATTGTGAAGCCATGTCATTAATGAGACACCAGGAACAAACAAATTGTTCTTTCTCATATGGCTCTGCTACAAGCTACCTAATTGGGATTTATGGGTGCCCATGATAAAATTTCTGCATAATGGAATCCTGAGGTTTCTCTTGAACTCTTAAATAATGACCAAACATAGCTTCAATGACTGAATAGATGGGTCAACATGCATCCAATTGCAAGTGTGTGTGTGTTGGGGGCAGGAGAGAAAGGTTGTTTACACAAATTAGACTAATATGAAAGTCTGCAGCTTTAAATAATGTCTGTTTTTGCCAATTCAAACCTGAAGTGGCTTTTCTTCAAGCTTTCCACCCAGTATCCTCAAAGAGCCATTCACCGTGTCTGGACCTTTGCAGTTTGTCTTCCTCAGTATTATCCTCACCTCTGATTCCTGAGTCTGATATATCAACTTGTGAGCCCAGCACGAATGGCATAATCCCAGTTGGACACCATCATTTTTTCTTCTTCAGTGAGGATGATGAACAGCAACAACAATGATAATAATAACTGCAACAACAATGAGGATTGTGACTCGTCATCTTTGACTAGTGCCAAATAGGTAGCAGAAAGCCTTTTATTAATTAATCCTTATGTCATCCAACTGTAAATAAGGTAATGAGAAATGATCTTGGTTTGTAGATGAGAAAAGTAATGTTCAGAGAGTGGAAGTAACTTGCCCAAGGCCAGGGAGCAAAAGCATAGCAGATCCAGGGTGTGTATGCCATTGTTTCCTGTAAGAAGTCGTTCACCATCACTTAAGATCTTTAACCAAATCCATTCATTACAATGCTTGATTTAATTAGATATTGACAGAAACAACATAAACTATTAAACAGGGTATCTAGAAAGCCTCCAGGAAGAGAAAGCACATGAGCTTGGTTTGATCACCAAGGAGAATTTCTGTGAGTCACGCTGTGGAGACATTGGAAGTGATGATTAAAGGCAAGAATGTGCTTGACATATACAAAGAAGCCTGTGTTGCTGGAGTTTATAATATTATTGTTATCCTTGCCCCAAACCAGCTTTCTTGGTCTATGGATGTCACAATCATTTGCCTTGTCATCTAGACCAAAACTTTAGGAGTCATTCTCAATTTCCCCTTTTTTCTTTTGAGTCTGTATTTAAGCCATTGCCACCCACCATAAATCCACTGGCAAACCTACAGTCCTTTCTGGCTTCCAAGAATGTGCAGCCTCCTGACAGTCTCCCTCTTCTGCTTTCACCACCTCACCTCACACTTTGCCCTCTGTAGGGTTGTGGGGTGAGGTTTCTAACAGGTAACCCAGACAACATTACCCTCTTCCTTAAAACCCTCCAATATAGTTGAAGATATTATGTAAGTTTTGTTCATCTTAGGTGTAACAGTGGCATTAAAGTTATGCTTAAAAAAGAGTTGTTGTATTTAGAATACTGAAAGTAGGAATATTTAGAGATGACATTTTATAATATCTGGGATTTGCTTCAGAGGGGGTGGAAGAAGTGGATGCAGATATGAATATACAAAATTGATTGCAAAAAGCTCAGGTGATTAATGACATTAACACAAGGCAACTTATACTATGTTATCAACTCATATTTCAAGTTGTTTATTTAAAAAGTAAAAAATAAATAAACTGGTGGACTTCCATTGAAACCCTAATACAACACAAATTCCCACCCATAGCCTACAAAGCCATGTGTGATCTGGCCCATGCTTGCCTCTTGATGCTTCTTTCACCCCATTGTTCCCTCTGCTCCTGATTCACTGACCTTTCTGGACTTAGAAAATGCCAAACTCTTCCTATCTCAAGAGCTTTGAACCCACTCATCCTTCTGTTTGGGATTTCTTTCTCTTAACCTTGAGGTGTCCATTTCCTCTCAGATGAGGTCTCACCTCAAAGCAACCTCCATAGAGAGAACTTCTCTGATCACTGCAGATAAATTATACAGCACACTCTCTCCACTCTCCACCATATTATTCTGTTTTATCTTCTTAGCATTTTAAAACTATTCATCGGTTTCTTTACATATTTTTAGTCTGCTATATTACAGTGTGAATCCCTTAAAGTCAGGGAATTCTGTCTTGTTCACTCAGGTTATTCAGTATTAAAAGACTTGTTGGGGATTAGTAGTCATTCAGAACATACTGGCTGACAATTTACTGTTCACTTACAGTGGTGCTCTAACTTCACAAACCCCAGCGAACTGTATTTATTGTCCTCACAACGACCAGACTGTGTCACTGGCATTTAGAACCCAAGGAGTCATAGATACCAAAAGTCTTGCGAAGCATGGAGTACTGTCCCATCCAATGAAGAATGGTCCTGCCCCAAATTCCCATAATTCCGTTTTAAAAACCTGGGCTACAGAATGGCACTTAGGGGTGGTGATGTCGGAAGAAACATGACATTACAGGGAGTCATGTGGAATACGGCACTAGGGAAAAATCAGGATTAGACCAGGACAGGCCTTCTGAACACCATCATAAGGAACTGGAAATTTATTTTGGAAGTTGTATTCATTTTCCATTGCTGCCATGATACATGACCATAAAGTTAGTGGCTTAAAATAACACAAATGTGTAATCCTATAGATCTGTCAGTCAGAAGTCCAGGTGGATCCAGTTGAGTTCTCTGTACAGGGTCTTACATGACCAAAATCAAGCCATGCTCTTATCTAGAGGCTCTGGAGAAGAATTTATTTCTAAGCTCCACAGGTTGTTGATTGAATTTGGTTCTTTGAGGCTGCAAAACTTAGGTCTGTTTCCTTGGTACCATCAATGAGGGGCCTGACTTTGCTCTTAGGTGCTGCCCACAAATTTGGTCATGCTCTCCAAGCAACAAAAGGTGGAGTCCCTCTCGTGCTTTGAATTTCTCTGGCTTCTTCTGCCACAACACTAACTCCAACTAGAGAAAGTTCTCTGCTTTTAAAGACCTGGATAATTAGTTTGGGGCCACCTGGATAATTCAGGTTATTCTCACTACTTTAAAGTTTGTAACCTTAACTACATCAGCAATGTCCTTTGTTCTATTTAATGTCACAAGTTTCAAGAATGAAGGACTGGGACACCTTTGGGCGGCCATTCTGCCTACCGTGGGAGTCATAGAATATTTTAAAAGAACTAAAACACATTGCCTAAATCCATTTAAATAAGTTTTTGTTTCTCTGTGGGTATTTGTTAGCAATAGGCTTTTCTTCTTTAGGAACTATGGCAGTGAAGCCTGCAGGGACTCTGCTGGGAAAGCCATTATAAAGCAGCAGCTGAATGTCAATCCAAGTGGTACCATAGCCCCAGCTCCAAATAGATAAAGCAGAGAAGGAGGGAGTGTGTCTGCTTCCACAAGCAGTGGGTCTCAGCTGTGTCCCCATTTCTGGGAATTTATGAGTGGAGCACATGCCAGGGGGCATGGAGAGCTTCTCTCCCAGAAGCAGATGCTGCTGATCCCCACAAAGAAGCCACCTCACTCTTCAGCCCTCCCAGATACTGCCTGCCAGATGGCCACAGCTGAATTCACAGCTGAGTAGATGTCTGCTGTTGGCACCAAATACGCTTCTGTGGGACTGGTTAAGGACCCGAGGTTGTGTGGCAGGGCTTCAAATACACCCAAAGAATAAAAATGCTCAGGGTGTGCCAGGCACTGTGCTAAGCACTTTGCAGGCATTAACTCAACGTTCACAATATTATCATGTGGATGGTGTTATTCTCACGCTCATTTTATACAGGGAGGGACCAAGGCTTAGAAAGGTTGAGTAGCTTACCAAAGGTCATAAAACCAGTAACCTGCAGAACTTGTGTTTGAACAGAAGCAGTTCTTTTTCCTGAGTCTTTGATTTTAGACTCTGCACTAGCTGATGCTGCATGTATCTCATGCCAAGAAATTTTTAGCTCTCTTATCCAGTCTCCATAGCATCCAATCTCACTTTGCACCAGCTCAGATATGCCCAAATCTGAGCAGTTGCCAGCTGATGTACTACCCTCATTTACAGATCAGTGACCCAGTATATTTCCCTGCTATGGCATGGCATGTAAAACTGGTGAGCAGAAAATTGAAACTGACACCAAAAAGGATGTATATAGCCAAGATAACATGGAGAATTGAAGCCAAGTGTGGAATGGAGCCAGATGAGGGTGCAAAGTGAGAGAAAGTAATGTCTGACTCTAGACTCACCCTAGGAATTGTGAGTAGCCAGTATGAAGTTGGACATACAGGGGAGATACTGTCATCTGGAGATACTGTCAACCAATACTATATTGGTTTTTTATTGTGTGCCAGAGACTAACTTATGCCCATTACACAGATTCTATCATTTGTCTAAGAAAACTTATCCCTGGTTTATAGATGGAGAGCCTAAGAGTGAATGACTTATCCTGCTCCAGGTACCACCGTAGTTAAAAGGCAATTCTGAGATTTGAACCCAGAAACTCAGACATTATTAATGATCTAAGTGCCAAGGAGCTGATTTTGTGTTCCAAAATGTCACAGGACATTTTGCATCTAGTTCTAAGGGTGCCGGATTGACCCAGAGGAGAAGTACAGTCTATTTTGGCACCACATTGAAATTGGCCTGAGTCTGGTGAGAGTATGCATCATACAATGATGCCCACAGGTTAAGGGCGGTCCATGTTTATGTGAGACATGGGATACATTTTATGAATGGTTACTGATTGAATAGAATGAATCAAACTAAGAAAAGTAAAGCCATTGGAGAGAGGATAAGACCTATTGTTCAACTGCCAAATCAGAAAAAGAGAAAGTCATGGTAACATATGGTACCTAGTGCAGAGTGAATTACGAGGATAGATTATGTGATTAAGTTAAGCCAAGTCCAAGGTGTTCTTAGATGGATTCATTTAGGAGTGAAATGTGGCTGCAACTTGGATCACTCCTCCCACTTACCGTCAAGTGTTTACTGCAGGTGCCAGTGTGGTAACACGAAAGTATCAACTTTGGATGGACCCTATAATCATCAACTATCAGATCAGGTCAGGAGCATGGGCACAGAGGTAAAAGGAACAGAACACTCATGCCTTTCCTTGAAAGCTAGTGATTAACGTGGTATGTATATTACAGGACACACCAGGTACATGACAATTATTGCCAACAGAAGGAAATTCTAATGAAATCTATCATCATTATAATCAAGAAATATGAGCTCTTTCCCTATATACTCTGGGCACTGAATTTGTACAAACACTGGCAAATGGAAGGCAAATGTATGGAATTTCTTACCTGAAAAAAATAGAGATAATGCATGGTATTCACAGAGCTGTGATAGTTACATAAAATACACTTAGGAACACACCTGATATGAAGGAAGTAGGATGCGTAGAGTTTGAAAGAATTAATAAAGCACATGAGTAGCTCCAAAGAAACATAGTAGGGTTGAATTCAAGTTGGGTTTCTTCTCTCCTTTTCATATTCAATTGGCCCCCTGTTCCAGTTACTTCAACTACCTCGGAAAGCTTAGGGGCATAAAACTATAATTTTTTATACTCTTTGATATGTGATTCACAGACTTGGATGGGTCAATGCTGCAATGGGTTGTTTCTGCTCAACAGTATCTAGAACCTTGGAGACCAGGGGCTGGACTCATCTAGAGGCTCCATAAATCACCCATCTAGCAGTTAATGCTGGCTGTAGCTTGAGAATCTAGCAGAGATTGCCAGTCCGACCATCTATACATAGACTCTTCATGTGACCTGAGCTTCCTTACAATATGGTGGTTGCATTGCATAGGCAAGCATCCTAAGAGAGAGATAGAAGCTGAAGCTGTATTACAACTTTGCTTCAGAGTCCCATAGCTTACTCTGTTGGTCAGAGCAGTCATTTCTCACTCAGATTCAAGGAAAAGAGAAATATCTCCACCTCTTGAAGCGGGGTGGCAAGGCTCTGGAAGAGCATAAGAGATGGCAAATATTACTGTGGCCACTTTTGGAGAATATAATCTGCCACACTTTCTGACATCCAAATCCCTATGGATACAACCCATCTATTTGTTACAAAAAGAAGCTAGGAAAATAACTTTTTTTACGTTAATCTCTTACCAGTATTCCAGCACATCTAAATTTTGACAAAATTATGTTCTGAAATTTTAAAGAGAGATTCAGTTAGAAACAGATCTTCATTGATTCCAATTTCGATGTCATATACAAGACTAACCTTAAAAATTAGAAAATAAAAGAGTGGATTTTTATTAAGCAAGTGTAATAAATCCTTGATGAATCACTAAGGTTTTTTGCATGATATGCATTTCCTCATTCTCCCTTGTGTTTGGAAATTTACAACTATGTTTTTCTTTCTAATTCAAACATAATTCTTAAGGAAAATATGTAACTGGCCTCTCTTTGGCCCAATTTCCTCATCTGTAAAATGAAAAAGATAAGCAATTCACAAAGTGCACTCATTGGCATGCTACTTAGGATAACATAGAAAAAAGTCTTTTGATTGAGTAACTTGAGTATGACAGATTTTTTTGTTGTTGTAGGATTTCTAAGATGCTTTAAGATTTTCCTCAAACCCTTTTTTGATCATGGACTTCATTTGCAAGATCACTTTAAGGGACTGAAAATCCTCCCTGGACCAAACTTTGAAACATACTGGGATGGGCAAGCCTTTCTTAATTTGTGTTTCTGTAGGACACAGTGTTCAACATAAACAAGAATGGTAATCATTGCCCCAAAGGACACAGAGGAACAAATGAAGAGAATTTATTCAATTTTACATGTTAGTTTCCTTATTTATTTTTAATTATTTTGGCACCCGTTAACATCTTCCTCTTTTAAAATCAATTTTGAGGTGGCGTTTTCCCAACCTTGCTGCTTAGTAATAACAGTTACTATTTTTTGTTATCCAGCCCTTGTTACAGTTCAGCAACAATTTTAACATGTTCCATGTATTCTTCATTGAATTATCGTAAAGACTCTAAAAATTAGCTCTACAGTTAGGGCACATTTCATTGATTACAACTGTTAATTAGAAGTATCACCATCGTATTTCCGGATGATGAAACTCAGGCTTGGAGATATTAAGGAACTTGTCAAAGATCACAGATAAAGGGGAGAGGCAAGATTTGAAATCAGATCTTGAGAAGTGCAATGAATTATGCTAACACCCAGCAGTCTTGCATTTCTGTCACACAGTTACCACTACAAAAATAATGGGCCAGCGCAGTCTACAGATTACTCACATTATTATATAGTAACTGATCCCACATTCCAGCTCACCTTGCTCTCCAATTCCTTACCTATTTCCAGCCTTCTCAGACTGTGGCCCTCTGAGCTGGATTCTACTGCGGCCGCCACTGCTGTTACTACTGATAATGATGATAGCTTATTTTATTATTTACTGTTTTATTGTGATCAATTTATTATTTATTTTTATTATGGTGTTCGCTCTAAAACCTGACTTTTGATGCCACTTTTCTAGCTTCAGTTCTGGCTTCCTTTCTCATAGAATTTAAACTCATTCTCTTATAATATAGCATTTTGCAGCGCTAATACCTACATCTGATCCATCCCAGCCACAGGACACTTCCTGTCAGGGCTGGCTGTCCATGAAGGTGTCATGGTTTGGGTCCAATGTAGCCTACAAATACCATTTGTGTTCCAAACCCCCTAGGGGTTCCTGTATCGTGTTTCACGTAGCACACCATGACATTAATTCACACTGCCATGGAAACAAGGTTGAGAGTCAGTGCTAAGTGATTAACTCAACAAGTATTTGTTGAACTTCTATATAATGAGCACTGTGCTGGGAATACAGGGTGAGCAATGAAACTGACAGTCTAGCAGGGGAGACCAGTGTCAGTGCCATACCCACGCAAGTGGGTTTATAAATACAACTGAGATAAACAGCCTGAAATAAAGGAACAGGCATCCAGGAGCCTGTAAACCAAAGGAACATGATTTTCTTTAGTAGGAGAGAGCAATCCTGTTTGAGAGAAGGATCCTATGGTTGACATCTGAAGGACAAGTCAAGGTGGAAGTATGCAACATGCCAAAGGAGGGAAAGGGGGGCAGCAACAGCAAGGACCCAAGGGTGCATTGAAGCTCAGACTCTGGGGAGTAGATGCTGAGTAGTGCAGCTAACAGAAAATAACATGATCTTATTCATATATCTCTTTCCATTTAGATACACATAGGCTAAGAACAGGATCTTACTATGAAAACAGTTGGGTGCCACTGGAAGTCCCAAGTGGAAAAATGAAATGAACTAAATTGCATTAAAAAAAATCACTTTGGCTGCAACTTCAGGAGAGAACTGGAGGGAGCCAGGGTGGATCTGGGGAGACCAAATGCAGTGCAATAGAAAGCTATTGACAACAGATCTCTAAGGATTTTTTCCTGCTCTTCTATTAGATGATTTCACGTTGGTAGACATTATTAGCCTGCATTTATTTGAAATAAAAACTAATTGCTATTTCATTTTTATACGACTGCTCAGTACGTGTATCTTATTTGAAAATGTGTGTCCTATTTCTACCCCGTAAAACTCTCTCTACAGTTAGGGCACATTTCATTGATTACAACTGTTAAAGAAGAAGCTGAACCGATGAATTACTTTTAAAGTCAAAGATGTGTGTATAGGTATATCCTAGTTTGTGAAATAGAAATGTCCTTGAAGAGAAGTGGAGTGGACAGGAGAGAAATACACATTTTGGAAGGCATTTATTCACTAAATAAGTATTTACTGAGACTATTTATTAAACATCTACTACATGGTCAGCGCTCCCCCACCCTCTGGGATATAATAGAAAGACGAAATGAAACAAATTAGGCCTCTCCCTGTTTCCTTCTGTCTCTGCCTGTCTGCTTCTCTCTCTCTCTCTCGTTTTCTTTTTCTCTCCTTCAAAATTTAAATTTGTTAAAAAGAATGCAGGGTTTTCCAGACACAGATATACGACTTTTAATTCCAGCTGTGTGGCCTTGAACAAGTTACCTTTCTGATACTGAGGTTCCTTATTTATAATTCAAAGAGAATAATATCCAAGAATGTTTGATCTGAGCATCTTCTAAGGACTGAGATAACATGTTCCAGTCATCTAATACAGTATCTGGTACATATTTTCAAACTTAATATAAAACTCAGGCTCCCAAATTTAGATTATACCATAAAAGATTTTATACTCATATTCATATTTGATAATAATTTTACTGACTCCACTAAAAACACTACACCTTTATCAGTTTTGGATATGTTAATACTTTAAAAACATTTATATCTGGGCAAACCATTTTAAATTATGATTTTAGGTGATGATACAAAATACCTTAAGTTACACCAATATTGTGTTATTTTCTTCTTTGTAATCTTGAAGACTATACAAAGTAAATGCATATAAATACATATAAAAGCATGTATACAAATATATAGATATCTAATATACAGACACAATTGTGTCTACATATAGACATAAATACACACACACACACACACACACACACACACACACATCCCAGCAATGCGGGAAATGCCTTTGATATTTACAGTGGTTTACATTTTGAATGTACAGTATTATCAAAGGACTGAAGTAATTTCTGAAGCCTTGAAATAGTGATGCTGCTGTCAATTTAATCCCCACTTTATCCACTACTTCTGCCCCAGGCTGTAAAATGCAGCATTGTTCATGGGTAATTTCCCACTACTTCCTGCTGCTAACAAAATGGATACTTTCTTTAAACTAGAAAACACACTGTCTGGCATTACTCACTTCAATTGGCAATGGGTTTCATGTGATCAAAGTCACAGCCTTCGGACAGACAGCTCCTATCCCTTTGAAACAAGTCTCAGTGGTCTCTAATTCACAGGCTCCTATCTACCAAGATGTAAATATTTACCTTTCCCTAGAGTAGCAAGTACTATAAATGCCTAAATATAAGTCGATCTTCTGTTTTCTCAATATGGAAATTTTTTTAAAAGTCTCTCATCAACCTAATTTATTAAATTTACAAATTTAGTTGTAGACTCTTTTATTATTCAAATGAAACATCAAACTTTTTCATCCTTGAGATAAATGTCTTTGGGACATATAACACTGTTCTCTGAAGCACATCATTTTCATTTCCATCGAAGCTATCTAAGTGAGAGAGGCTTTGAATCCTATACAATGATGCCACTCTCTCCGAATTAACCATTCTTATAATAAGCTCTACTGTTTTCTATGCTTCTCAATTCATCTTGTAAGCACAACTTTGTGACCTCCACAATGTAAGTATTTTATTTTAAAAGTCATCTTTAGAAGGCTTGTTTACAACATCATCTAAACTTGCAGTTGTGAGGTCAGAGCCCCAGCAATAATTACTAAATTGTGTTACATTTCCTTGTATTTTTTGTTTGTTTGTTTTTTCACTGATTCTGCCACTGACCTCTTTAAGCAATCCAAACTAGTATTGATTGAGGTTCTCTCAGGCCAATGTGCAGTACTTTGTTCAAGATACAGTGATTGAGAAAGTGCTTTGTAATGTGAGATCTTTTATTTACACTCAAAAATATGAATATTTTCCAGTGGGGGTGATGTGTACTAGGGGAAAAGCCTTAACTTCCTATGTATTCATTTATGGTTCATTGCATAAATGTCATTATGCTCTCCTGTGCCTTTAACAAGCAATTTCTTTGTAATACTGAGGCCAGTCTCTATCTTTTGCAACTCTGCTTTATAAACAACCCGTTTTGTAAACCATTCTGTGGCTTGCTGAAGTGCACGTAGTCATCTGTGTAGTACTTGCTATTTTTCAAGAATTGAAATTAATGCCTCTCATTCATTTTTCAAATCTCACTAGACACTCACAACTATTTATTGTGATATTTCTATTCCCTTCACATTGCAGATGAGAAAAACTAAGGCTCAGAGAAATCCAGTAACCTGTCAAATATCACAAACCCAATCAGTGACACTTGAGCCTCAAACTCGGATCTATCTAATTCCAGAATTTTACTTGTTTATTTGAATATAGTGTATATAAGCAGTCCTATCAGGTTTATAGAAGAAGCAGTTTTAGATTTTCTTAGAAAGAGAAAGATTGTTTTGTAGTTTGGAATGGTATAACTCAATTGCCCTCTGTTTCTGTTTTTCAAAAACCAAAGAAGGATGGCCTCACAATTTCACTTTAGGTGTTGAAATCGGATAAATAAAAACATATGTTGACACAAAAACATACCTACTGGCTCTTGGCAGCTAATATGGTTTGGCTGTGTCCCTACCCAAATCTCATCTTGAATTGAAGTTCCCCACATGTTGTGGGAGGCACCTGGTGGGAAGTAATTGAATCATGGGTGTGGGTTTTTCCTGTGCTGTTCTTGTGATAGTCAATAAGTCTCACCAGAACTGATGGTTTTTTGAAAGGGCAGTTCCCCTGCACTTCTCTCTTGGCTGCCACCATGTAAGATGTGCCTTTGCTTCTCCTTCACTTTCCACCATGATTTTGAGGCCTCCCCAGCCATGTGAAATTGTGAGTCCATTAAACCTTATTTTCTTTATAAATTACCCATTCTCAGGTATGTATTATTAGCAGCATAAGAACAGACTAATACAGTAGATTGGTACCAGGAATAGGGGTACTGCTGTACAGATACCTAAAAACGTGGAAGCAACTTTGGAATTGGGTAACAGGCAGAGGTTTGAAGAGTTTGGAGGGCTCAGAAGAAGATAGGAAAATGTGGGAAGGTTTGGAACTTCCTAGAGACTTGTTGAACTGACTTTGACTAAAATGTTGACCGTGATATGGATAGTGAAGTCCAGGCTTAGGTAGTCTCATATGGGGATGAGGAACTTGTTGGGAACTGGAGTAAAGGTCATTCTTACTATGCAAAGAGGCTGGTGACATTTTCCCCCTGACCTAGAAACCTGTGGAACTTTGAACCTGAGAGAAATGATTTAGGGTATCTGGTGGAAGAAATTTCTAAGTGGCAAAGCATTTAAGAGGCAGCAAAGCACAAGAGTTTGGAAAATTTGCAGCCTGATGATGCAATAGAAAAGAAAAACACATTCTCTGGGGAGAAATTCAAGTTGGCTGCAGAAATTTGCATAAGTAACGAGCATCCAAATATTAATTGCCAAGATGATGGGAATAATGTCTTTAGAGCATCTCAGAGACTTTCATGGCAACCCCTCCCATCACAGGCCCAGAGGCCTAGGAGAGAAAAATGGTTTTATAGGTCAGTCCTGGGCCCCCCTGCTGTGTGCCCTCTCAAGACTTGGTGCCCTGTTTCCCAGCTGCTGTAGCCGTGGCTAAAAGGAGCCACAGTACAGCTCGGGTGGTGGCTTCAGAGGGTGCAAGTCCCAAGCCTTGGCAGTTTCCCCATAGTATTGAGCCTGCAGATACACAGAAGTTAAGAATTGAGGTTTGGGAACCTCTACCTAGATTTCAGAGGATGCATGGAAATGCTCGGATGTCTAGGCAGAAGTTTGCTGCAGGGGTGGGGTCCTCATGGAGCACCTCTGCTAGGGCAATGTGGAAGGGAAATGTGGGGTAGGAGCCCCCACACAGAGTCCCCACTGGGGCACTGCTTAGTGGAGTTGTGAGAAGAAGGCCACTATCCTCCAGACCCTAGAATAGTAGATCCACCAACAGCTTGCACTGTGTGCCTGAAAAAACTGCAGACACTCAACACCAGCCCATGAAGGCAGCAAGGAGGGGGCTATACCCTGCAAAACCACAGGAGTGGAGCTGCCCAAGGCCATGGGAACCCACTTCTTGTATCAGCATGACTTGGATATGAGACATGGAGTAAAAGGAGATCATTGTATCTAGGAAGTAACTAAATTGCTTTTGATTTTACAGGCTCATAGGTGGAAGAGACTTGCCTTGTCTCCGATGAGACTTTGGACTGTGGACTTTGTAGTTAATGCTGAAATGAGTTAAGACTTTGGTAGAGTATTGGGAAGGCATACTTGGTTTTGAAATGTGGGGACATGAGATTTGAGAGGGGCTAGGAATGGAATGATATGGTTTGGCTGTGTCCCCACCTAAATCTCATCTTGAATTGTAGCTCCCATAATCCCTGTGTCATGGGAGGGACCCAGTAGGAAGTAATTGAATCATGTGGTGTGTTTTTCCTGTGCTGTTGTTGTGATGGTGAATAAGTCTCATGAGAAATAATGGTTTTATAAAAGGGCAGTCCCCCTGCACTTCTCTCTTATGTGCTGCCATGTAAGATGTGCTTGCTCCTCTTTTGCTTTACTCCATGATTGTGAAGCCACCCCAGGCATGTGAAACTGTAAGTCCATTAAACCTCTTTTTTCTTTATAAATTATGCACTCTTGGGTATGTCTTAATTAACAGTATGACAATAGTCTAATACAGCAGCTTTCTTCATAATAGTTCTAAACTAGAAACTACCCAAATACCTACCAACGGGCGAATTGTTTAACAAATTCTGTTCCAGTACAATGAAATAGCATTCAGAAATAAAAAGGAAAGAACTCTTGATACATGTAACAGCATAGATGTATCAGATAAACATGTTGAGCAAAAGAAGCAAGTGCAAAAGAGTGTACAATGAGTGATTCCTTGTATATGAAGTTCAAGAACAGGCAAAACTAACCTACAGGGATGAAAGTAGAACAGTTATTCCCTGGGCTAATGGTTGAGGTGGATTGCAAAGAAGCCCTAGGAAACTTTGGGAAACAATAAGAATATTCTATATTTTGCTTGTGGTAATTTCTTCCTTGGCTGTGTGTACTTGTAAAAACTCTCTCTAATGTACATTTAAAATGGGTACATGTTGGCTGGGTACAGTGGCTCACACCTGTAATTCCAGCACTTTAGGATGCTGAGGCAAGCAGATCACCTGAGGTCAGGAGTTCGACCAGCCTGGCCAACATGGAGAAACCTGGTCTCTACTAAAAATACAAAAATTAGCCAGACATGGTGGTGGATGCCTGTAATCGCAGCTACTCGGGAGGCTGAGGCAGGAGAATCACTTGAACCCAGGAAGTGGAGGTTGCAGTGAGCCAAGATTGCACTACTGCACTCCAGCCTGGGCGACAGAGAGAGACTCGTCTCAAAAATAAAATAAAATGGATACATTTTAATTTATGTAAAATATATTTTAATAGAATTGATTAAAAAGTCAAAAAAACGAATTTTGTATTAAAACTAGGAAAATTTAAACATTAAAAATAAAGATTGGCTGGTTTGAGGATGAAAGTGTTGATAATTGCAAGTAAATTAACAAAGGCAATAATGAAGAAATGAGAGATATTTGACCTTTAAAAGACATGACTCAAGAGAAGAATTGGACTGACTTCAAATATCAGACACAAGGTTATATGTAACAGGGAAGGAGGAGCAAACATTTCACAGACCATAAGATAGCGACCTGGATTTCACATAAAGAAACTTTGTAATAACTATAGCTGTCCAGTGGAATGGGCTGCCCTGTGTGGTGGTAAACCTCAACAGACTAGCTCAAAAGAAGTCAGATCAACCACTTTTGATAATGATGTTTAAGAGATCCTTCAAATGGACAAAAAGGCAGCGTAGCAATCCTTTAAATTAGAATTATTTCATCTATGAGCTAAAAAAACCCTCACACTCCTTTTAAGGTGTCTAAAAGTCCAGTTCAATTCAAAAAGCATGCATGAGAGTTTTAATTGATCAGACAGCTGTCCAGAAGCCAACATATACAATGGTTCATTACACTAAAATGCATAGAAAATTGGCCTTAATTCTACAAAGGAATTTGGGCCTCCTTATAAACAAAATAGATTTATTTTTCCCCCCATCACCTCTGAGAACTGCTTCAATTCACCACATTTTATGGAGTTCATAATCAAGGCTAGAAAATGTGTTCCAGGTCATGGGGAATACACATATGCACACAGAATAACAATGTTGATCTAATTATGCAGGAGAATCCTACACATATTACACTACAGCCAGGTGTGGGCCCAAGGAATACCAAATTGCTCTGGATTTAGAGGAGCCAGCAGTTACCCAACTATAGATTGATCCACTCTACCCATTGGTGATCTCCACCAAGATATATCAGGAGCCCCTCAAAATTAACTGATAAAATCAAACTGAGTATCGCTCCATTCAGTCTTCTCTTCTGGTATTCCTCATCACAGAAAACAGCATCTAAGCCACTCTTCAAATTTGAACCTGGAATATACTCTTGTGCTTCCCTTCTACCCTATCCAATAAACCATTATTCTTGCTAATTGACCTTTTTTTTTTTTTAAAGCGTTTCTCAGACCCAGCCCTTTCTCCTATTTTCACTGCCACTCTTTCTCTCTCACCAGGCCCCCACAGTTTATGACCTGTCATAACGCAACAGCTACCTGTGCATTTTAGGAAACCACTTAAGGCCCTGTGTAATCTGAACCTTGCCTACCCCAGTATCTGACCACATCTTGCAACTTCTCTTTATGCTGTCTTCTCCAGTAATAGTCAGTTGTGTAACATTCTGTGGGTTCTTGTTTAGCTTTAGTACTGTTATCCTGCCACATCTATCCTGACCCTCATTCTGCTCCACTTTTAAAATATCTCTTTGGTGAAGGCTAGGCAGTGCCTAATATACCCCAGGACAGAACTCTGATAGAGGCAAAATGGATGATATCGTTTGAGGTTTCCAAACTTATCCTTTGTTTCCTGACTCTAAGACATTTAGTTCTGCAGCATAGCTCCATATCTAACTTATTGGACCAGTAACAGATATTTTGTTCAGAAGTAACACCTGTGATTGAAAAAAGAAGGAAGCAAGATTGGGCAGGAGGCGTCCTTACACCAAGATAGGGACCTAACAACCCAAAGCCCAGGTGTGAAACAATTACTGATTGCATTCCTGCACTGGACAGAAATGCCTAGGCTCCTGTGACCCCAGCCACTGAGTCATGGCCTGGTGGCCAATCCAAATGTAGTGTGGCTTTGACTCAAATGCACAGGTCATCTTTATAATGCAAGACTTTACATGTTGGGGCTGTCAGCTAGCCACACATCTCACAGCTGGGAGGAAATCCTTTCTTGAAGGGGATCAGAACAGTGCATTTTTGTCATTGCCACTGTATGTTCCTGGTACTGCATGGAGCAAATCTGCACCAATATCCAAGGATCTGGGGGCCTGTCTTCCTCAGGAGAAATTTAGAAGATGGAAGATAGAAGGATGAATTACTGTCTTTGTTGGTATAATTAGTTTCAAGGCTATAATTGGACTTCATTCTCACCTCTCCTTCCCTAATTATCTACTCTAAATCTCCCCTCTCTCTCAGCTACCTGATAATCTGAACATCATTCCTGAGGACACTGAGCTCCTGTTGACCATACTCTTCTTATGCAGCATCATTTCTCTCTACCCATTCACAGTTTCTGATAGGCAGGAGAGAACCAAGAGAAACCTAAGCAGGTTGTCCAAGTCCCACAGATAGCCCTCCCACCTCCACTGTGTATCGGCAGCCCATCTCTTCCTGCTGATCAGGGTGAGTTACCTCTAACAAGATGATTGCTTTTTCTTATTGCCTGATGGTCCCTGGATACAATTCGCCCAAAGTACCCTGGTAACAGTCATAATTTGTGAATGATGTGACATTTGCTGGGTATCGTGGGGAACTCTGATCTTGTAGAACCCTAAGTTTCTTGGATAGGAAGCATAGAATTCCCCAGTGAGTCACTGCAAATGATGATAAGTGGATCTACTATTGCTTTTATTCCTTATTCACAAACCCCTGGCATATTCATATAGAGAGCATAGCACCGTACAAATGGCTTTAGATATACCACATTCCAGATGACAATCTATCTTTACAGAGTATTATTATTATTATTATTTAAAGTATTATTTTGAGTTGGCACTTTGACTAAACTTTCAACAGACCATTTCAAAGCTATAGGAGGCCAGCTACTTCTGGAAAGTGTGATCGACATGGTCAGTATCCCCATCACATATGAACATCAACTAGCATGTTTCCAGCACTGAAAATGCAACAAGCAACTAAGGAGACAGTATGACTTGGCCAGTTAATGTTAAACAGCTATTGCTGATGTTCACCCCAACACTGGCAGGATGGACATATGAAGGAAATGGTTGTGATGGAAGAGACAGAGGTTAGTAACGGGTTCAACTGCATGGACTCCTGCTTGCCAAGGCTGATCTACTGCTGCCCCAGTTCCTAATTTTCCAGCAAGAGAGACCAATTCTGAGCACTTGGCAGAGTTCTAGTTCCTAAAGAGGCTAATTTGTCCCGGAAGAAAAGAATGGAAGGAAGGAAGGAAGGAAGGAAGGAAGGAAGGAGGGAGGGAGGGAGGGAGGGAGGGAGGGAGGGAGGGAGGGAAGGAAGGAAGGAAGGAAGGAAGGAGGGAGGGAGGGAGGGAGGGAGGGAGGGAAGGAAGGAAGGAAGGAAGGAAGGAAGGAAGGAAGGAAGGAAGGAAGGAAGGAAGGAAGGAGGGAAGGCAGGCAGGAAGGCAGGCAGGAAGGAAGGAAGAAAGAGAGAGAGAAAGAAAGAAAAGAAAGAAAGAAAAAGAAAAAGAAAGAAAGAAGAAAGAAAGAGAGAGAGAGAGAAAGAAGGAAAGAAATTAAGAAAGAAAGAAAAGTTGGCAGCATTGGGACGCTTCCTTCCTGGATGGTTTGTTTATTTATTTACACAGGCGAGACACATATTCTGGATATGAGTTTGGTGTTTCTACTCATAGGGTCTCAGCCATCACCATTATTCCAGGGCTTGTGGAGTACCTGATCCACAGTCATTGGCTCCCACAAAATACAGCATTTGACTGAGAGAGAGACACTTTACAGTGAGGGACGCGCAAAAGTGGTGCCATGAACATGAGATCTACTGTTCACACTTTGTACCCACTTTCATATGCCTTTTCATTGCTTATAAATCCATATATTTTCTTACCTTGTGCCACATTTCCTTTCCGACAAGGCAGATGACTGATGTCATCACCTTCTGCTCCATGAAGAAGATCTGCCCTTCCCCTCTTTCAAAGTCATCTCTGACTGAGGCTATAATGCAGCTGCCATTTATTTTTAGTCACCAAGCCAAACTTTTCTTAAGTGAAGATGACAATGGGAGTGAGGTGAGGGAGGGGCACTGGTGCAATAGTGGTGAGTGACATGGGAGCCTGGGTTACTGATGCCCTCTGTTCATGCTTACAATTGGACCTTAACCTACCATTTCTACATTTCCATCTCATGATGGATTTTTTCCAAACCAAGCCAATTTTTTTACTAGAAACTACCTCTTAATGGGCAATTCTGGGTCCATGATCCCTTGGTGTTGCATGGTCAAACATTATGTTCCTACCATGGCTCTGTAGCATTTCAGAAGCTGTTTTTCAAAACGGGTTTAATTTAATTTTCTGCAATAGATGACATGGCTATTCTCCATAAGTCCAGTGGTCTACATTGGATTCTCCCATTGGAGCTTGCCATCTGATTCACACCACATCTTTTCCACCATTTACATGTCCAGTATTGTAGAGTCTATCAAACTCCATGGCTTGCTGTGATCATGATTAGTCTGACTTGCTACAGCCCTTTCCTGATCCTAACCCTATTCAAAGACTTCTATTTCATCAAGAATATAGATCATACTTGTATTTTACTAGTTGTGGAAATTATTCCCTCCACAATTAGAACAGGATGTTAGATACTATGATAGCTTCTCTGATGTAGGTGATGTAATATCTGATGTAGGGGATGCAACTTGTCTTTTATGCAGGAGGAGATGTCCTGCATATCCCTGACTACTGGATGATAAAAACCTAATTGGAAGATGATCAGATCAGATGCAGATCTGACAATGTCTCTACTGGTCCAGTGAGGATCTCTGGAGCAAAGATTAGCTGGTACAAAAGTCCTGTGTTGGGCAGAAACGATTAAGCCCTTCTGTTGCCACCTTGCACAGTGGCTGCAGCTGGTTCCTGAATATTAGTAGCGTTTATCTCCACCATCCAGCCACCTCTTGCTCATCTTGTTCAATTAGAATAATGTTATCTATTGACTAAATCAACACAATTTTGGGGGGATATCCAGAAGATTCAGATCTCCTTAGACTAGTGTAATAGTCCATAGGTCATTCAACTTACCAAGTAGAAAAATTATAAATATACATTGTATCCATTCCATAGGAATGAATATGAGTGAGAACTGTTTCCTATCCTCTTTCCCAATTAGTATAAGAAAGAAGGTATTTACCAAATAATGTCTGCATACCATAAAGCCTTATTGATCTTCTCTAGAAGGTACATCATTCAGCATAGCAATTGCAATTGGGGCTACTACTTGATTGAGTTGTCCACAAATATTCTGTAGAATTCACCTAGTTTCTGCAAGGGTAAGATTGAGTTGTGTACAGATGTTATCCAGAATTCATCCAGGAGCCAGAGTGTCCAATCAATTGAGATATTTAAGAGTGACAGTAATCTCCATGATTGACCATATACACTCCTCAATAAAGACATTGTCTTGATTTTACTCGATTTTAAAGTCTTCCACTTGGCCTTCTCCAGCATGATAGCTCTTATCTCACAGCCCAAAGCCATAATGTATGGTTGCTGAACCTTCCAAGAATGTCAATCCCATCATACATTAGAGGACTGGAATAAAAGACCACAGGCTGGTCCAAAAATCAATGGACCCACTGTTTACTGCAAGTCCAGTTTTTTACGAGACTTAATCTATTACCTGATTCTCAAATGACTTCACTCTTAAAAAGAGAAGCTATGATGATTCCTTGGGTTTCTTAGTATCAGTGTCAAGTTGGAGTTTTTGTACATTTGTCATTGAAATGCCTGAGTCCCCTTTACCAAGTCTACGGTCACTTATATAAACGCTCATAGATTTCTTTCAGGGTAATTACTGTAATGTATGCATGTCATTTTCCTACAGCGGCCTTCCCTCTGGGAACCTGGGCGTTTCTTCAGTCAATGGGTTTCAGGTCTACAAACTTGCCCTGAAATTTAAACAAAAGATTATGATGTTTTATCAGAGAAACCACCTTCAGCCCCCTTCTCTTGCTATTGCTATATACTTAGCATATACAGATATTAATAAAATGAAGACAGAGAAAGAAGGAGAGAGAAGTATTTTTGCTGCTTTGCTGTCTACCCCTCTATTTTGCTTCTAGAGATGTTGTGTTCCATTTGCCATTACCATAATTCTGTACTTCACCCTGGCTGCCACTCTGTCCTTGTTGAAGTTTATGATAATTGCAGTCTACTGGATTTGGTAGTTAAGAGCCATCTAACTTGACATCTATTGTTGTATCTCTCTCATCTCCATGGCTACCAATAAGCCAAACTGGATGACAATCTCCCTGCTACCAGCTCTTGCCTGAGGAGAGAGCCACCATTGAACTTAGTGATGCTGGTGTTCACTTACCAGTCTTTTCTGGTGTGTTCCTATGAAATAAAATCCTCAGATAAGTCTTCTGTCATCATCTAAATATAACCGTTCATGCATGCCCTCTTCCTTGAGCCTTTTCATCCCTTTTCCTACCATCTGTTACAGAAACTCAAGTGTTTCAATGTTGCTCAGTATGCATATCACTTTTTCAAGGTTATAGAAGCCATGTCTGCTGCAAGTTTGATACATCCTCTGGGATGCTTACCAAGATTTGGAATCCTGAGAGAATGGCTTCTAATCAATAAACTCTCTTTTATTAAATCCTATGCTCCTGCCCCTTGAATTTGATCTAATACCCTTAGAATCTAGTCTCATGGGAACTCCTGTGGCCACTGTCAGTTCATGCTGCTTATGTCTTTGAGCTCCTTTGGGTTATGGTCTCTTTCCTCCCTTAGGAATCCCAGCACCTCAGTGGTTGGGGTTGTGGTTGCTGTTTAACCGTGAGTAGTAACCCTGATGGCCAGTGGAGGTGGTAAGGGCATTTCTTGACAGAAGCAGGCACCTGTTGGCTTGAGGAGGAAATGCCTCTCTGCGTTATCTCCCTGCACAGGTGAAGTGGTAGCTCTTAGTGGGTGATGGTGCAGAGAAGGCAGTTCTGCAAACTCATAAGATTCAGAGAAGTTTGAAATGTTAATTCCTTGGGACATGGCTCCTACTCAGATCTCTCCATCTCATGTGTCAGGGTCGCATGTTTTCCCAACTAGAGCCTCCAATTTTGTCATAACTGGCCTGCTTTGGTTGAACATTCAGCCCTCTTTGATGTTAAGCTATGCTAACTATTCAATGCAGTACATACTGTTCTGTTTTTATTGCTCTGTCATCGTGTGAGAGGAGGGCCTCTTTAAAAGCTACCGAAGAGACTATCTCACTCTCACACTTAGTTTTCAAATGTTTTTATGTTGTTGTTGTTTGGTTTGGTTTGGTTTTACTTGTCGTCATCTTATTATCCATGTATATGGGAGCAATGCAACTTAGTAACAACTATACAAATTCATGAATTATCTTCATGGTTGTTATCACCCCCAAAGTCTGAATCATCACACTGGATAGTTTACTCCCTCCACTGCCACATTCTCCTAAATCATCACCAGTAAGATTTAAAAAATTTGATTGTCACCTTGCGCCAGGGGCTATTTGTGCTCCGCCTGCTACCCAAGAAGCTATCCTCACTGCCAGACAGGTGCAGTGGCCCTGTACCAAAACCTCATCTTCCTCCTACTTTTATCAACCATCGCAGATCAGATTCCGCAGGAAGCAGACAGTGGACAAAGCTAAGAAGGAAAGTCTTATTGGGGACTAACATCTATAAAAGAAAAGGAAGGTTTGTTCTGGCAAAGTGATCAGATCAGATGCAGAACTTACAAACTCTCTACCAGCTCAATGGAGATTTCTGTGGCAAGGAATGGCTGGTATAAAAGTCCTGTGTGGGGCAGAATCAAGCCCTTATATCATCACCTTGCACAGTCATTTTTAGGGGACTACCTCAAGAATGGCATGTCATAGGCTACCACTACCTCACTCAGTCATTGACCAAGGACCACCTTGAGAAAAGCATGGTTTTGGCTTAAAAGTGGAGAGGTTGATCCTAAAGGGGCTAGCAGAGGGACCCTCTCAAGAATGCCCACTCCACACAGCTGGGTACACAGTCCTTTCTTGAAAATCCATCTGAGAGGTGTCTGAAACTCCCACCTGATTGGATAAGTCACCCTCCTCCTTTGGAGTAGAACTAAACATATTAGCAGGGGACTGAATTTTCTTTGTCCTTGCTGCTTCTTTTGCTAAGAATTACCTCCCCATTGCATAGAATGAGATCCTTGTTCTGTCTTAGTCTTCAACACCTTCTTAGTGTGTCTTCTTTTAGGTTACAGGGGGAACAGAATTGTTTCTTTCTTGTCTGAGTTATCAGGATACCATGTTCAAGCCTCAAACCACAATATGGAAATTACTGATGTCTGACTCACCCGAAAGGTGAGGGCCTCATCCCAGGGAGATCAGCTTATTCTTTTCATATCCTGAGCACACTTCTTAAGTAAATCTAATTGTGGGAAATGTAAAAGTCTCGAAAGAAAATAGAAGTGAAGAATTTTGAAGCAAAAGCACAGTTAAAGTGTCTTTAATTCCAAAATCATACATTTAAGTCAATTTTCACCCAAAATTGCAATGTAACACATGGGTTAAACTAGTTTAAAAGGATGGTTGTGTGTGGTTCTGCTATTCTTGATAGAGAACCATGGATAAGTCACTTACCTTCTTAATAAAATTGTCTTCTCATCTGTAAAAATAGGTAGATGGACTCAATTACATAAAAAACCAAATACCCTGTATTCTCACTCATAAATGGGAGTTGAACAGGGAGAACACATGGACACAGGGAGGGAAACATCACACACCAGGGCCTGACAGGGGATCGGGGGGCTAGGGAAGGGATAGCATTAGGACAAATACCTAATGTAGATGATGGGTTGACGGGTGCAGCAAATCACCATGGCACATGTATACCTATGTAACTAACCTGTACATTCTGCACATGTACCCTAGAACTTAAAGTAAAATTAAAAAACAAGTTCTTGTTCTCCTCCAAAACCTACAACTCCATTTCTCGATGATGTTCAATAACTTCTTTATGAAAGTTTCAAAAATTTGCGAGGTCTCTAAAATAGTGTGATTTTAATAAGTTTTCATGCACCTGGTGTAGATCCACATATTGTATTGTATTGTATTTATTTATTTAGAGACAGAGTTTTGTTCTTGTTGCCCAGGCTGGAATGCAATGGTGCGATCTCAGCTCACTCACTGCAACCTCCGTCTTCCAGGTTCAAGTGATTCTTCTGGCTCAGCCTCCCAAGTAGCTGGGATTAGAGACACCTGCCACCACATCCCTGGCTAATGTTTTTGTTTGTTTGTTTGTTTGCTTGCTTGTTTTTGTATTTTTGTAGAGACAGGGTTTCACCATGTTGGTCAGGTTGGTGTTAAACTCCTGATCTCAGGTGATCTACCCACCTACGCCTCCCAAAGTGCTGGGATTACAGGTGTGAGCCATTGCACCCGGCTCCCATATTTTATTTCTTTATAGCTACATGTTGTAGCGATTTTTGTCTTACTTTGAATCTCTGCACATTTGAAACAACCTCAATGTGAAATTTTAGCTGTTTCAAGATATCTTGCAATTAGGATTCAAAGCAAAGTAATTTTCCTGCCAAGATTTCTCCCTTTGTTATCTCCTCGTTCCATCAGAAGCCATTCAGTCTGTTAGAGAACTGGAGGAGTACTTAGAGCTGCCCCCTTGCATGGAGTGTTAAATCATTGGCCATCTTTTCCAATGTATTTGCACACAAAGGCCTAGTATAAAGGTTAAGAATCTATCTTGATATTATCACTTGGGTAATCAAAGAAGTAATTACAAAAATGCTCTTGGAAGAGAAGCAGCATGATTCAGTCTTGGAAAAGCAATTTATTCGCTGTTCTTTTTTTAAAAAAGCAGATTTGGCAAGGGTCCATGATTAATTTAACATTTAGTCAACATAGCAATGAAGGGAAAAGTCTTTTTCTGATAGACAGGTTATTACAATCAAGTCGAGAAATGATTGCATATTTAAACGTGTGATTATATCATAGTTCATATGCTGAATATATGAATTACTAATTAGGACAACTGCAATGCTTAGGACATAACACATACACCCGAGTGATATCTTTTTGTTTCACATCTTTCTGATGAATTACTTCCCACTAAATCATTAAATCATAAGTTGAAAGAATACCGAATTAGAAAGAAGCAGTGAGAACATCTACACCAGCAATTTTCAGTGTGTTCCATGGAACCCTAGGGCTCCAACAAAATGACTCAAGGATCCACAAAAAGGAAAAGGAAGACCAAGAAAGAAAAGCTGCAAGTCCTCTGACCTACTTCAACCTGAGCAAAACCTTTTACAGAATTTGAAATCTAGTGGAGCTACTAAAGAAGCTCAATTTTTCTCCAAAAAAAAAATTTTTTTTTTTTTGAGACAGGGTCTTACTTTGACACTCCATCTGGAGTGCAGTGGCATGATTACAGTTCACTGCAGCCTTCAACTCCTGGGCTTAAGAGATCCTCCCATCTCTCCAGTAGCTGGGACTACAGACATGCGCCACTATGCCCAGCAAATTTTTTAATTTTTTGTAAACACAGTATCTCTCTATTTTTCCTAGGCTGGTCTTGAACTCCTAGACTCCAGTGATCCTCTCACCTCTGCCTTCTAAAGTTCTGGGATTGCAGGTATGAGCTTGTAATTTAATTTTTGAAATACATATTAATGCAAAGCCAACTCTCTACATGATCCTCTTGTCCTTGCCTGTGTTACTCACATGATATGGCTCTTTCTACTTTTGAGGCTGTCAATTCTATTTTTTTTTGACAGGTCTCAAATAGGTCTTTTCTGATTTGGACACAAATATGTATCTCTACAGTGTGCATTCTGTACTTGCATGTAATGTTTGGAGTCATTTGGAGTCATTACAAGTATTTCCTTATGCGTGTTATCGATTGGTTTTCCATGGAACCCTGACTCAGAGATGGAGTTTAGGGTGCAGAGTGTTTGTTAAGGAATGCTCTTAGAATCAATGCCTGTTGGAGAGTGGGAAAAGGGTAGGAAGAGGAGGAAGTCAAGAAGTACTGCTTGTACAAAACTAACCCCACAAGGGGCTCTACAGTTAAAATCAAACAGTTTACTTGATTGAGTAAACTTAGAATCCAACTCTACACATCCTGTAAAAATTTTGCTATTATTCTTTGCGTATAGTTCCTTTCTGCGTGTAGTTCCTTTAGGGAATGGACTTTTGACTCTCTTACCAGTTTCAGCACATCTCAAGCTCTTATAGGTCTAGTGTCCAGGATGAGAGTGAAGTGACAACCAGAGGAAACTTGTTATCTTTCAGAGGAGAAATGTCTGAATTGCTTTCCAGCAAGAGGAACTTCCTAGCTTTTCAACTGTGCAGTGTGGGCCACTGCTGTAGGCTCAGTAGATTCAGGAAAATATATAAAATCAAGATTTTCAGGTTCATCAACTTAGCTGTTCCCATTCCATGTTTTTCCTGTCATACAGAATCTGCTCTTACAAGTTTAACATCTAATCTTCCTCTATCCAACCTAGACTCTGATCTTGGCATAGCAGATCTGCTTTGGTTTTAAGTTAATCTGACTAGTAAATCCTGGTCCTGTGGCTTAGCTTTCTCTGCTGTCTTGCACAGGAGAGGAGAACTTATTTGTCTGCTGCCAAAGATGCCCTCTGGCTTCCCTACAGACTTTCAGTCGTCCATTAATCACTCTCAGCCCTTTACTGTATTTATTTAGAGAGTGGCAGGATCCTAAAATAGCCACATCTTCTATTGTTTTTGTAGTTACTATATCCTCCATTTTAATCGGTGATTCAATACACTGCAGGAGCTACTGTATTTCTGTCCAATACATCCCAATTCACAGTGAGTAAAAGTTTAACAGTTGGACCACTATATTTTGCCAGGGGCTGTCTGTTCACCTACAACCCTTTCATGTTCACTACCAGCTAGCCAGTAAATGGCCCAGGCCAAAAGTGCTGCCTGAAGAACTACTGTCCCAGATCACTCCTAGTGTCAACTCCAGAGGTTTGTTTCTTTTGGAAGCAGACTTTTGTTAGGGAGTCTTGGGATTAACACCTGTGGCAGGACAAGAAAGGAAGCAGGGTTGGGCTGAGGGAAAATTCAAGCTGAAATGCGGACCCAATGACAGCCTTGATAGATTGGATGGGGATCTCTGTAGTTAAAATGGCACATCAAAGTTGTCTCACATAGGAATGAGATAGCCTAACTGTTATATTCCCAACTATCACTGGATTTGAGCCACTTAAGGAACAGTGGAACTATGGGCAAAGTGGTTCTCTGCAGACATTATGCTGGTTGCTTTACCTCATTTATTCTCATATTAAATGTAAACATTTCCCTTTCACTTATTTTTTTCATTCATCTACAATTATTCAAAAATTTAAAATTTGTGAAACTATCTTAGGTGTCGAGAGCCTGTGGAAAAGGATGCATTTTAGCTTGTAGTTTCTGAGATGAGTTGACAATTCAGCTATGTCTTCAAGGACAAGAAGCCTACACAGCATCACCACCATCACCACGCAAATATTGATATCTCAAGCTTAACATATTTAGATTCAATCCTTTCCTCTTCCTCATCTCAGTAATAGCAACTCCACCTACTAATTGTTCAGGTCAAAATCTTTGTAATGGCTCTTGTTTCATGCCCCATCCTTGTTTTATCTTTATTTTATGTCCCACATCTAATCCTTGTTTTATGCCCTACATCTAATCCTTCATGAAGTCATGTTGGCACCATCTTCAAAATGTAGCAAAAATATAACAATCTCTCACCATATCTAATACCAGAGCCCTGGTCTGAGCCACCATTATATCTCACCTGGATTACTACAGGCCTCTTTGATTCTATCCTTGATTATTTATAACAGTAATAACTTTATAATCAAAACCCTCATTGGCTTCTTATTTCACTATGGCACAAATTAAAACCTTTCTCAGTGATCTATCTTTTCACATCCTTGCTCTGCTTCTAGCACATAGATTCATATATTCCATGTATGGAGCAATCATGAGAAATGAAACTACTGCTGAGGGAGCAGAGAAGGAAAAGCACTATATGATACGGCAACATGACTGGACATTTTCTCTTTAAGAATCACGGAAAAACTTTGAAGAAGGCTTTCAACAATGAAAGGAAAATGACTAGATAAGTCATGGAAAAGATTTGTTTGAAAAGATAAGCTGATAGCTCATATCAAGGATGGACTAAGGAGGGGAACATAGGAAATACAAAAGAGAGTTAGAGGTATTGCAATAACATGGATGAAAGAAGATGAGAGCTTGAAAAAGGGCATCAACAACAGAGATAGGAGAGACGATGAGAATGTAGAGTGGTCAGAGCTTAAATGATACTTTGAGAGTATATAATTGTTTATAATTTATATATAATTGTTTATATAATTCATATATATATTATGATTATATAAGTATATAGAGAGTATATAATTCAATTCCTTTGAGGAATTGAATAATTTGAAAAGAAGATAAGTAAAAGAGATTTCCAAGATCCTGGATCACACAAGTGGGATAATGTGGGTGCCATTATTAAGATGAGCAGCAAAAGCAAAGACCAAAATAGAGAACAATATGCTTTCTGTTTGAGATATGTTAAGTTGAATGTACCAACTTATCCCATAAGTGAGATATTCTAGAAAGAAGTCAACCAGACGGTAGAAATTATAGAACTGAAATTCAGAAAATAGATCAAAGATGGGCATGTCAATATTGGGAGTGTTAAAAAAAGAAACTTTAGATAAATTTAGCAGCGATTACTTTAGCAAACAGATTTATGAATTGGGCAGCACTCAGAGCAAAGAGGTGCAGAGAGCTCCATCCAGTAGTGTGAGCCTCAAGCTTTTATGGGTCAAACACAGAAGCAAAGTAGAGAAACACTTGATTGGCTACAACTAGGTGGGCATGATGTGATGAGTTGGTCCCTGTGATTGGTTGAAACCCAGGTGCATGTGATTGGAGGAAACTCTGCTCTTTGTTACATTCCTAAGTTAAACTTCAGTTTGTTTGCATACTTAGAATATGGTTTGTTATGTAAGAACTCAAAGTTCATAGACAGCCATAGGCTAATACCCTCCTGCTTATTTAACAGGATTCAGCATGACAATTTAATTCAAAATGGAAATTTAAATCACGAAGATAGTCTTCGGAATATCAATATTTAGATATAGCAGAACTAGAGAATCACACACTCAAAATTGACAAGAAGAAGGTATAGACGTTTAAAGTGCAAATTCATCACCTTCTGATCTCCAAGTTATTGCCAGTGGAGAAAAGACACAGGCAGCTACATGGGGATCAATGGATTCCATTATTCATGTGCCAATGATGCTTAAAACACACTACTCAGCAAGTTCAGTCTACCTAAAGTACTATCCCTGAATATTTCCTACAAACAATGATTCTGTGCTACCACACCAATGAGCTTCTGGCTATATTTGGTCAATGAATAACCCTGGTGGAAGACGGAGGGCATAGGAACAAAGAAAGAAGCCAAATTTTTCTTCGTCTTTTTCTATGGCTTGTAGTCATGTTATTATATTGGCTGAGTCTCCATCAAGGTTCCAGGTTCTAACTGGATGCTCTCTTTCTCTTTGGAATGGGGCAGTCTTCTTTCTGATTCTGCCTCCTGCTAAACAGACCTAGCCCATGGGTTCTGTTAACACCACCTCCTTCCTCCCTTTGTCCCTCCATTCCCAGAGGATTAGCAACTTCTCAACATTATTAAAGTCTCTTTTGTGTTGTTTTTTGTTTGTTTGTTTGTTTGTTTGTTTTTCACCATGCTTTAGTTGGCTTCTCAGGCCTTGCATCACCAATTAATTACCTGTACTAAATTTGAATTACCTAGAATGGTCCCTGTTTTCTTGAATTGATGTGATGATGTTCACCCATATATTTTTAAAACCTATTTAGAAATTAAAGCCAAAATATTAAAAACCTCCTACTAGCTATGTAGGAGTCTCAGACAATAACCACCCCCCTACCAAAAAAAAATGAAAAGAGTCCATTTTTCTCTGTTTTAAACAGGCTTGATCTGCCGTACTTATGTAGTAGAAAAGTGAGAAACTGAAGGAAAGGAGCAGAGAGAATAGGTCTATTTCCTACCCAAAGACAAGGAGCACAATTTGAGTCGACGAGACTCAATTCTGGGGGCAGAAAAAGAACGATCCATGAACTTCCTTTCAGGACTAAGAACTTACCTTCTGGCCAATAAAATCAGGGATCTTTACTCTCTCATCAATAAGACAAGTCATCCCCAATGTGAGTAGATTAGTTCTTTGTGCTTTCCTTATGAATGTCTAAGACACAGGATAAGGGGGACATTTGCATGATCCTTCTCTCCACACTATCTTCAAAGAAATAAAGTGACTAGCACATTTTCTCTATTGAAAGTTATGGCCTGGAAAATTAATCCCTTCCTGCAAGTAACTAGGGAACCAGGAAAAACTGGTGTGGCTGAGTCCAAAGAGAAAGTGAATTTTAACAAGAGGGCAAGATCAATAAGATTAAATATCCCAGAAACCTCAAGTTAAAATAGCAATTGCAGATTAGTTATTGGATTCTTCAACTAGAAAGTCTTTGATGAGTTTTAATGAGAAACTTCAGAGATATAATGGCGGTATTAACCAAATGCCAATAACTTGGGAATTGAATTGCAAGGAAGTGATTCCAGTGTGGCTACATAGTTCTTTCAAGCAGTTTAGCAGGGAAGGATAGACAAACATGAACAAAAGAATGAAAAGAAGAATAGACAGGACTTTTTTTGTCAATA
The DNA here is from genome assembly GCF_003255815.1 of Theropithecus gelada. NCBI lineage: Eukaryota > Metazoa > Chordata > Mammalia > Primates > Cercopithecidae > Theropithecus > Theropithecus gelada. Next base: position 22,644,839 of record NC_037688.1, read on the forward strand.
AGAAATACTTGTGTATATTTACATGCTGACTGGAAAGAGCCATTGAAGAAGAAAAGTTGAAGTAGAGGGAAAAGATCTATTAATGAAACAGGAACACTCAGGGGCCAAGAGATAAAACAATGCAAGATTTTGTGGATAGATGAATTATAGAAGGAAGAAATTTTATTCTCGTGAGACAAGAAAGTGAGAAGAGATTGGTAGAGACAGAAACCAATTTGGTTAATTCCTTTAAACATCAAAAATCATTTTCCTTCTTAAATTAATTTATGGCACACATATTACTGTGGTCAAAGAGCTTGATAAGTTATACATAATCTGTTATCTCACTGATTTAAATTTTTAAATTTTTAATTTTTAATTTTATGTATGTATGTATTTATTTATTTATTTGATGGAGTTTCGCTCTTGTTGCCCAGGCTGGAGTGCAGTGGTGCGATTTTGGCTCACTGCAACCTCTGCCTCCTGGGTTCAAGTGACTCTCCTGCCTCAGCCTCCCGAGTAGCTGGGATTACAGGCTCCCGCCACCAAGCCCAGCTAATTTTTGTATTTTTAGTAGAGACAGGGTTACACCATGTTGAGACCACCAGACTGGTCTCAAACTCCTGACCTCAGGCGATCCACCTGCCTTGACCTCCGAAAGTGCTGGGATTACAGGCGCGAGCCACTAAGTCTGGCTATCTCACTGATTTAATATAATTCCAGCCAAAGAAGGAATCTTCCCATTACTGCCTGGTGGATGAAGTCACTTCCCGTTACTACTTCTCTCATCTTGCCTGTCTCCATCCTTTCTATCTGGCCAACATAGGGCAGAGAAATTTGTTTTGCTAGCATTTGTATTAAACCAGTAGATTCCATGATGTACATATTAAGGAATTAAATGAAAATAGTTCTATGTTAAACAACATAAAATGCTTTTCTTTACTGCAAAATATATTGAAGGTCTTCTTATTGTCTCAAGAGAAGTAAACAAAATGCAGTGTTCCCTACCATCACTAGACTGTAGAGGTTTTTATTAGTGGTAATCATAATTGATAAATGTTCTTGGCAGCATCCTTTGATGCTGCAGTTGCTGCCTCTGTAGAAAGTCATGCAAGGTGTCCCACTTTCTGGGGCTTTTTTAGTGAAGACGGTCCCAGTGATGATGTATTCCCCCAGACTCCAAACGTATTTCTCAAAAATGTCACAAAATTTTTTGTGTTGAAATGAATTGTAACATTCTTTTCAACGACTGGATTGGAAAAAATGATTTGCGCCTGAAAAATTATCCATACCTTCACTATTACAATGGCTGAAATCTAAAACTCAGACAATGCCAAATGCTGACAAGGATGCAGAACAACAGGAACTCTCATTCATTGCTGGTGGGAATATAAAATGATGAAGCCACCTTAGAAGGATATTTGGCAGTTTCTTATAAAACTAAACATATTCCTACCATAGAATTCATTAATTGCACTAATTGATGTTTACCTGAGGGAGCTACAAACTTATGGCCGTACAAAACCTGCATCCTGATGTTTATAACAGCTTTATTTGTAATTGCCAAAGCTTGGAAGCAGTCAAGATGTCCTTTAATGGGTGACTTGATACTTAAACTGTGGTTCATCCAGACAATAGAATACTATTCATTGCAAACACAAAATAAGCTATCAAGCCATGAAAATATATTACAAAAACTAAATGAATATTACAAAAGTGAAAGAAGCCAATCTTAAAAGGCTATATATTATATGTTTTTCACAATACAACCTTCTGGAAAAGGCAAAACTATGAAGGTAGTAAAAACATCACTGATTGTAATTGCCAGGGGATACAAGAGAGGGAGGGATGAATAGGAGGATCATAAAGGAATTTTAAGGAAGTGGAACTACTTTGTATGATACTATAATGGTGGATACCTGCCATTATACATTTGTCTAAACTCATAGGCTGTCAGCATCAAGAGTGATTCCCTAAACTATGAACTTTTATTGATAATGATGTGCTAATGTAAGCTTATTGATGATAACAAATGTACCACTTTGCCTGAGGATATTGGTAGTGGAGGAGGCTATTCACGTGTGACAGCAGGGAGTATATGGAAAGTATCTGCACTTTTGATTTGAGAATTATCTGCACTTTCTGTTCAATTTGGTTATAAACCTAAAGCTTCTCTTAAAAAACAAGTGCTTCATCATCCATTAATTCATCGACGGACACGTGGATGGGTTCCGTATCTTAACACTTATATATACACAATGAAATATTCAGCCACAAAAAAAGAATAAAATTTTGTAATTTGCAACAACATGGATGAGCCTAGAGGACATTATGTTAAGTGAAATAAACTGGGCACAGAAAGACAAATATTGCATGTTCTCACTCATATATGGTAGCTAAAAAAGCTTATCCCATTGAAGTGTAGAATAGAATAGTGGTTACCAGGGCCTGGAAAGAGGAGTGGTGAGGGGGAAATACAGAGAGGATGGTTAATGGGTACAAAAATTACAGTTAAATAAGGAAGAATAATGTCTAGTATTCTATAATACAGTAGGGTGACTATAGTTAACAATAATGTATTGCATATTTCAATGAGCTAGAAGAGAGGATTTTGAATGTTCTCAAAAAGAAATGATCAATGCTTGAGGTGATGAATATTAAAATTACCGTGATGTGATCGTTACACATTTTTTGCATGTACTGAAATATCTAATGAACCCCATATATATGTACAATTTTTATGCACCAATTAAAAATTTTAAAAGTATAAAATGCCAAAAATGTTTTTAAAAAAGTGTTTCATACTCATTGTCAGAACTTTACCCATCCCTAAAGATCTGCTTCCAAGATCTCTGTAAAATGTTAAACTAAGCACAGCCCAAGAAGGGTGGCCCCCTTGAAAACAGCAAACTCTGCAGTGGCGGAGATGAGATATTTTCCATGGTCACTTCTACAGTCAGATATTTTAGTGAAGACAGTGTCATGGCTTTCTGATTAGCTTCATCTGCTAGTTGCCCACAGAACTTTAGAAATATCAAAGTTGAAAGACTTCTTATCACACCATTTCTCAAAATGTGTCCAAGAACCCACTTGAGTTAGAATTATCTAGGTTGCATATTTTAAGACAAGCAACTGTGATCTTAATAATATTCCCTGAAGTCCTGAAATCTGTCTTTCTAGTAAATTCCCTAAAATTTTTTTGTAAAAAGTCTGATAATTACTGGGTCAGAAAGTCTCTAATCCGATTTACCTCACTATTTTTCAAATTTGTTGAGATGTAACATGCAGAAAAGAACACAAATCCATGAATTTTAAGAAAATGAATATATCTCCATAGCTAGTGCCTGTATCAGAACATGAACCAGACGTGAACCCTAGAAATCCCTTTACACCCCCTTCCAGCCGCTGCATCCTAAGAAGGATTAACCACTCTTCTGATGTATAATTTCATCAATTTGTTTTGACTATTTTTGAACTCTATATAAGTAAAATAAAGTAATAGGTACTTTGGGAAAACTGACTTATTCTCCTCAATGCTATTTTGTATGATTCATTCATACTGTTCTGTTTAGTTGTAGTTTGTGTCTGTTCTTTACTGTGCAATAGTCTACTGCATGGATATACCATGTCATTATCCTTTCTATTGTACATAGACATTTAGATTATCTCCGGTTTTTGCCTATTGCAAATAAGGCTGCTACGAACATTTTTATACATGCCTTTGGCACACATAGGTGCATATTTCTGTTGGGTAATATGACTAGGGATAGAATTACTAGGTCATAAGACATATCTTTTTGTTCAGCTTTAGTTTTCTGGACTTTTATATTTCAAAAAGATTGTACCAAGTTAAAGTCCAACCAGCAGGGTATCAGGATCTAGCTGCTCCATATCCTCCACACCCTCACTTGGTGTCATTTGTCTTTTTCATTTTACCCATTGTAATTTGGTATACCAATATCACATTATGATTTTAATTGTATTTCCCTAATGAGTAATTAAGCACTCTTTGTTGTATTAATTGGACGTTTTAGTATCCTGCTTTACAAAGTGCCTGTTCAAATCTTTCACCTATTTTTTTTTAATTGGTTTATCTGCTTTTTCCTCATTGTAGCAGTCATTTATATATTCTGGATTCAAGTCCTGTTAGATATATGTGATGTAAATATAGTCTCCAGTTGTGTATTTCGGATTTTCACTCTCTAAAGTGTTATCATTTTCAATAGAAGTTCTTAATTTTAGTGTGTTCAAGTATGTCATTCATCATTTTGGGTCTCTTAATTATTTGTCTACCTTAGGTTCATGAAGATATTCCCCTTATTTTTCCAAAAACTTTAGTGTTTTATATTAAAGCTAACCTATTCAAATAGAATAGATTTTATAAAACAATTTTTGTATGGTGTGCAGTAAATATCTCCCCTTAGTTTTATAAAAGAAAAGAAAAAGAAGAAACCTAAAGAGGGCCAAACCTGCCCAAGATTGCCCACCTGGTATGGAGGAGCTTGGTTATGTTAGAAGTGACTTGCTACTACTTTCTGTCTATTCATGCGATTATTTTTGCTCTCAGCATTAATTTCTCTAGGAAAAACAGCCTCACAAACTTATGGTTATATTTAAGGTTCTATTTCCTGACCACCATTCTGATCTAAACAACCACTAACTTCCATATTCTTTACATTTAGGGTAAAACAAGGTTGTCAAAAGACGCTCAGCCCCCTATTATATGGGTCGTATATCTACAGAGAGCAAATAAATTGACCTTTGTTTTCTCATTTGTAAAATGAAGACATAGGATGAGATTGGCCCCACATTGCCTCTCATTTAAAAACATAAGAAAAACTATGATTTTATTCTTTATTTTATTTTGAAAATAGTCTCTCTGTAATTATTGCAATGCATGACACATTCATTTTCTTCTTCTTCATTCATTGCAAAATAAGAATGACTGGATGTTATTAAAACTGAAGAGCATTCTGTGAAAGCAACTCAAAGTATTTAAATTCTTGCAATCTATAAAAAGTATCTTATCTCCTTATTGCAGTATGCCAAAGGAGTTCCATTTTAAAACCCAACTCTAGTCTGACACCTTCATAAACCATGCAGATGTGTTGTTTGATGTGTTATTCCTTCCTAAAAATCCCAGTATCCAACTGCGCAGGAAAGAAAGATTGAGAGTGAGATCAAAAAAAAAAAAAAAAAAAAAAAAAGAGTTTTATTAATGATTACAGCCTGGTTTGTATACATATCTCAGTTCATATCCTGAGGAATTCTTTTTCACTCCATCCATTTTTATTACAGTCTTGTATTGTGTTACCACCTCATTATCTGTCTGAAAGACTGATTCAAAGTGAGGTTTAACATGCTGAGCATTTGGGCAGCAAAGAGCAAGATTTTTTTCTTTTTTCTAGCAGAAAATTCCTGGGAGGTCTCTGGCCACTTTCTTTTTATCACTGACAAGTTGGTTTTGATATTTGAGAATGTAGAGATCAATACCGACTTAGCTGTCAAAATGACTTGATAGAAGAAACACTCTAATATTGTGCCAGGAATAATACCTCATATCTTCAAGACCCATGATATAAACTTTTTGACAATTTGCAAGTGCCCCCACGGGGAGATCCCTTGGAATAACCTCGAGGTATTTAAAGAAAGCATTTTTATCCAGTTCTAGAACAGACACACTAAAAGCTCTAAGACCTGATCTAGATATTATTGAGGTAGTATTAGGAATCCATGAGATGCTTTGACTATTTTAAATTGCCTTTGGAAAAATATGATATCTTATGGGCAAACAGGCTGCCCATGGCAAATAAAATTACACATCCCTTTACTATTGGAAATTTTTAACAAATCATTTTCATTGCACTTATTCTCACTCAGTTCAGAAACCATGATTGGAAGATAAATTCTAGTAATAAAAAATGTGGAAATGAATTAAATATCATTTAACAGACTTAGTTTAAAAGTCAGTCCTCAGTATTCTGTCTTTATTGCAGTGGTGGTTACAAATGTCTAGGAGTTTGTCAACATAACAACCTGTACACCAAAAAGAGTATATTTCAATCGTACATAGATACAAAAATATGTTAAGTGAATAACTGCAAAATAAAGTAGGAGTGATACAGGAAAGCTTCGGTGTTGGGATATGATCCTGAGAAGTCACTTTCATAGATGGAGGACGAAGTGCTTTCTTCCAAGGCAACAAGGTAGGGGAGAACATTTTGGGTGGGACTCAGAGAGTCAAGGGTCTTGATGGAGAGAAGTACACAGGTATGTTGTGGTCATATCATCAACAAGATACCTTTGCCCACCGTCAGCCCTTGGGTAACCAAGGTAGATCAAATCAGAAGCCAGGAAGCAGAGCTGGACACCTGAACTGTCAACAGTTGATTCTCTAAGCAAAGAGATAGGGTAAAGGTGGCACAGACAACAGGGACATCAAAAAGGAGCATGGTCAGATGGAAGCGGAAGACCTCAGATGCAGAGCCTAGACCTAAACCCACAATCAAAAGATGTCAGGGAAGACTTTGCTTTATTCTGTTTGTTTTTACCTTTTATTGTTGTTATTTTAAGTTCCGGGGTACATGTGTACAATGTGCAGGTTTGTTGCATAAGTAAATGCGTGCCGTGTCCTCAAATTAGGGAGTTCTAGCTCCCAGCTTTGCACTAATGGCAGTGTGAGCTTGCTTATTCTCTCTCGACTACAGTTTTTTCATTCATTACCCAAATAGGAAGACTGGGGTGGATCATTATCCTGGTCTCTTCTCATTGAGAACATCACGTAAACTCAAAGAACAAGTCTGAATCTCCCCTTATAAGGATTGTCTAATGTACACGTTATGCCTAAGCATTGTTAAAATACACATATGAAAGTCTTTGTGATTGAAAAAAAGTATCTCCTCATTTGTTTTGCAGTCTTCGGCCTGCTTTAATTTCACTCTATGAAGCAAACAGAGACGTAAAAAGCCCGGCAGGTTTAACATAAGTCCAGTTGTGATTAGTTTTTGCCCTCCTCTCCATGCCATTTTATTTAATTTTGGAAGTGTCAGGTAAGGCGTATGGACTCAAAAGGGCTTTAAACAGGTTCAACCAGGGCTTGGTAATGCAACTGTTAGAATTAGGTACTGGTGTGATCAGCTGCACAAACAGAGTTTTATGAAAACCAAGGAATTGGGAAGGAACAAGCCAGTTGGTTGAGCAGCTATTTCTGCTGCCCTCTGCCCCAAAGGCCTTCATATCAGCTATTTCATTCAATCCTATCAGATGCTCTTCGGGGTAGGTAGTGTCAGTGCTATTGTGCAAACTAAGAACTGGGGGCTCAGAGTCTTGAAGTTACTGCTTTAAAATCTATGTCCAGGGAGAGTGGTGCTGCCTCAGAACACAAAGATGAGAATGTAGGGCTCTCCCAGGAACGCCCATGGACAAGAAATGAAGCTGAATGATTTGAAACAAAAGTCACAATAGCATCCGATGTTCCCAAAAATCACTGAGGGAGCTTGTGAAATATGAAGATTCCAAGGCCCCTATAAGATATTATGGGGCAATAAGAATGTAATGAAGTCTAGGTTGTACATTACCTTGTTGCAAGATGTACTATTTGGGATGAAGATGAAGAATCCATTTAGCCAGGTCACAGGTAATAATTGTGTCTCACTGAAGAAAGTGATAAGCTAGTCATTCAGAGTCACGGGGAATGAAAACAGACAAAACTTGGAATAAAATGTCTTCACAATTATACACCAATTACAATGGCTAAAATCTAAAACACTGACAACATCAAATGGTGAAGGAATGTGGAGCAAAAGAAATTCTCTTTCACGGCCATTGGGAATGCAAAATATTACATCTACTTTGAAAAATAGTATAACAGGTTTTTTTAACAAAAGTAAACATACATTTACCATGTAATCAAGCAGTCATGCTTCTAGGTATTTACCCAAATGAGTTGCAAACTAATAGCCATGCAAAAACCTGTGTAAAAATTTGTATAATAGCTTTATTCCCAATTGTCAAAATGCAAAAGTAACCAAGACATCCTTCAATAAGTGAACAAACTGTAGTATAGCCATAAAATGGAATATCACTCAGTGATAATAAAAAATGAGCTGTCAAGCTACCAAAAGACTTGGAGGAATATTAAATGCTATTACTAACTGAAATCAATCTGAAAAGGCTACATGCTGTATAATTTCAACTACATGACATTTAAGAAAAGGCAAAACTAGGGAGACAGTAATAAGATCAGTGCCAGGGCCTTGGGGGTGGAGGAAGGAGGTATGAATAGGTGGAACACAGAGGATTTTTAGGACAGTGAAATCTATGATACCATGGTGGTAGATACACATCATCCTGTATTTGTCAAAACCCACTGAATATACAACAAAAAGAGTGAACCCCAATGTAAACTACAGATTTAGTTAATAATATTATATAACAATATCGACTCAGCAATTGTAGCCAATGCACTACGTGATGCAAGATGTTAATAACGGGGAAAACTGTTGGGGATGGGAGGGACTGAGATGGCATATGGGAATTGTCTGCACTTTCCACTTAATTTTTCTGTAAGCCTACTATTGCTCTAAAAAATTAAAGTCTATACATTTGTGAAAATAAACATTGAATTGGCTGGGCGCAGTGGCTCATGCCTGTAATCCCAGCACTTTGGGAGGCCGAGGGGGGCAGATGGCCTGAGGTCAGGAGTTTGAGACCAGCCTAACCAACATGGAAAAACCCCATCTCTACTAAAAATACAATATTAGCTGGGCGTGGTGGCACATGCTTGTAATCCCAGCGACTCGGGAGGCTAAGGCAGGAGAATTGCTTGAACCTGGGACGCAGAAGTTGCAGTGAGCCGAGATTGCGCCATTGCACTCCAGCCTGGGCAACAAGAGCAAAACTCTGTCTCAAAAATAGTAATAATAATTATAATAATAATAATAAAGATTTTTTATGAAGTATCAGGCTTCCTTGCAGCATTATCTTAGGCTAAACCACCCTTCTCATGAAGGGATCCATCCCATGAGTGCTGCTGAATTGTGTTGGAGTAGAAGTATGTCTCGAAAGATCTCAAATTGTCAGAGGTCTGAATTCCTTAATACAGTTTTGTAAAAATCCCCATGAGTGTGGTGACCTCACCAAGGACACTGAGCGTTCTCATTGGTAAGTGGATGTCTGATACATGTCTCTCTCCAGTGTCCTCCCTCATGCCATGGAATTCCAATAGATCTGTCTGACATAGAGCCTTTGGCAGCAAAGAAAGGCCATTGACCCAGGCCTGGTCAATCATAGCACTTCATTCCTTCCTTCTGTATGCAACAGAATTGATCTGGGGGCTAGACATTGACCCAAGCAGGGCCAGTCATAGCTCTTCTATAAGATTTAATATAGAAAGCTGAGAGTAGTGGGATACAGGGAGAAAACAGGGAGCAGAAATGAGGGAGAGGAGAAGAAGAGGGAGCTCTCTTCCTGAGATTAAAAAGCTGCAAGAATGTTGAAAGCAAGGAGTTACCAACTCCATTCATTTTTTTCTACTCATACAGACTATCTGAATAAATCTAATAAAAGAGGCAAAGGATGGAGGGGAATGAGAAAGGAAGAAGAGAGGTGTTGGGAGAAAAAAAAAGAAATAAAATGATTTTATCACCCGGAATTTTAAAAATCACATTAGCCCATGGAGCTCTTTTTTGTCTGTTACTGTCTAGATGTGTATTTCTGTCGTCTGCAGTAATCCTAGCAATATAGTGGGTGGTATATATTCCCTGGGTGCATCATTACCCAAACTCTTCCCATGTCTGAGATATCTGCATGGACTGCTGTCTAATTTCATTCCAGCATTCTGCACTCAGAACAGTCACCAACTTCTGTTTCCAGCAAAGTGGAGGAAACCTGCTGAGAAGACAGGTTCAGGAGAAATTTTCAAATTTACAGGTTGAACAAACAAAAGAATGCTGTTACTACATCAGAAACAAATCACAGTGATGCTCCGAAAGTCAAAATAGAGAATTCAAATAAAACAATGTCATGAAATCATAGCCTGGCTTAGAAAAGAAGTTAGCCTAGCAGTTGGCTGCATAATTTTAAAGAGCCTTTCAAGGGACAGATGTCACTAAATAAAGGGTAATGAGGTGAAGAAGATGCATGGAAGGCAAGCAAAACTAACACAGACTGAAAGCCTGACACTGTTTCCTTTCAAATATACTTTTAAATTGTATTTTTAAGTTGTTTTTTATATGGATGTTGTAATCCCTGTTTTACATGTGATGAACTGGAGGCTGTGAAAATTTAAATAGCTTCGCCTGTCAATAAGAGTTTCTATCAATAATATTTGATCTTATTTGTCTGAATTATAACCAGTGCATTTTTTTTTTTTTTTTTTTTTAAGATAGAGTCTCACTCTTGTTACCCAGGCTGGAGTGCAATGGCATGATCTCTGCTCACCACAACCTTCGCCTCCCGGGTTCAAGCGATTCTCCTGCCTCAGCCTCCCGAGTAGCTGGGATTACAGGCATGCGCCACCACACCCGGCTAATTTTGTATTTTTAGTAGAGAGGGGATTTCTACATGTTGATCAGGCTGGTCTCGAACTCCTGACCTCAGGAGATCCTCCTGCTTTGGCCTCCCAAAGTGGTGGGATTATAGGCGTGAGCCAGCACACTGGGCCTACATTCTTTACTGTACCACTGTGGGGTAGTAGGAGATAGTGGCCATCTATTTTCTCTATGAATGGCCTCAATCTCATGAGGTGGACAGAAAGTTCCTGGACATCTTATGTCTTGAACTGTTCCTACCCTTTCACTCAGTTTGCATCTTCTTTTATAGCCATGCCTGCAATTAGTAAACATTTCTAAAGATGTTTCCTATGTGTTCAATGTGAGGATACACAAGAAGAAGATACTGAGTGGTCCTCCCTTGAGGAAGGTAGAGTGTATTGGAGAAGATGTGGTAAACAAACAATTGCAGTACAATATGGCATTTGAAAAAATGGAAGTATCTTCAAAGAACTGGGAAATACAGACATAAAAATGACATGCTCTTCCCAGAAGTTTGGGATGAAACTTCACAAAACAAATTATAGTTGAGATGGGATGTGAAGGGTTTTGACAGATAGAAAAAAAAAAAGAGAACCTTTTACGAATTTATAGTGCTAAAAGAATTTCTTTTCTTTCTTTCTTTCCTTTTTTTTTTTCTTTCTTTCTCTTCTTTCTTTTCTTTTTTGTTAACCTCTCTGTGGTGTGAAATTATTGTTTTGTTTGTCCAATATAATGACTGTCTGTTTCTCTCTCTCTCCTATTTTAATATAAAAATATCCTTTAGAAAAACCACCCCTCTTCTCTCATTCCATAAATTATATTTGTGTTTGACCCCTGCCTAGTAAATCAGAGTACGGCATTGATTCATTTAGAGATTTATACTTGCCCAAGTTTGACCAACTAAGAATCACACCCATCATTTTTGTATTCAGTATTCGTCAGACAGTGAGGACTTTCTCAGGGTTTGTTATCTAGGAGGATGTAAGTTTGTAAGGCCCATTGTTCCAATGTGCCAGTATACGGGGAGGGTTCACCTAAGAATGAAGTCGATTAGAGAAAACACAAAAAAAAGTTTTGATGACTTTTTAAATATCTGAATCTATCAGTACCAGTAATACATCTATATTCCATAGGTAAACTCACCAATAAAATTCTAACTTGATAGATATGCCTCACTAATACGGTGAATGCTACTTAAGTAACTTATTTGCATTTTATCTGGGACCTTCTAGAGAGACAGGTTCTCACTCTGCCACCCAGGCTGTAGTGCAGTGGTGCAAGCATGGTTCACTGCAACCTCCAACTCCTGGACTCAAGCAGTCCTCCCACTTCAGCTTCCTGAGTAGTTGGGACTACAGGCATGCACCACCATGCCCAGATAATTTTTGTATTTTTTGTAGAGGGAGGGTCTCACCATGTTTCCCAGGCTGGTCTCAAACTCCTGGGCTTAAGCAATCCACCCATCTCAGCCTCACAAAGTGCTGGGATTACAGGTGTGAGCCACTGAATCTGGCCTAGATGTATTTCTTATGCATATTAATGGTAAGATAAGATTCTTTAAAACATAGTAGACATTCAAAAAGTATTGGTTGATCAAATCATCAACTGCTTACTGTGGGTCTACTCTGTATGAAATACCGTTAGCCTGAAGCTATAGATAGATAATAGTGAACCCTTCAAGAGGCCTACAGTCCAGTGCTGGAGACACACGTAAAGCAATCACTTGTAGGACTGCATAATAAGATAACATAAAGTGCAGTCATGGTAAAAAGGAAAGAAAAATCATCTTTCTAGATAAGACGGAAAGCTTCCTGAAGGAAAACACATCTCTGGCAACAGAAGAGGAAACAAGAGGTCAACCACGTAGACAAACAGGGTTAACATTTTCCAGAGACAGGATCACCATGTTCTTTAGCCAAGAGACTTAGAAATAAATAAATAAATAAATAAATAAATAAATAAATAAATAAAATAAAGGCCAGGCTCTATGGCTCATGCCTGTAATCCCAACACTTTGGGAGATTGAGGCAGGTGGATCACTTGAGGTCAGGAGTTTGAGAACAGCCTGGCCAACATGGTGAAACCCCATCTCAACTAAAAAACATACAAAAATTAGCCAGGCGTGGTGGCGCACACCTGTAATCCCAGCTACTCAGGAGGTTGAGGCTGGAGAATCACTTGAACCTGGGAGGCAGAGATTGCAGTGAGCTGAGATCACGCCACTGCACTGCAGCCTGGGTGAAGGAGTGAGACTCTGTCTCCAGAAAAGAAAAAAAAAGAAAAAGAAAAAAAAAAAAACCAAGAGAGAGACTTAGGAAATAGTGTGTTTTGTCAAGAGGAAGTTTTTCTGTAGTAGAAGAGCAAAATGTGGACTGGCAAGGTTGGTTTGAAATGTATCTGAGAAGCATGTTGAAGTTCAATGATAGAGAATTTATTATTCTTTTTTTTTTTTTTTTTAATTATCACTCTGCTGCACAGGCCGGAGTGCAGTGGTGGAATCTTGGCTCATTGCAACTTCTGCCTCCCAGGCTCAAGCAATTCTCATGCCTCAGCCTCCCGAGTAGCTGGAATTACAGGTGTATGTCACCATATCCAGCTAATTTTTGTATTTTCAGTCAAAACATGGTTTCGCCGTGTTGGCCAGGCTGGTCTCGAACTCCTGACCTCAAGTTATCCACCTGCCTGGTCATCCCAAAGTGCTGGGATTACAGGCGTGAGCCACCGCGCCCAGCCCTCAGTGATAGATAAATGTTTATGCTATGCTGATCAATTTTACCCTGAGAAGAATAGGAAACTAAAAAAAGTTTTTCAAACAAGAACTGAAGTTCTCAGATTTGAATTTGGAAGAGGCATTCGACAGTAAGTAGAGAGACTTGATGGTGATTGGAGCATAAATAGGCTAGACATAGGGTATAAACATGAATGATACAATAACAGACCGAGAGAGATGACAAGACACATAGGGCAGTTGTAATTAGGGTGGGAAGAAGAAGGAGTAAGAGACACGGGAGGGAAGAAGGAGATCAGAGAGATGATGGAAGGCTGTCTGAAAATAAAGGGAGAAATAATTTTACTCTTTAATTATCTCCACAAATGCAGCCCAACTTGCCAGAGTCAAGTGGCTCTGGAGGAACTTGAACCAGGTGCACCCACGTGGCACACATTTTGGTGGAGAGTTTTAGTGGCAGGCATTGTTTTTGAAGTAGCTCGTGGGAAGAATCACCTACATCTTGGGGATGCCTTATCCACTTTAAGCAAGTCTTTCCTGAAAGTACTGACCAGCAATAGTTTTTAAGCTGAAATAACATATCCATAATCCGTCTATGAGTTCAGACTCCACGGAGGTTTTCAAAAGGCTATTATCATTATCTTCACTTAACATGCATTTGTTATGGGCAAGAGGCTGGGCCAGACTGCCCTTCTAAGCACTTTGCAGGCATTAACCTTGTACAGTTCTCACAATAGCCTACGAGACGGCAGTATACATTTATCTCTATTTTATGAATGACAAAATTCTGACTTAGGAGAAGTTCACATTCAGCTAGAGATTTTGTTTGTTAGTTTTTGTATACCAAATTCACTTTGTATATACACATTAGTTTGAAGAAAAAAAGGTGCTGAATATGTTTCCAATTCTTTATATAATATTTGGAACCAGATTATAAGGATTAAATAATATTCAGTCAAATTAATGGATCATCATTTCTTTTGGGGGCATTTAAGTCACTTCCACTTTTTTCTGGTATTGCAAACAATGCTATTATAAATACCCTTAATATAAAAGGATCGATATCTGGTCATCCCCTTCAATGAATTCCTAGATGTAGATATAGTACTATGAACATGTCTTAGTCATAACATCTTTTTCCAAATTTTGAGAAGTTTCCAAACACAACGAGGCAACTCGTGATATTGTGGACAATCGTAATTTTAAAACAAGGTTTAGAGGAAGTTACTTGCTTAATGAAGAAAGAGCTGGTAATGCAGTCAGTTACATGCTGATTGAATTGGCCTTTTCTCCTCCTCATCATCAAATCGTAATGCTGCCTTAGAAGAGTGAATCCTATTTCAAGAAACAGAATTGCTATAAATCTATGAGAACTAAACTCTATTTTTTTTCTTAAATTGTGAACCCATATTTATTTTAAATTATTTTGTGTATTAACACATCTTTAGGTAAGGTAAATCATTTTTAGCAAGAAATCATACAGCAATGGGAACATCCGCAAAATGTTTTCTCCATAGCATGTTTCTTTCAAAAAGAAGCTATTTTTATTTCTTCATGAATTAATAATTATATACTTAGGATAAGGTTTATTATGGATGTAGGGAATGAAAATATGTCTTTAAAATAGCTTTCTTTGGTTATCATCTCAAGTTTTTTTTATAGTTAATTGGCATTTTTTTCTTCATTGCCAGGATTTTCAGTTTCTTCTATAATTATTTGTCCTCAATTCACCTTGAATTCTTTTAATAAGCTTTTTATTTTTGAAATAATTTTAAGTTTACAAAAAAGTTTAAAAGATAACATAGACTGTTCCCGTATAGCCTTCACCCACTTCCCACTATTGTTAAATACTTATTAACCATTTGTTAAAACTACAAAATTAACATCCATGCAGTACTACTCACTAAACTATAGATTTTATTTGGATTTCACTAGTTTTTCCACCAATGCCCTTTTTCTGTTCTGGAATCCAATTCGGAGTACTACATTGAGATTAGTCCATTTTGGAATTTATCTCATTCATTATAAGTCAGCCTAGGTTGTTGTTACGTTAATTTGAATTGTGGCTGATGAAGGCTCATACTCAGAGCAGTTTCTTTTCTTGTCTACGGCTCCATTTTGCATGTCTTATTAGCATTATTTTCAATCCATATTCTCTTTCCATGTATTTATAAAATTCATTTCTTTTTAAATTAGTTAATTTAATCAAACCCCCATTATATAATCCATAAATTCACTTAAGTGAGCAGCTCTAAACAGCAGAACTTCACAGCACAAGCAGTAGAATGATTGTTAAACTAGTGAGGCTAGGGAACCTTCACCCTTTTCCAGGATGCATCAAAGATTGTTCAAGATCTGCAACTCTCTTAAAGATGGACAGACTAATGGTGCCAGTTTCAATTAATGACTAAACAGCAGGAAAAACAACAACAACAACATATTGTTGGATAAATGGATATAAGTTCCATGTATATGCATGAATATAAATGTAAGTTCTAGCATGTCCAGCCCATATCCCCGTAGATTTGCTTGTGTACCCACCGGAAGGACCTTGACCCCCTAGGAGACTTCCCTACTCCTGCAAGACTTTCATGATGCTGGGAGGAAGTAGTAGTGCACACTGGGGCTGGCCTGCTGTGCTCCCACCCCATAGCTTTTCTTTCTAGTCCTCATCACTCAGGAATGTATCCTTATTAAACCAGGCTCAGAAGCTCAGTGTGTCTACTCTGAGTCACCGACAATGTTCCTGAAATATGACATCTTCAGTGTTAGGGAGAGCAGGACTTTGTTGTGTGGGATTTAAACTTTCAGCAGGATCACAGAGCGTCTGTTATTTCAAGTTGGACTTGATTATTTTTTTTTAAACCGCCAGACTTTCAGACCATACAATACCAGCTTTCTTCAAATGTAACTCTTCCATTCCTTTTATGGTGAAGTTTAATACTGTGAACATATGGAGGGTCTGAACGTCTGCCAAATGTTTTAAAAGACAAGGTTATAAATACTCCAGCAGCGAGCTTTGTTCCTTAATGTATGGCTCTGTTACTCTGAGTCAACGTGGAAGATAAATCAGAACATAGAGCTGGCTTGGGCATTAACTTGATATTTCTGGCAAGAATTCATATAGTATCTCATTTCGGAGAGCGAAAGAGAAGTGGTTGTCTGAGGTAACATTAAGAGAGTAAAAAAAAAAATTAGCTTTTATAAAAAGCAAAAAGCAGAATTATAGCTTAACTAAAACATCTAAAATCTAAATACTCAGTCCAATTTTCTTACCATCAAATTTAAGCTGAAAGAGTCATAATCATGTCTGTGGGGTTGGTGATTACACTCTCTGGTCCCTGTACTCTGGATCTGGAATAGATACCTCTCAATTTCCTTGGTAGTATGTTTCTCTGTCCCACCCCAGCTTGGCTTTTCTCTATTTCCCTATTCCCTACTCTCAAATTTTCCTCTACCCAAAGTTGGGCTTGTCCATGTTTGAGTCAGTTCAGGGTCCACCTCTATCATCTCTCTGACTCTGCTGTTTCTTCATAAATAGGAATTTGCTGAACTGCCCTCCCCTCCCCAGCGTTTGACACAGCTGGTCCTGTTTGTCACCAGGCTGACAGCTGAAAAGGACCCTCTCCATTTCTGCAACACAAGATGCACCATGCCTAACACCACTTGGAGAGGCGGCCTCTTGGGTGCATAAACTGCAGCGTGGTATAAGAAAAGCCCTTTGCATGAACTTTCCAGGTCACTCGGATAATGTTCAATAATTCATGTCTTTCTCATAGTAAGTGCACTTAGTATCCCAAATGGTTTAATGTAGCTTCCAAAGAGTCCAGGAACTGCCTGGACTTAGCTCATTTATGTAGCAGGATATGATTAAGGACAGAGAGCTAAAAGAGGAATCAAGAGAACTTCACTAAGACTATTTTTTCCATTTCCTGAATGAGAATTTTTTTCTTTTTAGTAAGCCACGTAAGCTTGAGCTTCTCTATATCTAAAATGAGAATACTAACAAATCTGACTTGCTTAGAATATGGATATGGGGCCCAAATGATATTAATGTAATGCATAAGAAAGCATGCAAGACCCTGAAAAAATGCCCTTACTGTTTGCATTAATGAACTGGGTTTTTTGCCGGCAGAACAGAGAATCCTCCAATCTCAATGGTTTGCAACCACAATACTGTCTCTCATTCATGCTACACCTTGTGGCTGCATGCCACTCTGCACCGAATGTCTTCTTCTTCATTCCAGGATCAAGGCTAACCCTCTACCTTGGATATTACTACCTGATAGTAGAGAGAAAAAGCAATAGTAGAACCTCATGATGCTTCTTGAACCTTCTGCCCAAATGTAGTGCATGTCACTTCTGCTTAGATTTGAAAGCCAAAACAATTCACATCACCAAACCTGATATCAATTAAAAGTGTACACCCAACGGGAAGGAGCCCTATGGAAGGGTCCTATGAGAGGGACCTAGTAGAGAGGACTATTGAATATCTTCAACAAGTAATGCAAACATACGTCTCCAGGTGGAATTTGACCCAGCCAAGTCTCTGGGAAATGTTTCCTGGTTACTAGCTGTAATATTTAAAAACCACAAGAATAAAACCTCCTCAAAATTCTTTCTTCTCTTCCTTATATGAAGTTCTTAAATAGCTATCATGAAATAGCCTAGAAAGAAGGAATTCATCTGCAATAATATCAATAGGGACAGAATGGAGGATGAAGAATTTTTTTTGCTGGAGGGGAGCAGAAATTAGAGTAAAAGGCAATTAGGAGTGAAAAGGTGAAAAAGAAAGACTAAAACATCATTAATGAGAATTCTGTCACCAGGGTTAGTAAAGAAGATGCTGTATTTGATAACACAAGTGTTAATAGCACATTCTTACTGAAAACCAGGGTTCACACATTCCATGTGTCAATCACTGTGACATCTTGGATTAGACTCTGGGTCTCAATGAGCCTTGGTTACTTGATTATAAACAATAATAATTCATGTAAGTGCATCTCATTAGTTTCAGTGAGATAATGGACATAAAAGGATAAATCATAAAATGATGACAGAAATAACAATTAAAGAAATGTTCTTTTAGGGGTTGTCTATTTCTTAGGTTTTTCTCATGTGAACAGTAATCATGGTACATTGGCCCAAGACCAATCAAACAATCTAGCATTCCATCTACCTGGCCATCAACTGGTAGGTAATTTGTCTACTAATTTACTCTACAGTGTCCTACATAAATGACCTAAAAAAATTCAGAGTAGAGTGAAGATAACAAAAGTATTTGCTAAAGATCACTAACCTACAGCCATATTCATCATTATACACATTTAATTGTGAACAATTTTGAGTAGATACACTATAGCCCTCAATCCTTCCATCTGCAGAGCTGATGAGGCAAGGAAAACTCATAGAAATTTGGTTGCACGACAGGAGGCTATGGCTCATGCCTGTAGGAGGCAGAGGCAGGCAGATCGACTGAGGTCAGGAGTATAACACCACTCTGGCCAACATAGCAAAACCCCGTCTCTACTAAAAAATACAAAAATCAGCTGAGCATGGTGGCAGGTGCCTGCAATCCCAGCTATTCAGGAGGCTGAGACAGGAGAATCGCTTGAACCCGGGAGGCAGATGTTGCAGTGAGCCGAGATAGTGCCACTGCATTCCAGCCTGGATGACAGGGTGAAACTCCACCTCAAAAAGAAAAAGAAAAAGAAAATTGGTCACACAAAGTCCTGAGAACCCGTCTCTAGAACACACTGCCCACTCAGTCAGCCTGAGGATTCTTTCAGGACTGATTTTTGTTCTTTCTGCCTAGAACACTTCTACCCTGTTGGTTAGCATGAGTGGCCTCATAGCCTTCAATTCTCTATTTAGATGTTACCTTAAACGATGACTTTTGTGAAAATGTTACAGAAAATAATCATCCTGCATGTGGATAGTGTATACATACACACACACACACACACACACACATAAATGTAAATTCCATGAGGATAGAGACTTTTGTTGTTCACTGATCTATTTCTTAACGACTAGAATATCATCTGCCTCAAAGTAGGCACATACAAATATGTTTGAATGAAGCCAACTGTGGTTTCTTTCAGAATTTTTCAGGCTTGTATGGTTCAACTTTTGCTTAAACAATGCCATGGGGGCAGGGCGTGGTGGCTCATGTCTGGAATCCCAGCACTTTGGGAGGCCAAGGAGGGCAGATCACAAGGTTAGGAGATCGAGACCATCCTGGCCAACATGATGAAACCCCATCTGTACTAAAAATACAAAAAAATTAGCCAGGTGTGGTGGCAGGCACCTGTAGTCCCAGCTACTCGGGAGGCTGAGGCAGCAGAATTGTTGAATCCAGGAGGCAGAGGTTGCAGTGAGCCAAGATCGTGCCACTGCACTCCAGCCTGGGCAACAGAATGAGACTCTGTCTCAGAAAAAAAAAAATGAAAAAAGCAATGCCACGTAACAAATATCCCCCTAAAAATCTAAGTGACTTATTATGATAAGTATTTACTAATAAATCTGCAGGTAGTTTGTGCTTGGGTGTCAGTCTTCTCCCTGTGTTTCTAATTCCAATACCTAGGCTGCAAAAACTTAATGTGTTTAGTGTGCACTCTTCCCGTGGAAGAAGGCAGATATGCAAGAAGCAAGTCAAAACACACACACACACACACACACACACACACACACACACACACACTTAAAAATCTCCTCCTCGATGTGGCATATGTTATGCTCAATCACATTGCATTGGCCAAAGCAGATCATATGTCCGAGTCCAACTTTTATAAGGTAAGAAATGTATGTCTCCCATGGAGAAGGGAAGGAAATAGGCAAATCCTCTTGACTGGGAAGTAACTGCTGTAAGTCAGAGTTTCAAGAGCTGAACCCAACACTTGGGTTTCTCTTGCCCAAATGAATCCTAATTTTGACAATGTTATCTCTTCATAGCTGAATATCTCTCACTCAGCAAGTCACTTCCCCATTTTTCAATTCTGTGTTTTCATCTATAACGTGGTAATGATAGTAGTAGAATTAATACATGGGGTAAAGAAATAATTGAATAAATTCAACTCAGTTGCTTAGTACCTGGAACTTATTTTAGCATTTTTTAAATTAATCATAATGCTGTAGAATCATAACACTTTTGTCAATTAAAACCTTTGAAATGAAATGCATTGAGATTCTTGGATATGACCAATGGAAAGCAAAGTCAAGACTAAGCAAGAAAGCAAGTTTATTGACTCCTATAACTGGGAAGATTGTAGGTGTACATGAACTCAGGAGATGCAAAGATGTCATCATCCTCATCCTCTTCTCATTCTTTTTTGCCACCCTCTCTCCCTCTCACCTCTCTTTTTCCCTTTTGCTGTTCTGTGTCCCTACTTTTAGTTACCTAACAGACTGATTCTTTTCTGCTTCATGTATAGCATTTTCCTAGAGCTGAAAAGATGGCTGTTGCCAGCAACAAACCCATATCCACAAATTTATGATGTAGGAGGGAAAAAACAACAACCTTGTATTCCCATATCTGTTCCTAATTTCATGGAAAAACCTGCTTCAGTCAGGTGTTCACTATTTGTACCTATCTCTGTCAACAGATAAATCATGCAAGACAATGTGCATGCAAGAAAAAGCATACAAGAGTCTCTGATAAACCACACGGAGTGGGCAGGTGTAGCTCTCAATGGACCAGGACAGAAACAAACAACAGATATTTTCTGAAAGTACTTAGATATGTAGTGGTCATTACAACACTGCACTCATTATGCCAACAGGAATTTTTACTACTGGAACAATAACTGTCCACCTCTCCTACACTAAGCAGTTGATATGGGCCTCCACTCCAAATCCCTAGATATCTCAGGTTTGCATTCCATCACCACAAAGTCAGAAGAAGCCTGATATGCATGACCGTTATAGAGGATTCGTTCTTAAGACTAATAGAATATTACTTTGGTCTTTTTCTTTCCCTGTGCTCTGACCACCATGGGAACTGCAGAAACTTAACAATTATAATTTTTTATACACATTTAAAAATTAAAAGCAAAGTAAGCTAGGTTACGGTGCAAGTGTTATGGTGAGAAAGCTATTTTTTTAATTGCATCAGTGACTCCTACCCAGTGGGACCTTAATAAATGTTTAATAATGACTATATTTGTTTCCTTTCTATAATTGCTCCTGCCATTAAAATGCACTTCTGTTTTCTGGAGGAAAATGGCAAGCGATGCCTTGTTGTGAGCATGTAAAGAGGGTTGAGATATGGAAACGGTATGCCACTAAGATGGGTGCGAGGGACATTATTCTGGTCAGAACAAAACAGCTCACAGACTTTTACTTCTAAACTTCTAAATTCCTGGTTTAATCACACATACATTGTATATGTAGGGATTTCACGATTTAATCAGTGGTATCCACCAGGGCCATTTTATTCCCATTGTTCCCAGTGCTATGGTTTTTTGATAATCAGTGAACAGATCAATTCACCAAGCATTTTCAAAGTGCCTGAGTGAACAAATAAAGATGTCAGATGATGTGGGTACTGCAGAGATAAAAATAGTGAGAGTTCGTGATTTGTTGGGAGGGAAAGATTTTTGCAAAATTAAATATAAAGCAGGTTATAAAATGTTTTGATGTGAGTGATTTGCATATATGTGTGTTGGTTTTATAAAGGCTCCTATTCATACAATATACAGAAACCATATTTTCGTAGACACACTAACAAACATTCATTCAGGTTACTTAATGCCCTATTCCATATTTAATTACTTTCTGAGAACAACACATTCCAATGCAATGTGTTAAATAATCTATTAAATTCCTCATCTAAAAATATCCAACGTTCTATTGTACTTTTGTGCTAACGTGCACAAACAAGTAAGCACCTCCTTTTTTTTCTTGCTCTTATTTTTTTAACAGCCATGTAACTGACATTCTGAGAAATAACAAGTACTAGAAAATATAAATGGTCAGACAGGCAAAGAAAAATGAAGAGATCTTTCACACTGTATCAAGTATTACCTACTACTGACTATACTTTTTTTTTTTACTAATCATAGATGTATGATGTACTATTCTGTTTTACTTATATCATTGCACTCCCCAGAGTAACACACATGTGGTATATATTATTCTCTGATGTTTCTGGTAATTAAACTTTCTCAGATGCTAGAATGTGGAAAACCTGAAACCAGAGCTGATCTTCCAGTCCCTGCATCCCATGTGTTTGAAGTGTTTGAAAAACCCTAAATTGTTCTGTGTATCTGATCACACCAGCTGTGCATGGAGATATCTGAGGCAAGAATGACAGACAGCAGCTGGCATCAGGAGCCTTATCATGTCATAATGTGAGCATAAGGTAAACAATTGAAGATTTAAGCATTGATGTGGTTCAGTGTGTGTCTTAGAAATAGCACCCTGATGATTAGACCGTGGGCACCATGGCTTAGACAGAGAGGAGGAAGAATAGAAAGGTCAGTAACAAGGCATTTTTCAGAATCACAGACAAGAATATAGATGGAGAAGACAGAAGATTTAAAACATATGAAGGAGGTAAACACTATTGGACTTATTGAACAGCCGAGTATGGGACTCGGGATTCAGGCATAATGGAAAAACAATTATATCAATACATCTGGTTGGTAACAATACCTGTAAGCTCTCCTGCATCGTTTTCTTGTCCCATCCCTTGTCAGGAATTCTTAAAGGTAGTATTATCTGTGAGAAAGCATATTTATGTAGAAATAAGAACAAGCCCACTAAAACCAGTGTAGATGAGAAGCCAGGCTGCTATCATTCTTCTTATTAGCAAAGTATGGGACATGCTCATAGGTTTTTGAAAATACGTAGGGAAGTTCCTGCCTTATTGTTCAAAAAATGTTTTATTCTTGGCCCGAATAGATCTGCCAATTCATATTTGGGAGTGTGGAAATTACCTGTATATTATACTTGTAGTAAAAAAACAAAAAACACACAAAAAATACTTAATTTTCAGTACTAGTAATGATCTTTATAGCTAAATTTTATGTGGCAGAACCATTGTGTTACTTTATATAGATTAACCTATTTAATCCTGGCAGCAATTTTTGGGGGTAAGTACTATTACTAGCATTTTATGTTGGATAAGACCAGCTTATTTTACATAAAAAATCTTGCATCAAGAAGTTGCTTGTTAAGGAAAAATTTATCATTGTGAACTTAGACCTAGGGTATGACTCCAAATTAGTCCATTAACCTTAGGAGACAGGAGGACAGAGGGAATACAAAGTGAGGAAAAGTGGGTATAAATTTTGTTTCTGCTTCAAACTTTCAATATTACATGAAGATACGGTCTCCACAATTGAAACCTTGGGTTTCTGATATGAGAAATTAAAAAAAAATTATACAAAATAGTTTTTAAAACCTTTTTTTAAAGATTCAATGGTTTAGGCCGGGCGCGGTGGCTCAAGCCTGTAATCCCAGCACTTTGGGAGGCCGAGACGGGCGGATCACGAGGTAAGGAGATCGAGACCATCCTGGCTAACACAGTGAAACCCCGTCTCTACTAAAAAAAAAAAAATACAAAAAACTAGCCGGGCGAGGTGGCGGGCGCCTGTAGTCCCAGCTACTCAGGAGGCTGAGGCAGGAGAATGGCATAAATCCGGGAGGCGGAGCTTGCAGTGAGCCGAGATCTGGCCACTGCACTCCAGCCTGGGCGACAGAGCGAGACTCCGCCTCAAAAAAAAAAAAAAAAAAAAAAAAAAGATTCAATGGTTTAATAGAACTGTATTTGCTAGAACAGGCTGATCATTTGTGAAACTCTTTACGTCACCATCCATTTCACACTATCCTAATTATGACTCTGTCTCTCTGAACCAGAATTGAAATAGGATCCTTCTCAACAACACAGAACTTCAGCAGCTATTACTAACTAGAGTTGCCACCTAAGATGAAACTTACATTCCATCCAAGTGGTACAATATCTATCCTATTGCAAAAGAAACAAACACCTTTCCATAAAGGTATATCCCTCATGTAAATCGGAAGCAATAAATGTTTCTGCAAACTCTTAAAGAGGAAAGCATGCTAAGCCATGAAGCAGTGCTCGGAAAATTGAGTAATTTCTGCAATTCTCTCTTTAGATGTAACTACTGCAACACCCTTTGTCCTGACTTTGTTAACAGATAAAGACCTGAGAAAATTCTCAGCTGAGAAAATCTCATTCAGAGACTGAAGAATTATTTTTAGTATCTAGAAGGATTAATAATAATGTTATCAAGGCAGTAGGTGTTAGATTAAAAAGAAAGCTGGTGTACAAGTGTGTTAATGGGTCAACAGACAGACTTCAGGATCCACCACCTGGTGCACCCAAGCCCGCAGTTTCTCACATAGGCCCAAAAGTCTCACATAGGTCCCGAAAGAAGGATCACACCCTCATTTTTTCTCTGAGCTCAGAAGAGGTAGCTTGGGGCATGATAAGAACCTAGAAATAGAAGGCAGATTAATACAGATGTGTACAGTGGTTTTGCTATTTGTTACCAGTTCTTGGGACTACACACAGGTGCTTTCGAACTAACTAATAAAGTAAATGAGCTGATCTCGAGGAAGAAGCTAAGCATGGCTCTCTGACTCATGAGAATTTAGACCTCTGGCTCTCTGGGCAAGATGACATGATTATTGCCTGGTTGAGAGGAATAACTTATGCCAAAGGCAGAGTGTGTCCATCCAAAAAAGTAAAAGGAGGTGACCTGTCAATGAGACCTAGAAAACGTGAGCCAGAGAGACACAGGCAGGCACCATCTGCATATATATGGAAGAGGAGGAATCTTAATTGGCCATTGCTCTTTTAAGATGCCAGGGGTCAGAGCGGCAATTCTAGATTTCAAGGGGCTTCGTCAAGTGCATTCAGATAACATCTTCTAAGGAAATGGAAATGTCCCTAAATTCCCAATCATTTCCTTTATTTTTCAGAAGTCCAGAATTGTACATTTCAAAGTAGAAACTTTAAAACCAAAATATCTAATCACGAATAAAAGGCTACAGCTCAGCTCTTGAAGAATTGCCCTGACTGGGTTGTTCTAACAGTAAGAACAAATTCTTTTCATCAATACTCTTGTCTAAAAGCCAACGTTTTATGCTGAGGAGGGCAAGAGCACTTTGAATCTCAGGGGAAACTTTCCTGACTTTAATTTTTAATTAAATCTTTTCTTGCCAGCAATAATATAGTTTAGGAAAAGGTCATCCACAAAAAATCATGATTTTAAGTGGAGCCAAGAGAATGAGGATGGGGAATGTTTAACCTCTTCTTTAATACCCTGTAATACTTTTAGAGAGTGAGGCAATGTTTAGTTGAAAGACATCAACATTTATTGAGTACTTACTCTGTCCCAAATATTGTGTCCCGTGTTTAATAGAATTAATCATTTATTATATCTCAAGACCTCCACGAGGGAGGTCCTAGTTTTATCTGGTTTTCCAGGTGAGTGACCTATATTTGGATAAGTGTACGTAACGTATAAACCTAAAAAGAGGAAGGCCTAGGAGTTAAACTTCTGACTTAGGAATTCAGTGCCTGCTTCCTCAGGCATAATCTTTCCCAGTAAAGGAACAAATTAAAGAAATTTAGAAAAAGCACAATGCAAACACTTAATAATGTGTACACCCAGAATCTGATAGACATAAATTTAATTCCATAAACAATTTCTTATGAAATATTACAAACAACCTTGCCCTTCTTTTTAAATAGGAAACTATAATGCATTGGATTAATATAATTCATATTTTATTAATATTTGACATATGCCTTTCTTCAGTAAACTTATTGTTTTGAGGATATATGCATTATAAATATATAATGTTTGTTTCTAAAACAAGAGGGTCTGACACTCCTCCTTAAATGCCAGTTCAAATTTACTATGGGGAAGAAAGATTATATATTCACCATTTCTTTCTTTCTTTCTTTCTTTCTTTTCTTTCTTTCCTTCTTTCTTTCTTTCTTTCTTTCTTTCTTTCTTTCTTTCTTTCTTTCCTCTTTCTTTCTTTTTTTCTTTTCCTTCCTTTTACTGCTAATAGTAGGGTTATTAGTTAACAAGATAACACTATTAAATTATTTGTTTTGATTTGGAATATAATAAAATCTTATTTATTCTTTCAAAATGCAGAGAAACTTTATACTACTATGGATGCCACTTTTAAGTTTCTAAGTATATGGGAACCAATCATCCATTTATAAGGGAGATTATTTTTCTCTGGGGCAGAACTTCATAGCACTCTAGAAACATATAAATGAAATTCCAAAAGAAATAAAATACTTATGGAAATCAGAAAAAAAGGCTGCATCACCATCCTGTGATTGTAGTGGTTTTCGAGCACTGAGTCACCTGGTAAACACTTAATGAGATTCTCATTGTCCCTACTCCAGCAGGGTACTCTATGTAAATTGCTTGTAAAAACCAAGCAGAATCACAGTTATCATTAGGAAGTGGAGTAGAAATGCCTGAAATTCCTACAGCGCTTTCTTATTTTTAAGAGTTCACTGTTTCATTAGTCCCCACAAAAATCACAGGAAGGGTCATAATTGTCCTTCTCTAGAGAATGAAGCAGAGGCCCAGGGACTTACACTGACTGACTAGTTTGATGCTGATAGTGACTTACAATACTCTCAGCTTCTGACACGAAGCCAAATGCCACAACTTCATACCAAAACTGCCCACAGACAGCACCAACATTTTAATTCCTTTACCTCGTACTGGACCATAGTTCTATATATCACTTATTCATTTACTAAGCAAAGGAGCCAGTGCCTACTACTTGTTTAGAATGGTGCTGGGCACTGGGAATACTATATTGAGCAAAAACTGTCAGAGTTTCAAGGTGCAGGGGAGTAGTAAGCAATACAACCTCAAAAGCAAATGTATAGAAACTGACTATAATAGAAAGATACTCAGGTAAGAAGCTGACCAAAGGTTCATAGAAGAGATTTCTATTTTTTATTTATTTATTTATTTATTTTTGTGTGACGGAGTCTGGCTCCGTCACCCGGGCTGGAGTGCAGTGGCCGGATCTCAGGGTTTACGCCATTCTCCTGCCTCAGCCTCCCGAGTAGCTGGGACTACAGGCGCCCGCCACCTCGCCCGGCTAGTTTTTGTATTTTTTAGTAGAGACGGGGTTTCACCGTGTTAGCCAGGATGGTCTCGATCTCCATAGAAGACATTTCTAATGAAGAAAGAAGAAAGAACAATTTAGTGAGTATCTGAAGAGCAAGCAGGCATAAACATGTCTGTGGTGTGGATGATTCAGTGTGTGTTAGGTCAAAGGCCCAGAAGTGCAAAGGCCCTGCCATGTAAATAATACCAGCAAGGATGGAGAAGCAGGTGGAGTTCTTCAGATTGTAACTAAGCCTTTAGGCCATCAAGGTTTAGCATGCCTCTAAAATCAGTGGGAAGAAACCCAAAGGTTTTTCCATCTTGGACAGAGAGATAGTGATGTGACTACATGGCAGCTGGCAATCTCAAGAAAACTCTACCAAGTTGGGATCCTCTGAAGGTAGCAAACGATATCTCCACCACATTCTCAACTAAAATTTGCACTGTGAAATTAAACATCCCTAAGTCAAATATCATGACCTTTTTTTAAAAAAAAGTGGAAATCCTTTTTTGTTTGTTGCCATTTCTAACTAAAGAAGATCTGTTCTTCTTCTGGGTTGAAGGGATGACAATAACCTGGTTGCAAAAAGTTGAAGTGGTGATCGGCAGTTCTTAAATTATTTTAAACTGAACAAACATAACTATTTTCTTCTTTCTCCTACTTCACTTTATCTTCCGTTTTTGATTGCTAAAATATTTAATATTTAAAATATTTGATATTTAAAATATTTAATTCTTAAAATATTTAATATTTAAAATATTTAATTCTTAAAATGTTAATTCTGTTGGGATTATAGAAAACTGACAAAGCATATTATCAATTTTATAATTTCATAATATATTTCTATGCAAGTATATGGAAACATATTGGACCAATATTTTAAGATGACAGAGTATGATTTAGGCTCTCAGACCTCGCTTACTATTATAATCATCATTTTTGCTAGTTACAAATGAAATAACAATAATTCATGTGTATGCTTTAAAAAATTGTGCAAGTCTCTTTGAATATGCTGTAGATTATAATGAAGCAATATTCTTTACCATAATTAGAATATATTCTTTCTTTCTTTATTTCAGTAGGTTTCTGGGGAACAGGTAGTGTTTGGTTATGTGAATAAGTTCTTTAGTGTTGATTTGTGAGATTTTGGTGTACCCATCACCCGAGCAGTGTACGCTGCACCCAATGTGTAGTCTTTTTTCCCTCACTTCTCTCCCACCTTTTCCCTTGAGTCTACAAAGTCCGCTGTATCATTCTTATGCCTTTGCGTTCTCATAGCTTAGCTCCCACTTAGAAGTGAGGGCATACTACCTTTGGGTTTTCATTCCTGAATTACTTCACTAAGAATAATGGTCTTCGATTCCATCCAGGTTGCTGCAAATGCCATTATTTCTTTCCCTTTGATGGCTGAGTACTATTCCATGATATACATACATATTGATCGATTTATGGACATTTGGACTGGTTCCATATTTTTGCAATTGCTAATTGTGCTGCTATAAACATGTGTTTCCAATATTTATTTCATATAATGACCTCTTTTCCTCTGGATATATACCCAGGAGTCTGGATCTGGATCAAATGGTAGATATACTTTTAGTTCTTTAAGGAGTCTCCACACTAATTTCCATAGTGGTTGTACTAGTTTACATTCCCACCAACAGTGTAAAAGTGTTCTCTTTTCACCACATCTACACCAATGTCTATTTTTTTTTTTATTATGGCTATTCTTACAGGAGTAAGGTAGTATCGCATTGTGGTTTTGATTTGCAGTTCCCTGATAATGAGTGTTGTTGGGCATTTTTTCATATATTTGTTGGACATTTGTATATCTTCTTTTGAGATTTGTCTTTTTGTGTCCTTAGCCCACTTTTTGATGGAATTTTTTGTTTTGTTCTTGCTGACTTGTTTGAGTTCCTTGTAGATTCTGGATATTAGTTCTTTGTAGGATGTGTAGAGTGTCAAGAATTTTCCCCCACTCTGTGGGTTGCCTGTTTTCTCTGCTGATTATTTCTTTTGCTGTGCAGAAACTTTTTAATTTAATTAAGTTCCATCTGTTTACCTTTGTTTTTGTTGCATTTGCTTTTGGGTTCGTGGTCATCAAGTTCTTGCCTAAGCCAATGTCTAAAAGGTTATCCTGGCACTTTGGGAAGCTGACGCAGCCGGATCACTTGAGGCCAGGAGTTTGAGACCAGCCTGGCCAATATGGCAAAACCCTGTTTCTACTAAAAATGCAAAAATTAGCCAGGCATGGTGGCACATGTCTAGTCACTCGGGAAGCTAGTCACTTGGGAGCCTGAGGCATGAGAATCGCTTGAACCCAGAAGGTGCTTGAGCCCAAGGAGTGGAGGTCATAGTGAGCTGAGATTGTGCCACTGCACTCCAGACTGGGCAACAGAGCAAGACACAGTCTCGAAAAAAAAAAATATTGAAAACCGTCCCTTTTGTTTTTTTAACAAGAACATAATTTCATGGTACAAAAAGGTTAGAGTAAGGCCACAATATTTATAATCAACCCCTAAATATTAGGATCCTAAAAATTTGACATAATTTCAAGAGTGGAGATAATTGGAGAAAAGCTTGAGTCTTAACCTTTTACTGTTCAGGCAGGGAAACTGAGGGTTAGGAATTGAGTTATCAAAATTCACAGAGCAAGTGAGAGTCAGAGAAGTGATTTCTCTGGCTGCCTTGGCTTTTTACATTTCTAGGGAGACGTGAGTAAATTTCCAGGGAACTAATCTCCCCTCTTCATTCTGCACAATATGCAACCAAGATGGTATGGTACCTTCAGATAACAAAGAGCAACAGCTCTCAGAAGACTGGCAAATATCCATTTCAGAAGCAGTGGGAAGATTAAATGCAGGAGACACACACACATTTATGTATTTTCCATATCAGAAAATGATCTTGTTAACTGTCATCTTCCCATTGAGGCATCTCCTTCAGCACAACATATATTACATTTATGGATACAAGGTATAAATATAGTCACCAACCACTCATTCTGCCAGCATGTATTAATCACTTGCGCGTATCATGCCATAATTCAATTAAAATCAATTCATTTTTACAAGTATTTGAAGGGAAGCAAGAGAAAAGAACATCCGATGCAATATTGAATCACGGTTTCAGTACTTACTGACCCCATGAGTCTCAGTTTCCTCATCAGTAAAAGGAGGAGTACTAATTATAATGACTTTGCTTTGTGCGGGAAAGAGTAAATGAAGTCATGCGATGCCCGGTGCCTGGCACATAAGTGTTTAATAAATGTTTCCTAAAAAATAAAAAAATGTATTTTCTAATGCATGAGTAACTGAAATAAACACTCTTTTTCCTTTTAATGATTATATCTGTTTCTGAACAGATACTTTGGTTATTTCTCTACTTGGGAAACTGTGCAAACCAGAATCCGTCTATTCCTGTGGTAAAGCAAATGATTCCATCACTATAAAATAGCCCCTGGAGACTATGAAGTGGAGTGGAGAGGCTGGGCTAGGTTTTCCCGGGTGTTAGAACACCATCCCAAACAGGGAGGAGACAACAATGACCTGCCTTTCCCAGGCACTGGGAGACTCTGCTAGAATGATTTTATTTTCATAACAAAATGAAATTGGCTAGAAGCCGTTTTCCCTCTGTTTCTGCGGCACGGTGATTTGGCCCATTAGTGAATTGCCAGTTGGCTTTCCAGTGGCCTGGGACTGTTCTGTGAACCCAGAGCTCCACTCAGCTGGGGAAGATGCGCTGTCTAATTACATTAGTCTTGACTGCCAGTGACAGAATGACAGAATCCATGAGCTGCTGGGAGAACCATTTGTGTGTCCTATCTCGATGACCGTATGGCGCTTGCCATGTGTGTCAGTTTCTGGCTGGAGTCTGAGAAATGCCTGACAGTATCCATCTTTGAAATGGAGGAGATGATCACACTTAACTACGGAGCTTGCTGTTTGAGCAATTATATACTCTCTTTATACTTTGAAAAATGAAGAATTTTACTGCATTATGGTAAACACATGCATATCCACAAATATAAGTGCCCTATGTACTTTACAATATACTGAGCTTTTAAAAATCTACTGGTTGGTATAATGGAGAAGACATAGGGTTCAGAATAAGCTGGATTTGGCATTGATTCTAAACTCAAATTCTTATCAACCCCATGACTTTGAGCAAATTATTTCGTTTCTCTAAGGAGTACCAGGACTAAGGTGGTGTTAAGGAAGCATCTAGGGTGCAAAATTTAAAGAGACAAGCAGGACCCTGAGAGTATCCTCAACTTTTGTACCCAAAGCATCTTGTTCGCCTCGCCCTCACACTGTCCCTGTCTCTGGGCCTCAGAATCATAGGAACAGAGACATTTAAAGCACCTACTGCACAACGTAGCACAGCCACTTAGTAAATGCTTGGGTTTTTTTGTGTGTTAGCTTGTTTTGAGATGGAGTCTCGCTCTTGCCCAGGCTGGAGTGCAATGACATGATTACAGCTCACCACAACCTCCGCTTCCCAGATTCAAGCAATTCTCCTGTCTCAGCCTCCTGAGTAACTGGGATTACAGGCATGCACCACTACACCCAGCTAATTTTGTATTCTTAGTATAGACAGGGTTTCTCCATGTTGGTCAGACTGGTCTCGAACTCCCGACCTCTGGTGATCTGCCTGCCTCAGCCTCCCAAAGTGTTGGGATTATAGCTGTGAGCCACTACACCTGGGCCATGCTGGCCTTTAATCAGCAAATTTCACAAGCACAAGTGCCTGGTGCAGCCAGAACCACATCCAGATGTTATGCCTGGCTCCCTTCCATGTTATGGTGGGGTGGGTGTCCATGACCACTTAGTGACCCATAAGAAAGCAACCATTGATGGCCCAGCAGGACTGCTGAAACCCAGATCAAACAGCAACCTGGTGGGCTTCTAGGGGAGAGTAAACCAGTCCATTACACTGTACAAGGAGCCACCCAAACAAAAGCAAAGAAATTCCAAAGTAACATTTGAGATACCTTTCCTGCTTATTTGAGTTAATTTTAGAGAATAAATTTAATATTTAATATAAAACAAGAACAACCCAACAGTCCACAACAGAGTCACTGCTGATTTTTGAGATAACTTTTTCCTCTATTAAACACACTCTCACATAACATGGATTGGCATTGCAAATAAAGGTTTCTCTTTCGTATCTTTACATAATATTGTGCTATGACTGTTATGTCTCATCATGAAATGTTCCTCAGTTTTAATGGTTGAGAAGTAGATCATTTCATAGATCTAACATATCTGATGAATTTTACATTGTTGGATTTGCAGGTGGATCTGAAACATGTAATTTGATGAATATCTGGTCTGCATTGATCAATCCACATGTTTATTTTAATATTTATAAGTTGAATTATGCATCAATCATCATAAGCATTTCCATGGCTTCCTATGCTAATTGTTGAATGTCTTTCTGGAGAAGTTGTACCAATTCAGATTTCCTACAGCTGGGTGTACAGTGTACATATCACAGGACATTTGCACTCTACAATGGGTGGTGGTTGAGGCAACAGACTTGGCCTTAAGCTATTTAGTCACAAGCAAACCTTTTATGCCTGTGATGACTCTTCTGCTCCTAGCAGGGT
The DNA here is from genome assembly GCF_003255815.1 of Theropithecus gelada. NCBI lineage: Eukaryota > Metazoa > Chordata > Mammalia > Primates > Cercopithecidae > Theropithecus > Theropithecus gelada. The sequence continues at coordinate 22,677,816 of NC_037688.1, forward strand.
ATTTTCCTCTCTTTGTTAGCTCTACCTTGCGTTCTATAGTTGGGGCTATAATATCACAGGATCTGGCTGAAGGTTGGGGCATTCTCTGATTATCCCTTCCTCTCTAAAAAGCACACTCTGTACAGTCTTTAAGAGTGATTAGGCTCTGTTGAGCACAAATCAAGAGGAAAGGCATTATAGGAAGTTGACCTTGTTTGTGCAGCTGGAAAAGGGGGCAAGAAGTTTCTGGAAATTGGTTAAATATGGGAACAGTATGTTCTACAACTCTAGGAGTATTGAGAAAATTGTTGAAAAGGTTGGTCTGGGCCCTTTATTTATTTATTAAGGACATATATTTTACTTCCTTAATTCTTATTGAATTAAGAACGCTCACTTGGTTCCAAAAAAGAGTCTGCATTGCCAAGACAATCCTAAGCCAAAAGAACAAAGCTGGAGGTATCACGCTACCTGATTTCTAACTAGGCTACAGTAACCAAAACAGCATGGTACTGGTATCAAAACAGATATATAGATCAATGGAACAGAGCAAAGCCCTCAGAAATAATACCACACATCTACAACCATCTGATCTTTGACAAACCTGACAAAAACAAGAAATGGGGAAAGGATTCCCTGTTTAACAAATGGTGCTGGGAAAACTGGCTAACCATATGCAGAGAGCTGAAACTGGATCCCCTCCTTACACCTTACACAAAAATTAATTCAAGATGGATTAAAAACTGAAATGTCAGACCTAAAACCATAAAAACCCTAGAAGAAAACCTAGGCAATACCCTTCAGGACATAGGCATGGGCAAGGACTCGTGTCTAAAACACCAAAAGCAGTGGCAACAAGAGCCAAAATTGAGAAATGGGATCTAATTAAACTAAAGAGCTTCTGCACAGCAAAAGAAACTACCATCAGAGTGAACAGGCAACCTACAGAATGGGAGAAAAATTTTGCAATCTACCCATCTGACAAAGGGCTAATATCCAGAATCTACAAAGAACAAATTTACAAAAAAAAAAAAAGTCAAACAGCCCCATCAAAAAGTGGGCAAAGGATATGAACAGTTGCTTCTCAAAAGAAGACGTTTATGCAGCCAACAGACACATGAAAAAATGCTCATCATCACTGGCCATCAGAGAAATGCAAATCAAGACCATCTCACATCAGTTAGAATGGCGATCATTAAAAAGTCAGGAAACAACAGGTGCTGGAGAGGATGTGGAGAAATAGGAACACTTTTACATTGTTGGTGGGACTGTAAACTAGTTCCGCCATTGTGGAAGACAGTGTGGCGATTCCTCAAGGATCTAGAACTAGAAATACCATTTGACCCGGCCATCCCATTATTAGGTATATATCCAAAGGATTATAAATCATGCTGCTTTGCTTATTGTGGCACTATTCATGATAGCAAAGACTTGTAACCAACCCAAATGTCCATCAATGATAGACTGGATTAAGAAAATGTGGCACATATACACCATGGAATACTATGCAGTCATAAAAAAGGATGAGTTCATGTCCTTTGTAGGGACATGGATGAAGCTGGAAACCATTATTCTGAGCAAATTCTCGCAAGGAGAGAAAACCAAACACCGCATGTTCTCACTCATATGTGGGAATTGAACAATGAGAACACCTGGACACAGGATGGGAAACATCACACACTGGGGCCTGTCGTGCGGTGGGGGAGCGGGAGGGGATAGCATTAGGAGATATACCTAATGTAAATGACGAGTTAATGGGTGCAGCACACCAACATGGCACATGTATACAAATGTAACAAATCTGCACGTTGTGCACACGTACCCTAGAACTTAAAGTATAACAAAAATAAATAAGTAAATAGAATGATCACTTGGGCAAGTGACATTATTCTCATAATAGATGAGAAATTTGAGCCACAGAAGTTCAGCAAGTTCCCCCAGAGCAATCAACTAATGAATGACCAGGCTGAGATTCAACCCCAAGGCTGTCCTCTTTCTGCAACATTCTCCTCTCTGCTAAAGTACCTTTGGCTCCCAGCAAACTTATATGGATATTAGACTTACCAAACAGATATTTTTAATACTTCTGATCTTGGTGCTGTTTTGAAATTACTTGTTTATTTATTTATTTATTAATTTTTTTTTGAGATGGACTCTCAGTCTGTCACACAGGCTGGAATGCAGTAGTGTAATCTCGGCTCACTGCAACCTCCTCCTCCCAAGTTCAAGTGATTCTCCTACCTACCTCGGTCTCCTGAATAGCTGGGATTATAGGCACATGCCACCGTGCCGGTTAATTTTTGTATTTTTAGTAGAGATGGGGCTTTATCATGTTGGCCAGGCTGGTCTGGAACTCCTGACCCCAAGTTATTCACCCACCTTGGCCTCCCAAAGTGCTGGGATTACAGGCGTGAGCCACTGCACCTGGCCTGCTTATTTATCGTTGATGCTCTCGCTGAAGTGATTTAGTTTGTCCAACCCCTTTTGAAAACAATAATTGATAACTCAGCATTTACACTCTTCCAGGCACTTTTCCAAAACTTTACCTCTTCCTTTGAAGTCATTTCACCTAAAACAGCTCTACAAGGTTATTATTATCCCCATCTTACAAATGAGTAAGCACAGGCCCTGAGAAGTTATGTAATTGGTCTATGACTGCACAGTGACTGCATGGGATAGTTAAGTCTGTCACCAGATAACTACACACCCTTCTGCAGTGATGTTCCTGGTAGCACCTCACCTCCCATTGCAGATGACATGATGGAACCCATGAGAGGCGCCTGCACTGCATGGAAAGCATAGGAGCAGTAGGTGAAACTCACAGGAAGGTGGTTGTTAGACCCGGGGCTTGAAGGTTATTGAATGTGAATGAAAAATCAGCTGCTGCTATATCACTTTGCACCTAAAATATATTCAAAATCTTCAATTTAGGCGATATTACACCATCTCTTATGTGCTGGATTTTACAAGTCTGACCTTTAGTTACACACACTGATTGCCTGCCTGTGACCTACACTTGGCCCCTACTTGAGTGGGTGCATGCTCAACATTAATGGCCCGAATGACTCCAACCGAGGAACGGCAGATGAATTTAAGCAGTCAACCATCCAACGAAGAAATTTCTATTAATATTCACAGAACATAGAGTGCAGTAGAGCAGAGAGTCAAATTGATACTGTTTTAATCTGGTGGTGAATACATTCCTATTCTTCTTGGTGAGAGGTAGTGAAGACAGTTCACTGACATAACCAAAAAGCAGTGAGGGTCTCATGCTGTGGTATGGACACAGCCAAGTCTGTCTGCAATGGAGCCATTAGATTAAGAAAAAAAAAAACATTTAAAATTCTTTAAGGACCATGATTATGTCCATGTGATTCTACAGCATCTGAAAAGAAAGTGAAAAATATGATTATTTTTCCAGACATGTTCTCCTTGTTGAGCATATACGTGTTTCCATATCTTCAGGCATTTGGCACCAAACAGTTTAAAAAAAATAACGAGGTGATATATTTCATATTTCCTTTTACATCTACACATTTTTATGGGATATATCAAACGGCATGCCATAGGAATCTATTTCTGGTTTGTATGGATAGACTAGTCCACGTGAGTTTTGCTATACTCAACAGTCACACAGAGCTTCCATTTACAAGTGTGACCTTGATAAAATTACTAACCTTCTCTGAGCTTTCATGTGAGTATCAGAGAGGCTGAAATGCTCTCCACTGCTATTAAGTCTAATGAGGTAGCGTAGGTAAAGTTCTTACTAACATTGGGTGGTTTATATTGGCCATTTCATAACACACTATTCTAAGTTCTTTATGTGAACTAACTCATTTTATCCACACAATTGTATCAGTTAGGAAATATCATTACACAAATGAGGAAACCGAGTTTCAGAGAGGTTAACACATCTGGCTTGTAAGTGACATAGCTGGGATTTGATCTAAGGTAACTTGACAACTTGACTCTGAAATCAATGTTATTCGCAATTATGCAATACTGCTTTTAGTATATCATAACATAACTAATTTGTAAATGACTACTATCTCATTATTGTTGGTTGCAGAGTTGACCATGTTCTCTTAACAAGCCAGTAACAATCAAAATACACATAAATTTGATCTCTAATGGTGGCCCAAGAGGTTTTAGACTTGTGATTTAAACACATAATATGCCTCAAGCATGATTCACCTGGAAATGAGGGGAAATATACACTAGAAATAGAGAACATGGACTTTGGAGTCTGAAGCCCATTTTGCCACTTGGTTAGCTGACTGCCCCATGCAGGGGCTTATACTGCTCTTCTGCTTGTCACAGGGAATAATAAACACCACAAAAATAACACAGTTGAAGCTCAAGAGCTATTACTAATTGTAATGGGAGGATCACAGTAGTGGTTGTAATAGTATTAAGAGCTATAGTTGCAATCATAGTAGAAAAGTAAATGTAGGAATTCTATAACAATGCACCACAGACTATGTGGCTTAAACAATGGAAATTTATTTTCTCCAAAAAGTCTGGAAGCTGAGTGTCCAACATTAATGTATCTGCAGGGTTCATTTATTTTGAGCCCTCTCTTCCTGTCTTGTTGACGGCCATCTTCTCCCTGTGTCTGCATGTGGTCTTTCCTCTTTGAATATCTATCTTTATCTCCTTTTTTTTTTTTCAAATAAGGACACCAGTCTTATTGGATTAGGGACCACCCTATTGACTTCATTTTAGCTTAATTTCATTTTTAAGATCCTATTTCCAAATAGTAGTAACATTCTGAGGTGCTAGGGGTTAGAACTGCAACATATGAGTTTGCGGGGGAAAACAGTTCACCTCCTAATATTAGGCGTTCCACATAAGAATTTCCCATGGGTCAGGGATCCTTTAGAATACTTTACATGGAATTTAGGACAGTCAATTTCAGAAGTAATGACCTGTGCAATGGTTTGAGCAAGACACTGGACCTGTGGTCTTCCACCAAGAGAGTATCACCTCTTTAGTGTGAATGCTAAGAAAATCCATAAGGGATTGGGGTGTGTGTGTGTGTGTACGTGTGTGTGTGTGTTGTGTTGTGTTTATTTTAGAGACAGGATCTCCCTCTGTTACCTAAGCTGGAATGCAGTGGCATGATCACAGCTCACTGCAGCCTGCAACTTCTAGGCTCATGGGATTCTCTTGCCTCAGTCTCCTGGATAGCTGGGACCACAGGTACACTTCACCATGCCTGGCTAATTTTTTTTCTTTTCTTTCTTTTCTTTTTTTTTTTTTTTTTTTTAGACACGGGGTCTCACCAAGTTGCCTAGGTTGGTCTTGAACTCCTGGTCTCAAGTGATCCTCCCACCTTGGCCTCCCAAATTGCTGAGATTATAGGCATGAGCCACCGTGCCCAGGTGGTGTATGTGTTTTAAAAATTGTGGGGATGAGGGGATCCTGGTTTTTTTAATGGGTGGAGATTAGGGTTTCCATGAAAGAACAGTCCTGTTCAAGAAACCTACCCTGCATTCCACATGACTTTTGAGAGTCTTTATCAGGAAGTCAGGTAGACTAGAAACTCTTTAAAATTGTTGGTACCTAGATTTACGTTCATTTTAAATATGAACATGAGGAATTTATTTCATTGTTTGAAAATTTTTGAAATTTCCAGGAATACAACTTCAGTCTAAATTAGGAACCACTAGATTTTTTAAACTTTTGCCAAAAGTTGTTTACCTTTTAGAAAAATCATAGTTACAGAAATATCCCTATTTGTGTTTATGCTTCCATTACAGTACATCTGTTTGTCTATATTTTAGGCAGTCTCATTTTTCATGACTTTTTTATATGAATGTAGGTATCTTGCTACTTCATTATATCTTCTTATAATGTCATGTCAGGATTCTTAACTTATGGGAAGTAGTTATTTTATTATAATCTATTTTCTTTAATTTCTTTTCTGTATTACAATCAGGGCATTGCATTGATTTTTAAAATTATTGATGTAGATAACTTATATTATCAATGGGTTTTATTTCAGGATAATAAAGGAAATGTTTTAAAATACTTTTTGTAAAAGAAGGCATTAAATCAATAGAATTCCCAATAAGTACAGTTTTCAGTGCTCCTAGGATTAGAAAAGCTACATGTGAGTAAAGGGTCAACTGTTGGACCAGTGAAATTGAATCCAAGCCGTCGAAAGCCAGAAAGGGAAACTGAGTCTAAGAGAAGACAGACAATTTGCGAAGGTTACAGAGCCAGAATCATATAGTCAGACTGCACTGTAGAAATATAAACCATATTAGAACCTTAAGTCCAGACAAGCTTTCCCCACACTGGCTTTCACAGGGATACAATCCAAACCATGGAGACAAACAGAAGGAGCTTTGGATTTGTGGAGGGAAAGCAGAGTTTACATGCAAAGTCTGAACACTGTAATATGTCTCTTCTATTAGTTTCCTTCTGGGGGATAGTGGTTTTGTTTGTTCATAGCCCTAAATTAATTTTTCAAGTTTATTCATTCGGTTTAGAGTCTACAAAGGAAGAAGATGAAACACAATAATTAGCTTGTTGCCCTGCAATTATTAAAAAGCTACAGTGGCAGTCTCCACAGGAATCTCCCCCTTGGGTAACTCTCTTGGAAGGAAATCTTACCTTATACTTAGCTTTGCATTCACTTATTTCATGGAAAGTTACATGCCTCTCCAAAAACATCCCGCCTCTTAGTTTTAAATGTACGAACTGAGTCTCTTAGCTTCACCACAATCATCATGATTGAGAGAAATATCTTGGTAAATTAAAGCCATTAATTGGCAAAACAAATTCCACAAAAATCTGCAATGATCCTTGCACACATCAATGGCAAAATCTAGAGTCTTAAGAATAACATTTGCATTTTCCCTGTGACATGATTTCCCCATTTGTTCAGCTTCATCTCCCATCCAAACAGTGTCCAAACCAGACACACAAACTGCAGGGTATCCATTTCTTAGCATGTCTTGTTATCCAAACGATTTCCAGCATTTGGTTGTTCTAGTCAACTTGGTGAATGTTACACTCAATATTGAAGACCCAGCTCAAGTGAGAACTTTTTCTGTTTCATAGTTTTGACCTCTTTTCCTCATGTTCCAGCGTTTTCCCCACCATGAAACTTGTCAACTTAGAGTGTAATTATTGGTGACCCCATTTCTGGGGATCCCCACCCAATCAGACAGTGAGTTCTTAAAAAAAATCTTTTTATTATTGATCGTGTATTCCCAGAGACTAATATGGCACCTGGGACACTGCTGCTTAGAAATGTTCAATGAAAAGAAAAGCTGAGGAGTACAGAGTAGAGAGAATTTGGTCTCCTTCTATTTCAACAGTGGTTGAAGTATTTTCTTATTTTAGTTGCCCTCTTTCGGGTTGAGACTCCTTATCCTTCCATAGCCAAGAGCCTACATCTTATTAAATACATCACACATGAGTTGTAATCTATTTACCTATATATAATTTCAGGCACGATTTCAGACTGATGAAGTCATGTGACCCCTCTCTCTCTTATGAATTCAGTACTGAGAGTGAAAGGAGAGAAGTGATACTGAAGAACTCAGAAAAATTAATCAGAGTTGCTTGTAGAATCTTAAAAAGGGGCTTTGAGTGAAAGTTGTTTCCTCAAAATTATAAGCTGGTAAATCAACCCTGATGGAGGTAGAGACCTTTGAATCTTGGGCAGAAGCCCGAGATAGAAGCCTTCTGGTGAGACCATTGGTGTGTTAAAGATGGCTACGGTGGGGGAGTGGTCAGCTATCTTCCTGCTGAACTTACCAAAGCAGCTGGGGGAGCTGAGGAGATACCTCCTCCTCAAGCACAGGACGCTAGACAAGGACATGATGCAAACTTTCTAGAAAGTAACTTCTGAGTATATAGAAAATGTTATTAATAAAGATGAAAAGATGCTCATTCTAGAATTATTGAAATTGGGAAACTAATGAAGAAACTAAATATGTAATACTAGAGATAAACAAATTATAGGACATCTACATGATGAAATACTGTGGAAATACTAACTACTGTATTTATTAATTTAAAATAATACTACTAATAATACCAAAAACAAAAGCCACAGCTAAACAAGTTTTAAAGAGTAAACAGTTTTATCCTTTTACCATGTTTATGTTATAGTTATTATCATCCCTAGTTTATAGACAAGGAGTCTAGGCTAAAAGAACAGGTAGTCTTGTTTACATCACATCACTGCTAGTAAGAGCTGGGACTTCAAGTCAGATGTGACAAACTTAAAAGTTCATGTTCTTTCCAGTATATATAATAGCTTATGAATACTTTTAGTGACATAAGAAAACGCTCAGGCTAGAGTGTTAACATAACAAAGGTAATCATAGATGCATGCATTGTATCAAGACCTTGAAGGCAACACAGGAAAAGAAGGAGGAGGAAGAGGAATGGGAGGAGGAGAAGAAGAAGGAAAAAAATGAAGTTGTGCTTTGATTATATGCATCTTTTTCTTTTCCTTATGGTTTCCTTTTTCTTTTTTTTTTCTTTTTTGAGACAGAGTCTTGCTCTGTCAGGCTGGAGTGCAGTGGCGCAATCTTGGCTCACTGCAACCTCCGCTTCCCGGGTTCAAATGATTCTCCCGTCTCAGCTTCTGGAGTGACTGGGGTTACAGGCGTGTGCCACCACCCCTGGCTAATTTTTGTATTTTTAGTAGAGATGAGGTTTCACCGTGTTGACCAGGCTTGTCTCGAACTCCTGACCTCAGGTGATCCACCCACCTCGGCCTCCCTCAGTGCTGGGAATTACAGGCGTGAGCCACTGCGCCCGACTTTCCTTTTGTTTTTCTACAGTGAGCATACATTACTTACATAATGCAGATATTGAAATAATATAGGAAAGGAGAATATTCTAGTTTTATTATAGGTACAAAATTTGAAGGAAGCTATCTTTTGTTTCCAGCAGAACCCTGGTACACCTATTAAGCAAAACTAGGCAAGAAGCCTTCTCAGAAAGAAACTTTAATATTGCTTTTTTTCCCCCAGCACGTCTTGTTGCATTTATAACATTATTGGACAAAATAAAATAGAGTGGTGGGTCAGAAGGACTGGGTGGACAATGTGACAAATAATCCAGTCTGGTTGAAGAGAGTTGCAACAAAGAAAACATATTTGGTATGGTGATTAGAAAGGTATTGGCAGCACCTGCCAAAGTCAGTGGGCTATCAGGGGCCAGAGCCAGACCACAGGGTGTGAAATGAGACAGAGAAACGGTGAAAATGTCAGTAGGCACATGCCACTTTCAATAAATGGTGGAGTAATAGCATGTCAATTGAAGTGTGCCCAAGTTTATATGAAGGTTGCCCATTGCAATTAAACAATCATTTCAAGTTTCTCAACTGCAGATATTCATACACATTTGACTGGTGTCAGTGGGTTCTTAGGAAAGGGCTAAGACTGAACCGTTTTGGATTGTCATCTTAATACCCTGCTAATGTCTAGCTAGAGTGAGTTTTTTATTTTTTATTTTTTTTAGTTGTTCAATGGCTTTATCTTAAAAATGGGGCTGTCAGTGCCACACAGGAGATGTGGTGTGAATTAACTACTGATCTTATTCCTTGTGAACTAAATAATCTTGCTCCAGGTAGCTTTCTAAGAAAAGACTACTACAAGAAAAGCAATTGCCATTAGCTCAGCCTGCCCTTGGAGAATTTAATGAAGAGAAGAAACCTGGGGAGAAAATAGCACTCTTTAGAGAAAACTTGGATATCTCATTTCTACTGGCCTCCCCATCCTTACTTGTCTAAGCTGGATCCATTTTTCTCCTGTACCCAGCAAAGCTTGCCAGTCTGCTTTTTGTTGTTGTTGTTGTTGTTGTTGTTTTTTACCTGAAGTGGCAGCCTCCAGTTTAACTTATTGGTGTTCTCAAGTGAGCCTTCAACAGAACTGAGCCATTTAAGGGTTTGCCCTCATCTCATTATAAATTAGTTTTGAATATCTCTCAGTATGCACAACATTCCTCAGCTATCCAACTTAGAACTCCTTATTAGGCTAGGAAGAATTTGCGTTTTAATTAGTTTTACCTCTGGTGTATGAAGCCCACTGAGATTACTACACTTAGTAAAATTTAATTAACTTGACAAAAGATCCTAATTGTTTTCGTGCCACTGGTCCTTTGCAAGGCTAAAAATAATGCCCTCCAAATTAAGCGGCCACCACAAAGCTTCATTTTCACTGTCCTATATATTTTTTTTAATTGTAATTCACATGAAATTTTTATTTGTCGGACATCAGTGCAGTTTGTTGCTAAGGCAGAGATTTACAAACGCTTTAAGAAAGGATATCTGGGGGTGAGAATAAGTGGGAAGGGAGCAGGGAATAGACACCTCCTCTAACCTTCATTCTTGTGGAAAGCTTTGTGGAAATGAGATGAGGAATATATTGATTTGTTCAATTCCGCAAAGACTCAAGCAGACATAATATATCATGTGAATTAATAATGAAAATTTATAAGTAAAAAATGCTGAATGAATGAACACCCATCCATTCATTCATTCACGTATCATCTATTTACTCTTTTAATGTGCATTTCTGGAAGACCGTTTTATTGTGTCAAGTGCTCACAATGGAAATACTCAATCTTTAAAAGCCTCAGTCCTTTGCAGTGTCAATCCCAATGTGTAGCTTTCCTTTCCCCTGCTCATTCTGGCTGACATTATACAGCCTTCAAGACCAGCACATTTCTTATTCATTCTTTTGTGATTCTAAACTCCTTTGTCTTCCTATTCCAATAATTCTAACTGCGTTGGAAGAAAGTATCGTGACATAGTGTGTTGCGGCTGCTGCTGGCCTGCCTTCGTTTGTTTGTGATGCTGTAGCAAAAACAGGTGTTCACCTTGACACTGACCTTGTACAAGGAAATCTTCTTTGTGTTTCAATCTCTTCTTTAAATGAAAAAAATAAATAATTGCCTCTCTAGCAGAAGTTGCTGAAGGATTGAATGAGACGGTAAAATAAAGCAAGGGAGGAGGTTTGACATGGAGTTGATACTCGGAACTCTATTATGTGTATCGCTTCCAAGAGTCACATCACTTCCCTCCACCCTGAGCCTATCAAGCCTAATTCCGTTACCTCCTTCCCTGAGCCACCACATAATTTGAAAATGCACAGGTCTATCAATCGCTAAACCCAGCTGACTTACGGCATATCTTTGACCTGAGGATATCATTGTCATCATTATTATTCCTTGTGTGATGAACATAAGACTAGGCATCCAGCGGAAGCTGTTTCTATTATTTGGATTTTTTTAAGGCTGATAATGAGGATAGCCTGCAACATTTCAAAAGGTCCCACTTCCCCTTAATTATAGAATGGGCTACTCTACTTCATGGTGGAATATTGTAGATACGCCCAGAGCTTTACTGTATTTTCTCTGTGTCTATTCTTTTACCCCCGTTAATTAAGGAAGACTCTGCAAAAGTTGTTTTTCACTCCACTGCTCACCGTGGTGAACTGCAGAGAAGAGTCTTTCCCCCATTTCTAAAATGGTCCAGTGGTCTGCTTGTCATCTCCTATTTCGTCCTGGTTCCCCACTCCAGACATGTCAATAGGAAACTGCCCCTCCTCCACATAACGTGGTTCTACACAGGCTGCAAATCACAGTGTTCTGTCCCACTAAATGTGGGCATGTGATCCAGGTCAGGTCACTCAGGGTACCCCATCCCTCTGGCCACAGTGACTGCACAATGATGAATCTGTCACCAACCTAGACTAGATACCTTCTCTGGATTGTGTGTAGGCTAAGTAAGTTTCTATTTATTTCATGCTCAGAAAGTTAAGCTAATGGAAGCCTAGAGCTGGATATGCCTGTGCCTCTTTCTGCTAGCTATATGGAGGATGCCTTACTATAGTAGGACAGGCCACCGAGAACTTATTGAGAGAAGCGGAACTAAGACAGGGGAAAGGGAAAGAAAGGAGAAGATAGAGGGAAGTAGATGGAAAGAGAGGGACATGATATTCTTGAAGTCAATGGAGATATTTGGTTCCAAGCTCAGACTTTCTAATTATGTGAAAAAGTAAATAACCTGTTTCCCACTTGGATTATTTAAAGACAGCTTTCTTCTTGCCTTCTTTCAAATTCTTGACATCTCTTCAGTAATAACATGCCCAACTCCAAGGATCAGGGCTACTATCAGTGTGCAGTTTTGTGAGACTATAGGTGAAACATGAGGGCCCATGAATGGTGTTTGCTCTCACCCCTGCCTCCAGTCCACATACATCCTTAGCACACCAGGAAAGACATTGTTTCAGGAGTCCAGTGCGTACTCATTGATGAATTCTGATGAAGTCAGTCACAGAGGATCTCAGCACCTTTTAGCTCTGAGATCTTTACTAATTCAAAGGACAGCCAGAAACAATTGAAGCTTTTCCAAGCCAATGAACCCCACAAGTCAGATTCACAGATCAGAAATGGGCTTCTTTCTCCAGAGGTAGGTAGACTTTCTTGGCAATTTCCCCTCCACAATCTAAGAATGAATTTTGAGCCATATTTTAAATGGAATGAAGTAATATTTGTTATTCAAATACCACATATTTCTAAGGTCAATCATTATCATAGTGTGAAATGTGACAAGAATGCATTTTAGCACTGGGGGGAGAAATATGTATGTGATTAATTTCTATATCCATATTCATGTTTATATCATCTCCCCTTTTTGTTCTAAACCTTGGGGATCATCTCTGTAATACTTACATTATTGCAGAAAATTAGTCATCCACAAGCCTTGTTTAATTTGTCCACAGCTACTCATTCAACACACTGTTAATGTTCACCAACTCCATGCTGACACAGGTGCCACGAAAACAAGGATCCGTGAGAAACAGTGATTACACTTAATTTATAGTGAGCACAATATGTTCACTATTTCATAGTCACTCTTTCAGTTTATATTGTTTTTCTGTCCTCAAAACCCTCCGTTTCCTGGTGTACATTTGTCCAATCTTATCTAAACTTCACTATCTATGACATCATCTCTGATATATCTACTGTGGAACTAGTGTTTTCTTTTTTCTTCTAAACTCTTATGGCCTATTAGCTATGTCTCTCTTTCCAAATATAATACATTTGGTCATTTGTTAGTTATTTATCTTCATGTCATCTCTGCAAATCAGAGGTTCTACCATATACATATATACATATGTTCATAATGTACATAATGTGTATGTTTGTGTATGCACATCCTGTAGTACCGATTATAGACACTGTGCTTAGTACTGAGTATGACACATTGTTGATGTTTAAAAAAATTAAAAAGGTATTTAATGACCGTGTAAATAATGGACTCAAATTCCCCTGGAGCGTGGGATCCTTTCCAATAAGAATTGTGCATTAGAGACAGTGATTGTCTGAGATTGTTGCATTTCCCAACAAAAATGCTGAGGTCTGTTTATACTGGATAGAATGAATTGCTTCCTTCTGACTCAAGCATCTATTTGAGAGGTTACATTACAAGTTCCTGTAATGATCACCGCAAAAGATGGTATTGATCTCCAAAATTGGCAGATACATGTCCTATGGACGGAATATTCATTTATGAAAATTGGAAGAATCGATAGCTCAAAGGTTATCAAGAATGTGACACACTGTAATGTCAATATATGGCCTGACACAAGTTAATGAAAAGGGAAAGGGCCCACTTGTCACATCTGGGTGATAAATCTTCTGTGTGCCTCTTTATTGAACATAAAGCCATGCAAGCTGTCAGCAGCTGTGATCTGGGCTTCCTAATCTGAGAAATGGAGTAACGTTTATTTTATTTATCCAAAGGACTATTCAAAGGGAAATAAGTGGAAGTAGCATTTGTTAAAAGCATAAAGAGTGTGCTAAACCTGACAAAACACACTTTACAGCTATTACTAAATCTAATAGTCACAACAGCCTCATGGGACAAACAATGTCATTTCTGCCTTCCAGACGGGAAACCGGAAGTCCGAAGGGTGGGTGCGGGGACAGGGCTTAGCAAGGTCCTATCCGTGTAAGAAGAAAGCTCATAGTCTTGCCGCTCACTAAGTCCTATGGAGTGAAGACAGCTTAGAAAAGGATATGTCACATGCACTGAGCTCCAGAAAGATCACCCTGATCCCCAGATGGATCTCCCACTTTCCTTCTGGCTGACATTCAGGCAACTCGTTTCTCAGCCTCGGTTCCCTCATCTATAACGTGGGAATAAGAAGATGTATTCGAGAGGCGTTTAAACAGTGCAAGATTCTTGAAGCTTCTGCACATCACTCTTACAAATGTCAGAGCGTTTTACTTACAGCTTCAGAGAGGGGTATATTTTTACTGTGAAGATTAGGAGAATACCACATACTAGAGCGCAGGCTCTTTTATTTTTTATTTTGTTATTCATCTGTCTAATTCATTTATGATCCAGTCCATTAACTTTAACACTAGCACTGGGAATATAATGCTTTGTCTATCACATGGAAAGAGCAGAATTCACTTTAAATTCTCAGTTCCCCCAAAAAGCCATACTTAACGCCTCCTGTTCATCAATTCACTATGAAATATACAGACATTCAACAGGAAATCTCTCCCCAACATTTTCTGACTTGTCCTAGAGGAAGAAGAGCAGAATAGAGAAAGGATTAGCCTTAAACAGAGCTACAACCAAATCCCAGATCCTCCTATAAAAGTGATGGAAACTGAAATTACCAAGTTAATTTACCTTTGTAAGGCTCAGTCTATTCATATGTAAAATGGGAATATTATCTAGTTTACAGTTTCATTCTAAGTATTCAAAGGGATGATGTATGTAGAATTCCTGCTCTGAAGCACACAGTGATCACACAAAAAGTGGTTCTTGGATAATTTGCACTGGCTCTCAGTATCAGTACGTCTGAGTGCACATGACAAAAATATCTGTCCAATGCATCTTTGGTAGACATCCATAAGTTTGTGTTCCTTACAGACACTGACTGTCTAAATTGACTACTACCCAAACAGCAGATCAGGAGAATAATTTATGCAGCTGACACACACCATTTGTTTAGCAGGGAGGTTTTCTATGGGTGCTTTTATGGGTGTATTAATCCACTTTCACACTGCTATAGAGAACTACCTGAGACTGGGTAATTTATGAAGAAAGGAGATTTAACTAACTCACAGTTTTGCAGGCTTAATGGGAAACACAACTGGAAAGCCTCAGGAAACTTACAATCATGGTGGAAGGCGAAGGGGAAGCAAGCATGTCTTACCATGATGGCTGGAGGGCGGTGGATGGTGAGGGGGACTGCTGCACACTTTTAAACTATCAAATCTCCTAAGAACTCACTCACTATCAAGAGAACAGCAAGGGGGAGTCCGCCCCCATGGTTCAACGACCTCCCTCCAGGCCCCTCCCCTGACGTGGGGATTACAACTTGAGATGAGATTTGGGTGGGTACAGAGAAGCAAACTATATCACTGGGCATTGGGAAATTTAAGCAAAGAACAGAGGATGAGAGGTGAGAAGTCACATTAAAAAATTGAATTGCAAATCATTCCAGTCTTCTTGTGAAAACTATTCCCCGCCCCAAGACAGAGTCTCACTCTGTCACCCAAGCAGCTGGAGTGCAGTGGCACAATCTCGGCTCACTGCAGCCTCCATCTCCAGGACTGAAGCAATTCTCTTGCCTCAGCCTTCCAAGTAGCTGGGATTACAGGTGCATGCCACCACGCCTGGCTAAGATTTTGTATTTTTAGTGGAGACAGGGTTTCACCACATTGGCCAGGCTGATCTTGAACTCCCAATTTCATGATCCACCTGTCTCAGCCTCCCAATGTGTTGGGATTACAGTCGTGAGCCACCACGCCTGGCCATGAAAACTATTCTTTACTTGATGGTTCTCCAGTAATCTTTTCTTTGGTGAAAAGGGGACTTCTTCATTCCATTTAGCTGTCACTAACCAAGGTTATTGAAGGACTTGCCTTTTTCATAATAATTTTGAAGATGAAATTGATGATGATAAAAATCTTTTCATTTGTTGTTTTTATTGTCAGGAGATACAGATGAATGTTTTAGAGCCATTAGCTCACGATTCCTCAATGGAACGTACTGTTTATATACCTATTTTGTAGAAAAGAAAATTGAGTCTCAGCATCCTCAGATTGCTCATTGTCACATAGCTGGTTAGCAGCAAAGCTAGGAACAGACTCAGCTTTGTCTTATACCTGTGACACTGGACACTCTGACAAACTGAATTGAGAACAATCAACTTTAAAAATGAATGAAGGGAGAATGATAACATTGATGATATCCTCAGTTTGAGATTCCATGGCCAAAAGCTTCCTTTGAGATTATTTCACAGAATCCTGAAGAAGGGGAATAATATCAGGTCTGATTTAAGTTTGGGGTGGGAGAGGAAGGAAATGCTGCTCAGAGAAGCCAGGCCACTTGCCAAGGTCACACAGCCTTTCATAGGCAGAGCTGGAGGATTTCATAAGATGCTACATTCATGTTTGCAGAAAGATGTTCTATGCTTAATTCTTATATCCTCAGGAGAAACATCTGTCTTGCTATAATTAGTCTATATCAAGGTCAGCAGCACCATAAAGAGTGTCATACCTAAAAAAGAAACTAAGTCTGGTAGAGAAGGAAATTTTCAAGTGTTAAAAGGAATATGAGAAATGAGAAAAAACATCTGTTCCCGTCTAAGCTAACTAAGGCCGTGTTAACTTGGAGAGCAGAACACTGTACCTGCACCCTGATGAGGATACAGAGGAAGACTTCAGTCAGTACCTAGTAAACATATGAAACTGAAATTAATAAATGGGCAAACAAATGACTGCACTTAAGAAACAGTTTCAGGATGTCACAGTGTCATGGCAGGTGTTCCATTATAGGTGGGTTCAGAGCACAAGAGGTAGCTTCCTGCCTTGCAAGGGGAGGCCAACAGGAAGTCAGCAGCGTCGGATACTGGATCCTAAACAGAGGTGCAGAAATGCATGCCTCTTACACCAGGGCCCTTAAGATTTAGGCAAAGGAATCCATCCTCGCTCTCCAATATTGTTTTGATGGCACAAAAAATTGTCTGGGGCTGCAAAACAATAGAAATATAGACAAGAAGAAAGTAGCTGGAAGAGGCATTAGAGGAAGAGATGAAGAAGGAATTAACGCATACTGAGTCCTCACTTTGTGCCAACCCTATACCAAGCATATTGCATCATTATGGGATAAATTTGTCCAAACTTCATGAGGCAGAGACTGTTTTTACAAATGAGGTTACCATAGCACAGAGAGGGTAAGATTTTCCCAGAGCACAGGACTGGGAATATGGAAGCCCAGGCTCTCTGACAGCAAGAATATGCTCGTTGGAGCTGTAGATTTCTGCTCAGGGCTGAGATGCCATAGCCCTCCATGCCTTGGCCCCAGCAGACTGCATTTATTTTTAGTTTCTTTAGGATCTGGGAAGAGTCTGGAAGCAATAACCAGACACATTCTATTTTGCTGACAAAATGGACCTGGGTGTGGGATATAGCTTGAGGCCCTAGGGTGTGCATTTCTAGCCAGAGAACTGGGAAGGAAGTGGTGTAGTTAGAGGCTAATGCTGTCAGTGCTGGCACTTTTTTAAGGAGGAATGGGTGATCAGGTGTCTTTATCAAGCTTGTAAAGCCACTAGTGCCTCCCAGGGCCTCTGCTGAAGAGTCACCCTGGGAACACAGCAAACAACAGAAAAGGCCTTCTCCTCTATTCTACTCTGTTATCTCTGGATCCTCCACCACTTTTGACCTCTCTGGCCACACTGGGAAGTCCCACTGCAGTAACGAGTGATGAAGGTTATTGTCCATCCCCTCTTCCCGTCTTTGCCCTCTGTTACCCCTCCTGCAATAACGAGTGATGAAGGTTATTGTCCATTCCCTCTTCCCGTCTTTGCCCTCTGTCACCCCTCCTGCATTTTTACTAAAATACTGTATGTCACACCATTTTCCTTAAGTAATACATTTACAGCAGCAAAATTGGAATAGCCTTTGAAGCACATTTCTTGAGATGAACATTGGGTTGACGTATTATAACATTTAAAGCAGGAATCCTGCACACAAAGAGCTCGTTGGGACCTGAAATGAATAGATACATAGGGAAAGGAACACTGATGGGAAAGGCAGGACCCTCTCTGACCTTTGCTTCCCACAGTCAATACTAATCTTGTTCATTTTCAGTGACAACTACAGCTCCTGCCTAATGAAATGTTCTCATCATTAGCTGGGCATGGTGGCATGTGCCTGCAGTCCCAGCTACTCAGGAGGCTGAGGCAGAAGAATCGCTTGAACCCCAGAGGCGGAGGTTGCAGTGAGCCAAGATCATGCCACTGCACTCCAGCCTGGCGAGGCTCCGTCTGGAAAAAAAAAAAAAAAGAAAAGAAAAGAAAAAGAAAGAGAGAAAATGTCCTCACCATGAGCTTCCATCAGGAGAAGAGTGCACCACATCTGGGCACATACTGGGGTGTATCAGCAAAGCTGAAAGAAGAGCAAACTTTCATAATGACAAGTGCTTCCTTTCCACAAAGGGATGTTAGCTGTTCCCATTTTTGCATTTATCTCAAGGGTAGAATAAATCACTGGCTACTTGTTATGAAAAATATGATTCTATTTGTCCCTAATATAATTGTGTGGGGACAACTTCAGAGGCATGTTTTGAAATTGGCCTCTTAAATTATTTTAATGTATCAGTTAGACATGGGGAGGGAGTAGGCAAGATTGCCATGCTTTTAGGAGCTCGTACACAGTGTATTGGTTGACTTCAAAATGAAGGTGGCCCTTTTGAGCCAATTATGATTTCTTAATTCCATGCTATTGCATTTTAAGTCACCTTTGAAATTTTATCATAACCTATAATTGATTGGTTTAGTGAATCACATCTTAATTGAAAAAATATAATGTCTAAAAGCTATTTTAATTGGCCATTATACAGGCATTTAGCAGCTGAGCTGCTGTAGACACAGTGAAAATAAATAAATAAATGAATAAATAAGTATATAGATGATTTGCCAGCTCTATCTGATGTCAGTGTTCTATTTCTGAACACAGAGTTGTGATCTGGGGCTCAAGGGGTAGTTAGAGAAAGACTAAAAACAGCACCTCTCATATGACAAATTTCAGTTCAGGAAAAAGTGGCTGATTTTTTACCCTACTTATTATACTCCATTGAATTTCCTTCATTCATTTACCCAGCTGCTGTTTCAAAAATAAGGTCTTCGGACAAAGTTTATTTTGGAGTTAGAATCATGAGTTCTTTACAAAAAATTAAAGGAGCATGTTTCATAGGGAAGTTTTCTCTATCATTTTTGGGGGAACAGGATCTGAAAACCTATAAAAATGTGCTTCAAAGTCTACTTTTTAAAAATCTGATTTCTCTCGATTTGGATGACAATTACAGGAGTATAGACTTGTCAGAAGCCACTCAACTCCACATTAAAGTGTTAAAATGTGTGTATTTATTATATGTAAGTTATACCTTCATTAAAAAGAAATAAGTATTAAGGAAAGCGAAAAGTCCAGTTTACTTAGATCTCTGTCTTCCTTGGCTATTTCAATGTCTTATTACCCAAAGTGAAAGGAATGGTGGTTAAGAGAGCCACTGGCTGCTAGTGAAAAAAAACAGAAGATTAAGGGTTTTCTGCTACTTTATCTTCAAAAAGATTATTATCATATAGTACTTTCTGTATTCATAGTATTCACTTCAAGAGGAACCAAACAAAAACGTATCAAATGAAAATCCTTCCAAAGCCAAGCATCCTGAAATTGTACAACTTTATGTCTTGCAGGAATTCAAAGAAAAGAGAAGGGTGGGGTTAGAGAACCCAGCCTGTTTATAATATATTTAACCAGCCAATTACATTGTTAGCCCACAATGACAGATTTCTCTCCGAATGTCGCTTAGCTGTTCTTTGTTCATGGCACTAATTTTCTTCTCATTTGTCACTATTTCATAAAGTTTTGTCAATCATAAGCATTTTTTTAGGAGATTGAAATAGCAAGTTAATAGTTTACTCTAAAAGAGACAAACACAGAGGAAAAACAGCTGCGGTATTTAAACACTGAAGGAGAGCGTAGCATAATGAAGGAGCAAGCGGGCAATTAAAGAGAAGGAAACGCTCCTGGGGTAAAATTCTAACATTGGGGTTCTCTCATTTTTAAATCTATTGAGGATTGTTCAAACACATTTCTTTTGATCAATAAAAAATCCTAGTGGCTGTTTGTATTCCCAGTGAATGTCCCCAAACTGGCGTCCGCAAGTTTAGCAAAGTTGAACACCAAGTAAGTTAAGGAAAACTCAGAATACTAGTGTATTTACCATCCCTATAAAACCTGGAACTCAAGAGCAAAAACGATATGGCTGTTAGAGTGAATTGCAAAGATAAAAGAGATTTAAAAGTATCTTAGAAGCATGCTAATGCAGAATTTTTCTCTACCTCCCTCTAGACTACTTATTGTTTTCCCCCCGTAATCTGGTGAGGAATGAAATAAGATATGAGAGTTGAACACCAATATTTAGGTCTCTGAATTAGGAAGATTCATATATCTAAAACAGATGTGGGAGAAAGGATGTGTCTTCAATACATTGCTAGAAACAGCTTGGCCTGCCCTTAACTTTTCTTGTTTATTTTGAATCCTTTGAATTATTAGGCCCGTTCCTGATAGCATCAAATGAAAGACCTCCTCTGACTCTTGCTGTGCATTTTGCCCAGGCTTTCTATTAAGTTATTTCTCTTGACATAATCCACACTGTATTTACAAGGGTGTCTCATTCTTCCTCTCATTTGATGACGTACGTGTGTGTGTGTGTGTGTGTGTGTGTGTGTGTGTGTGTTGTGTGTGTGTGTCTGTGTGGTCTTCCTTACAGTTTGTTAGTAAGATACAATCTCTTGCTTTATTCTGGACTAAGATTGGTATTCTCCCCTCAGTTCCACTGACTTTAGCTGCACTGAGTAAAAAGCCCTACCTGTGTTTTGCTTCTATCTTTGATCTCCTTGAAAGGACTTTGCATCTCCTTGAAAGGACTTTTCCAGTTTGTTAATAAGAAAATGAAGCCACACGAGAATAGTGAAAACAAAGTTCATTTGCACTCACTTTGGAAGCACAGGGAAGATGTATCAAATTGATGAGTAGGGAGAACAGGCTTAGCAAACAGCAAGGGTGTGGTCCAGTTGAGCAAGACAGATATTGGCTCTGAAATCTGATGTTGAGGGCGCCAGGAACCCTCTCATCACAAGTTGGAAGCATAGAGAGAATGTGGCCTCCTTACTCCCAGAGTGATGGGACATTCAGCTCTGTCATCTGCATTGGCACGGTAGCAGCAAGTCTTCTTTTCTGCAGTGAGGGAGAAGGGAACTAAGGACTCTGGTTAATTTCTATTATCTATTCATTTTAGGTAGAACCTTCAAAAGTAACACATTATGAGATGAGCTACAGTTTCCCATGGACTGCAGATGAAGGAATAAAAAGCACTTATCTGGCGCTTTACAAAACTGAGAAAACTGAGGACAGATGAGTCTGAATGATGAGGCTTCCAATACACTATACACACACACACACACACACACACACACACACACACACACTCATCCAGTGTTAACACAAGCACATAAAGGAAACCTTTTCTCTTGAGAACGTCCTCTGTGCTAGCTTCTGTTCTAGGTGCTGGGGATAAAGAGAAAGACATGAGCACTGACTTCACGGAGCTTACAGGTTAGTAGGAGACGCAGTCATTACAGAGCTGCTAATCCCCCTCCACACCCCAGTAAAAGACATTACGGGCTTAAATTCAAATTTTACAAAAAGATAGGTGCCAATCGAATCGGAAATTCTGTTTTTGTTTTGTCTAAAAAGTGGAATGTGTTTATTTTTATTTTCAAAATTCAAATAGCATAATTATTTTTTCTGATTATGGAAGCAAAGCATGCTTATTCATAAATATTTGATTATACCACATATATGACTCTCTAACCTTCTTATGTCAATCAACAAGATGCAAGGCACATTTTCATTGTCAAAATAGGCTTTATGTCATCTTTAAAAAAAATGACTGCATGGTACTCCATTACGTAAATGAACCATTTTACCTGGTTTTAAGTTCATTGTCTCCTTAAATAATAATATTCTTATTTATTTCAAACTAAAGATGGTTCTTTTTGATTTTACTGTATGATTTGAAAGCAAATTAGACAATATGTTTGAGAGCATTTGGTAACCTACAAACACGGTGCAAACTATTATTTTTTCTGTTTCTTTTCTGTTTCAAATATAGACCAATATTTCTGCCTCACACAAATCTTGAACAAATTCTGGCTGTACCAATCAAAAAACCTTTTTGTTTTGTTTTTATCTCTCTGAAATATAGTCTCCTCATTTTCAAAATGAGGCTGCCTACGTTTCATGGTTCTCTATGTTAGGACATCAATTCAGGTAAAATGTTTAGTCATGTACCTTTTAGTATGCTGCCACTACACATTAGATGTGTTCACTTCTGCCACTGTTGCATCTGCACTCTCAACATCTCTGTTGTAATTCCCTCCCTCCTACTTGATCTTTCCTCTTTGCCCAATCAGTTTATCTTCACTAAAGAACAGCTTAGTAATAAAATGCTGATAAGAACTTTGTATGAATGTACTCAACTAGTCTTCCAACAGCCTTCGGGTAGGTACCATGATCATTATCATCATACAGGTAAGGAAACTCAGAGATACTAAATAAATTCCCTAAAATCACCCTGCCTATAGATAGTTCTCTATGATGGTGAAGACACTAGGAGAAGGGAAAGAATAGTTGAGACTAGAGAGGCAAGCAAGAGTGGAAGCACATAAAGCACATTTAGCATTGCAATATGAAACATGAGCTCAAAGAGCTCAGCTCCAGTACAACAGCAGACAATTGGACCCAAGTGCAAATAATCATCCCAAGTGGGGTGAATATATAAGTCAGGTGGAGTGTGAAATGGCTGAGACACATGGCTGTGTCACCAAGCTTTGAAGTGACCTGGCAATAGTGATAACACCACTTATTATTTATTGAACATATACACTAGGCACTGTTAGTTGGAGAGAAAGGTAAGATTGAATACCAGGACTGATCAGGATTGCAAAGCTCATCACCCCTGTGAATTAGCCCTCTGAATATATGAACTACATGTGAAATTCTGAAACAGAAACATCAATTGCGGTCTTTTCCATTGGAAATTCCAGCAAGAGAAGAGAAGAAACCAAACCCTTGGTCATTACTGCTATACCCATCCCTGTCTTTGAATTCATATACTTTTTTTTTAAAGTATCTTCCAAATGTATCATTTGTCTCCAAACTCTTCAAGAAAGACAAATGCCAATATAATGCAGTCATGTGTATCTGAGTAGCTTGATACATATAATAAGGGAAAGACATATATTATGACAGATAGCAGCATAAGGTGGAAAATTCCTTTGCCACGTGATATCTTCTGCTTTGCTAATACATTAAAACCCAATGAGAAATCTCTAAGGAGTGTGGTTTGATGGGTTGAGGTAGAGGAAAGCCCGACATAAATAGCTATTTGTATATGAGATCACACACCAAAGAGTTATTTTCACTAAGACCGAACTGGCTAACCACCAGCCCATCTGACAGCAGAATGGCGTAGACCCTTCATAATGCATGTGCGTGAGTAAGGGTAGATGTCTCACGGGGACCCCATGGTACTGCTGTTGATGTAGTTTCCGAGAAGGGTGATAATACTTTATCCTGGAGACAGCCTGAGTTACAGAAACACTGTTTTCCCACTTCACCCACCCTCATTATCATCAAGAGATGCCTTCATTCTTGAGTGTGTCTTAAGATGCTTGGCTAGCACTGGGATGAAAATTTTATAAACTATTATTTTTTAAAGGATGTACATAGCTGGCAGAAAAGCATCCCATTAATCTGAAATTGCTTCCTTGTAAAAATATTCTTAAAAAGATCAAAAAGATCATCTTTCTCTGGTATAGAATGGTGGACTTCATAATCCTGCTATTCCGCACCCAGTATTGTCTGTGCCTGACACCAAAGATGATCACGATTGCCAAGAAGACCCAGAAAGAGAAGTTATTATAGAATGTATTTATAAATTCAGTTATTTATTCATTCATTCAGCAATTTGAATATGTCCTCTGTGTAACAACTATGCTAAGATACGACTATACAGAGATGATTAGACCTTGTTTATGCTCTCAAAGAGTAGAAAGACAAACTGACAGTTATGATGCAATGTGATTAGTTCTATAAGGAGTGTGTATGCATGGATGTGTGCACATACCTGATAAGAATGACAAAATTTATCTCAAAAAGCAAAGGATAAAAGGAGGTAAGGTCACACACTACAAAGTTTGGATTAGAATGAACCAGCCCTCAGTATATCAAGACAAGGGAATTCAATGGAAGTATTTTAGGGCAGATAAGAGGAAGTCGTATGTCACAAAACAGCTAGTCATTTTGAGAAAATCATTTGCTCTAAAATGTGATGTGACTCAGGTGCAGCAGCTCATGTCAGTAATCCCAGCATGTTGGGAGGCTGAGATGGGAGAATGGTTTGAGCCCAGGAGCTCAAGGCTGCAGTGAGCTATGACTGCACCACTGCACTCCAGCCTGGATGACAGAGCAAGACCCATGCTCAAAAAATAATAATAATTTTAGAAACTAAAATAAAATTCACTGAGATATTTCCTGAAAACAGAAAAATCTTCATTAAAAATAACACCTACTTCTCAGAATTGTGAAGACACAAGAAGATACGTCTAAGACCCCAGCAGAGGACCTGATGTGTATACAGAACCAAGACCATTTACTTCTCCTACCTACCCAGGATCCTTAACCTACTGGGCACTTGACTTCAGACTTGTAAAGATGCATCATTCTCCAAAGACAGCTAAGCTCTTCTTTTATGTAAAAGTCAAATTCTATCAACAGGAAATCCTTCCCAATCTTGTATTCTAGGTCTGCCTATATCACCAATTCACCATGCCCACCCAGAGAATTGCTGAGCTCCAGAAAACCAAATGTGAGCCCCTTTCAATTTCCTATAAGTTGGTTCTATAAGCTCACTTCTTTTGTGATAGCTCACCTTTCTATAAAATGTGTGACACTAATGGGCCCTTTAGCTAAAGAAATATCATCTGCAGTTTTTCTTTTTAAGAGAGTGCTGTAGACTGAATATTTGTGCTGTCCTCAAAATTCATATTTTGAAAACTAATCCCCAATGTGATAGTATTAAGAGGCAAGGCCCATGGAGGTCATTAATGGAAAAGCATTTGGAATTTAGAGCCACAAGAGAAACACACTGAGGGTGGAGCCTTTGTGAATAGGATTAGTGCCATAAGGGAGGCCTATAGGAGCTTGTTTTCTCCTTCCGCAGTGTGAGAAAGCAGCGGAAAGATACCTTCTATGAACCACAAGACGGCCCTCAATGTACCAAATTTATCAGCACCTTGATTGGTTTCTCAGCCTTTAGAACTGTGAGAAATAGGTCAGGCGTGGTGGATCATGCCTATAATCTTAGCACTTTGGGAGGCCTAAGTGGGTGATCACCTGAGGTCAGGATTTCGAGACCAACCTGACCAACATGGTGAAACCCTGTCTCTACTAAAAATACAAAAATTAGCCAGACATGGTGGTGCATGCCTGTCATCTCAGCTACTCTGGAGGCTGAGGCAGGATAATCCCTTGAACCTGGAAGGTGGAGGTTGTAGTGAGCAGAGATCGTGCCACTGCACTCCAGCCTGGGTGACAGAGCAAGGCTCTGCCTGACAAAAAAAAAAAAGAAAGAACTGTGAGAAATAAGTTTTTGTTTATAAGGTACCCACTCTGTGGCATTTTGCTGTGGCAGTCAAAATGGACCAAGGCAGATGGTTATTATCTCAGTAATAGAATGTATTAGTACTTACCTAGCCTGTCTCAATTATCCATAGGTATTGTTGTAGGACCTACTAGTATCTATTGGTATTAATCTATTTTTAAAATCTTATAATTACCTCTATTTTATTAATGAGGTAACAGATTCAGAGATAGAGAGGTCAAGCCAGAATTAAAATTTATTTTCAACAGACCTCAAAGCCTGTGGTCACACCTTGTGCTGACTGTCATGGCTCTAAGTCCCAAATGCTTTTTCAATCACTTGCCTGTTCTCTGGTTGGTTCTTCTCATACCGTCCTGGCTACATAAGGTACCCAGGCATCTGCACTCGTGTAACATATTTAGGAGGATGACCCAGTTTAATAGAAAGAGAGAAAGCAAGAGAAATAGAAAAAGAGACAGAGAGACAAAGAGAAACAGAGGCAGGAGTGGAGGCACGGAAGGATTCAAAGATGCCCTCACTCTTTACCATGGCTGAGAATGCTGCCATATCATCAGAAAAGTTCTTGTCACACTTAGGAAGTTAACCAGTCATTACTAAAAAGTATGCAGTGTACCTCCCCACTTACTATAATTCAGCTACTTAACTTTGCAGGTAACCTTTCTAAATCAATTTAGAAATCTGAGGAATTAGACATCCAAGGCCATAGGTTCTACTTTGGACTTCATTTGAGAAATGGAAGCCAAAAAGTGCACTGTTTTACAAGAGAATGCTATTCCCTAATGAAATTCCATGAAGGAATCATCTGCCATTTTGTTTCGTTTTGTTTTAGAGTCAGGTTTTCACTCTGTCACCTAGGATGGCACACAGTGGAACAATCGTAACTTCCTGTAACCTCCAATTCCTGGGCTCAAACAATACTGCCACCTCAGCCTCCCAAGTAGCTCAGACTAAGACTTGTGCCACCAGGCCTGGCTAATTTTTATTTTTATTTTTATTTTTGGTAAAGATGGGATGTTTCTATGTTGCCTAGGATGGTCTTGAACTCCTGGGCTCAAGCAATCCTCTCACATCTGTCTTCCCAACACTGGAATTACAGATGTCAGTCACTTCACCCAGCCATTACCTGCAGTTTTTGTAAGATATGGAAAGCTAACAAATCCTTTGAGTATTGATCCCGAAATGTTATGAAGGGAAAGCTAGAGGGTGTCATGGAGGCAGAAGAAATTCCTAGAATCTTAGATTTTGGAGGGCCCTTAAACATCACCTGGCGCATTATTAAAAACAGGAACTCTTCCACTCTGTTGTTACTAAGACAGTTGAAACATCCGGGTATAGGGGGACCTACTGTCTCCCAAGACTGTGCATTTTACTTGCTTGGCAGCAGTAATATTGTTAAAAACTTATTGCTTCTATTGAGATTAATTTTGCCTTTCCCAATTCCAACCTTGTCTAGAATGAGTGTGACCCATCTTGTTCATGACACATCCCATAAGACAAGGCGGGCATCCTCCTCCCTCCCCTGACTCTCAGATTCTTCTCTGAAGTGAGGTGGTAAGTTCTCTACTTTTTCAGGTAGAAACAATTCATTAGAGAATCAAAGAAGGGGAGAAGGGATCAGTAAATAAACACGGCAAGATATTACTAAATGATATTTTTTTTTTTTTTTTTTTTGAGATGGAGTCTCACACTTTTGCCTAGGCTGGAGTGCAGTGGTACAATCTCAGCTCACTGCAACCTCCGCCTCCTGGGTTCAAGCAATTCTCTTGCCTCAGCCTCCCAAGTAGCTGGGATTATAGGCTCCTGCCACCATGCCCAGCTAATTTTTTGTATTTTTAGTAGAGATGGGGTTTCACTATATTGGCCAGGCAGGTCCCAAACTCCTGACCTGGTGATCTGCCTGACATCACCTCCCAAAGTGCTGGGATTACCAGCGTGAGCCACCACGCCCGGCCTACTCAACAAATCTTAAAGGAAGAGAAAGTGAGCACAGGTCCTTTGTAATTGTTTGGATGGAGAGGCAGCTCAAATACCTAAAAAGATTCCTGGACCCTGAGATAGATGTCACTTGGAGGTGATTTTCCTCACAGGTCTATAGCGAGGAGACTAATGGGTGTTCAGAATAACCACAGCACTAATAAGGATAATGTTTGTCCTGCAAGCACATGCACTTAAACCCTTTTCTTCCTGCATCTTTCTGGTCTTCCATGCATAAATGTTTAATTCTCCATTTTGCCATCAATCAGCTCACTGCTCTGGGAAGGGTCTGTGCATAAAAGCCGCCCAGTGTGGTCTGCCCAGACCTCCAGATGCACTCAAGGCACCCAAAGAGCTTCTAAAGAGCTGATGTCAGGACAGGGCCGTTGATTTATGATTCCCTAGGACATTCTGACACCCTTGCATGGATGGGAGAGATAAGAGCCTAGCCAAGGCTGCCAGAAAGCCTTGCTTTAGAAAAATGAGGTCAAGGTCAGAAACGGGGGAAGTCCACTGAAAAAACACAAGGCATGGAGTCTCCTCTGGGGGCAGTGAGCTGGCCCGCTAAGGCCAGGAAGACAGTGAAGGATCATTTTGTAGTATTGTAAGGCAAACAAGAGACAAGACAGATCATGTTAAAGGGGACACTGGAGATAAGAACCACAGAGAGCTAGGGCAGAAGGCACTTGGGGATTCATTCTGAAACGCATGATTTCATTTATCAGAAGAAGGACTGTTTTGTGTCACCAGCCTTCGGTTCTGCTCATTTGTGTGTATGGGGGGAGAGTCACCTACTCAATGCAGGAGCACCTCAAATTACAGAGCTTTTTGATCAATTGCAATCCTATGTTTTCAATAGCTGGAAACAATATTCTCTATGATATGTGTATCCTCACCAAGGACGGTCTCTCTGGGCTCTTTCATAAAGAGTATACCTCAATCCAGGTACAATGCTGTAACTGAAGATCATCTCCAAGGGGAGGAACAAGAATGTCTCCTCATTTTTACCTCCTAGAATGTCTCTCCACACTTCCTTGGCCTAGGCTTTGGCACTTTCATCTTGGATGACCAAAAAGGGCCTCTGGTTGGCCTCCCTGACATCTATCCTAGTCTCCTCATAGCTACTCTCTAAAATCAGTGATCCTCAAAGGTTAGCAAAGTGTGGAGGGTGACAGTCAGAAGTGGAGGAAGGTTAGCACTCAATGAACATTTTTTAAAATTCATGTGAGCCAGTTTTATTTAATTGCATATACACACTTACACACAGAAGAATGAAAGTACATATGTTTATATTAATAGGTATATATGTGTGTTGATATAGATACATAAATATAGTATCCATCTATCAATCTATCTATCCTATTGCTCTATTGCATTGTATGACTTGAGCTGCTTCTCCCCATTATTCTCAGGCATCTATGAAAAGAAAGGTTCGGTCTTGGGATATTTTAAAGATCACTGCTACATATGAGCTTCTAGATCTCACATGTAGTTTCTAGAACTTGTCTGTTTGAGATTACTGATTTGTCAGAGAGAGAGAAGATGTTGACCCTTAATGTTATTGTCAGAGGACTGGAACTATAAGCAATATATCTTCGTTTATTCATTCACCATTCATTTATTCATTGATCATTAAATTCACGTACATTACATTCACCATTAAGTTTACATTATTTATTTACAGGTTAGGTATTGTACAAGGTGTTGGAGTTACAATGATCAAAACAAGGTAGTATATTCTCTGAGGAGTTCCTAGTTTATTGGAAGATATAGGCAATGAGACAGGCAAATTTCAATACAAGGGGATAATTTTTATAGCAGAGGAGTGCTTAAGATACTTACTATGACCCCCCACAAAAAAGCAAAACATACTTTTTTATATGTGCCACATGAGATACAAAAAGGCAAAGACTGATTTTAGGGAGTGGTTTTGCTCAAAGAAAACAGGACCTCCACAACAAAAAATTCACAGCAGCAGAAAGTTGAAACAAAACAACTGAGTGTGGTTTTTATTTTGCTTTTGATTTTTTTTTTAAATTTCAGCTGTTTGGTTTTAAATCTCAGCTGAACCTTCCATGGGTCTATAGGGTTTGGGAAGGGGAGAAGGGAAATTAGTTCTAGACTAGCTTGTGAAGGTGGCTTAGTTATCTGTGCTTTGTGTGTTCTGAGCTTCCCTATGCAGAGGCACGGAGTGGTAGGAAAACCTCTTAAGAACACACAACAGGTAGTATAAAGACTAAGGGGGAACAAATTGATCATTTTTACTTTACCCTTAAGCCCCACCGAGGGGAAAGGTAAGGCTCATTTCTGGCGAATCCCGTTGAGGAAGTGAGGAAAGCCATGCAGGACAGCCCCCAAGCCTTTCTCTTAACCTGCGGCTTCTGGCTTGGGAAGAACCCCTGGCTCCCAACCACAGGGGGTGAAAGCATGAGGAGACAGGTGCTAGCTCACATATAAGCGAGAGACACCAGTGAATTCCTCATGGGGTCCCTAACCTGCAAGAGTTCGGGAAACAGGGCAGTTAGAAGCCAGAAAGCATCAGAATCATGGGAAGAAGAAACAGCTAAGCTCTAGGCTGTTTCATGATCTGCGAGTGGCAGCTGTAATACACCCCTCTTGCCAGTCAGTTGCAAAGGTGGAATGGCGGATGAGAAGCCCACCATCACATACTGCAGTGCATACAAGTTTCGTAACCAGTAGCCCAGTTTTCTCTCCATAAGGGTGGAGCCTTACTCTGTCTGATTTAAAAGACCTTGATGATGCTCTCGCCTGCTCACCCTTGATGAGTCATGAAACTCCAGCCTCATTCCTTGTCTGATTCACCTTGTTAGCTGAAGCAGGAGACAGTCTGGTCCTCCCTTCCCACCTCTCATCCCCCAGAAGTAGGAACCAGCTAAGAAAGGAGAAATCCTGATCCCAGGAGGGCTCTGGTGTAGCTGAGCCAACACCCACACAGCTGCTAGACAGGAAACACATTAGACAAGCTCTCTCTTCCCAAGGGAATTTGGTTCATCAGCGGCAGGATTCTCAGGCAAAAAACTGCGGAGACGAGGATCAGACATTTGGCTGCCTCAGGCTCCCTTACTGCCTTACATATATTTAGACGATTTCTGATTCTTTCTAAAAGTACCACTGAGAGCCTTTGGTTCTTATTGTTATAAACAGAACGTCTGAGATTTTAGTAGCAACACAGAGATAGAAATGCGAAATTAAGCTTTCGAGGAGCAATATAGTATGGTTGGGAGATGCACAGACACTCAGCACAAAATAAAAAATACATTGACTACCAAGTCTATGAGATTATTCTCAGCTTTCCTAGTAATCAAATGCATGAAAATCAAAATAAGACATGATCTGATTCTCAGTTGGCTAATATGAATGAATGAATGAATAAATGAATTAATGAAAGCATGCATGCATGCAGAAGAAACATAATACCTAGTGCTGGTAAGGGTGTGGGGAAACAGGCACTTTCATGTACCATATAGAAGCAAAAATTATTCTACCCAAATATGTTAATAACATGGTTGAAAAATTTAAAAATGCACAGAGTGCCTATAGAACCCCTAAGGATTTATATTAAATGCATAAGGCCCTGTGTTGTGGCAGACACCTGTAATCCCAGCATGTGGGGAGGCCAAGATAGGCAGATCACTTGAGCTCAGGAGTTCGAGAACAGCCTGGGCAACATGGCAAAACTCCATCTCTACCAAAAAAAAAAAAAAAAAATTTAACTGGGCATGGTGGTATGCCCCTCTGGTCCCAGCTACTAGGGAGGCTGAGATGGGAGGATCACTTGAGCCCGGGGGGTGGAGGCTGCAGTGAGCTGAGATTGCACCACTGCACTCCAGCCTGGGTGACAGAGTGAGACACTATCTCAAAAAAATCTATCAATTCATCCATCCATCCACCCATTCGTCCATCATTCCTTGGATAAATACGTAGAGATACGCAGTTTTTTATTATCTCATAATCTTCAAATTCTGAAAATGTTGAAAAATAAACTTTAGGTTAATAACGGTACATTTCTATAATGTAATATTATTCAGACTTTACAATGACAATGATGTTCCATCTGTATTTATTAATAGATCTTTGGAATTTAGTAGCAGGTAAATAAATGGTTGTTTTCCATTCACCACCTTTTCTCAATAAAATGTTCTTTTTATTTTGTTAGTCATGTTTTTATTTATGTTATATAAATAAGATATATTTATTTCAAATTCTAAAACATACTGAAAAGCATTTTTAAAAAAATCATTCATGATTCAACATCATTCAGAATGGAGTGTGCTGTATATTTCTGTTGTATA
Source organism: Theropithecus gelada (assembly GCF_003255815.1). Classification (NCBI taxonomy): domain Eukaryota; kingdom Metazoa; phylum Chordata; class Mammalia; order Primates; family Cercopithecidae; genus Theropithecus; species Theropithecus gelada. Next base: position 22,709,871 of record NC_037688.1, read on the forward strand.
TCTTTTCAGAATTTTCCTATGCAGTTACAATAATATACTATGCATATTTTCTGTGATTGGAATAGATTATACATGCTTTGTACTCTACTTTTCTGATGATTAATGTATTACTAATATCTCTATATATTAATAAATATAGATGGATAATAATGTTTAATCATACTTGAACCTCACAGTCTCCCCGAGGGTAAGTGTGATTAAATACTATTATTCTTATTTATATGTAACCATATACAAGGCAGGCAATTTCATTATTTCACTTCACACAATTAAAAATTTAAAAAAAAAAAAAACTAGCAACCAATGAAAAGCAATTCAAATTATTTATTAGAATTTCTTATTAATATGGGGAAAGACAAAATAAAAGATATGATGAAGAAAACATACTATGAAAACTTTATACATAGCATAATATTAATCGTGAAAAAAATGCATACAAACTCACACACAAAAAGAGAGAGAGGGAAAAAACAATCTACCAAAAGATTTATAGAAATTTCAGGTGATTTTGAGTTTTACATTCATGTTCTTTTAAACTTCAATATGAGCATAAGTTCATTTTATATTCAGAAAAATTTATAATGAGAAAATGTGATAATCCATACAGCATTAATTTTCAGAGTATAGACACACAAATGTGTAAATAAATAAATACAAAATAAATATTTTCTGTTATTCAATTTTCCTGAGGCCCAAGTTAGTCTGGTTTTGTCTCTAGTTTAGAAGAGAAAGAGCGATGAGTGTGGTGGAGCTCTATATTCCTGGGATTTTATAGGAAGAGATCTGATGATACTTGCATGCTTACTTGACATAGGATCTTACTCTTGGCTTGACTTTAAAATCACTTGGGGGACTTTTAAGAGTTATAGAATCCTGGTCTACATTCCCAAGAAATTCTGATTTAATTCATTAAAAGTGGAACTTCCTTGTTGCTACTGATGTGTAGCCAGGGCTGAAAATAATTAGGTTGTATCATTTAAATTCCCATGGCTACCTCCAAAAACTGTGTCAAATATCTCCGAGTGTCCGTGTTAGAAAAGCTTCCTCTTGAAACCTGCCACATACGTATACATTCAGTGGCTTGAGCTGTGCCTTCTTCTAAACTGGACGGTATTGTAAATGTGCTTGCATTACCCTGCTTATTCCGCCTTTTAAGTTTCTGACAATGCTCCGAAGGGCAACTGGAGATGTTACAATTTTAATCCATTAAATAGCTTCCTTAATATTAGTTATTTGGTTACTGCTTAAAAGGACTTGGAAATTTGTATGGCTCTTGATGCTTTATATATTACTTTCTGAAGTGTTTCTACTGATTTCCATCATCCCCAATACATAACAATTTACCAATCCACCACAAATTTAATACATCCAATTACTCCATCTCTCTGGTTTTGATTATTACAGCAGACGAAAACGTTCCATTTCCTTCCTCATTTCTTATTACTCGTTATTCTTTCTTACTCAGGATTTTTTTTTTTTTTACTAATGTATCTATTAAAATCTGACATAATTTTTACTATAAATATGTACACATTCTACTGGTATCAAATATCTTCACCTGCACTGATGATTTTTCAGCATTTTATTCTGAATCTAACTTTTAAATTTTGTTTTGTTTCATTTTACTGTAGAGAAAATTTTCATTTTATGTGAGAAAAACTCTTAGATTTTTTTCTTTAAGGTTTTTATCACTTTGAAACTTACAAGCACTTTCTCTCCCGAAGATCTCATAAAGTGTTAATTCTATTCTAACTCTTTATGCTTAGATTATTTTATTATAAGCCTTTTATCCATCAGGGGTTTATATTGGTAGATAAATGCAAAGGATTTATTGTAATTTTCATTCCCTCAAAGATTAGCTAATTTTACAAATGCCATTTATAAAATAGCCCCTTCCATTCAATTACACAATGATAGTTTGAAGCCATATGGGTAAGTGCACATACGGGCTTTCCCTCTCTCATTGACCCAGCCGTCTAATTTCATATAAGTACCACACTGTGTTAATTCAGGCTACTGTATAATATCTTTTTGTATCTAAAAGAGCTAGCATCCTCTAATTCTTTAAAATATTACTTGACTTGTAATATTCAAACATGTTTTACAAAAATTTTAATTTGTTGCAGGGTATTTCCTTTTGACGATTTATTTAGGATTAGATAAAATATATGCATTAATTTGTGGGCAAAAGATATGTTAAGCATATGGCTTTTTTGGACACATTGAAATTTAATAATACAGCCATCCCTTAGGGATCAAAGCAAAGGGTCTCTGCTCGGGACTTAATTTTGGTACTGTCCCCTTAGGACTGAATTTCATGCCTACCAGAGGTCTAGGTTTGATAGCTATAGAGAAAATATTGAGATTTTTATTTCTAGTTTCTGACAGTGACATTAAACAAACAGAGCAATAAGAAATCAATGGCTGGCATTGGATTTAGATTTCACCTGCAAACAAAGCAAGCAGTGCGACGCTGAGCTCGGGTGCATAATCTTGTCTTGTGAACAAGAAAAGGGCCGAGGTGATTATGCAGGGCAGTCACATCGGGGTGCCAGCCTTTTTCCTTGCTCAGTTCAAATATTATTGCTTTTAAATGTCAGCATATAACCACTGTAAGCATGTATATTTATTAAAACTCCTCTTTCCTAAGACATTTCAGGTAGACATCTTGGAGCATGGTATATATTTAAATTTTAATCAGAACTGCAGGCACAGCAACACTTCTGTTAGAGCTGGACTGTTTAGAGGAAGAACATTACCTTTACTTGAGATCCTACAGTAGGTGTGGAACTGTCCTGGGCATTGCACTTATCCAGCCTCATGTGATCCTCATAGACACTCTGTGATGGAGGGAAGTTTCTAAAGCCTCATTTTATAGGTGATGAAATTAAGTTTTAACCTCTAGGGTTGAAATGGGCCTTGAGGGGCACTCAGACCACTGCCTTCACCGTTCCCTGCTCATCAGCATCTTTAATATCTTGACAAAGTTCTAGCAAAGTCTTTCTGAACACTTAGTCTGAATGCCTCTGAGGGTGAGCAACTCATGCCTTTCCCTCCAAAGATGGTTCCGTTCATTATTGGATGCCTCTGATCTAACCATTTAAAAACAAAATCACAGTCTTTATATCAGACTAGATCCCGTTTCCTTACATTTCTGACCTTAAACACTACTTCAGTCATCTGAAGTCAGGGAAAAAGGCCCAGAAATAACCCAAAAGAATTAGAGTGGCTTATTCCCACTGAGTGGCAAACTCTTCATTTCATGAGATGGAGAAACTGCCACCAGCCCTGGTATTTCGACAGTTAGGATCCCAAAGTGAAGTGTCTGGTCTTCAAGGCACCATGTTCTTCACGACTGGAAATATCAAGGAAATCTGGTTTTCCTCTAAATGTCAAAGCCTTCACAAAAACAATCCCTGGACCTCACGTTTATCGCAAGGAAAGTGATGCCTCCACATCCATTTCTTGCATCAGTGTGTTCCAGGAACAAGTTTCCTTTTAATTTCCTGGAGAGTAGAGGGAAGCCAGAAAGTTGTTGTTGTTGTTTAATCTCCTTTGCTACCTCTGAGATTAGAGTTTTTCTATGTCTCGTTTGATATACCTTTGAGCCCCTTGAGAATGAAAGGATGATGTGTCTCTTAGCTGGTCTTCCTCAAATCGTATTTCTCTTGCCTCTGTTTGAAATAGGAGTTACAGACCAGGTCGTTCAAGATCGTGCCCTCTAATGATGGCCTGGAATAACAGCATCAGGGTAAGGGATTCGGTATCAGGAACTATCAACATCCAATCAGTACAAAATGATTTTCTGAGTCCAGCTGACCATGCACTTTTCTTTGCAGCTGCAACTTCATTAAATGGAGGACTGAGTTTCCAACAAGAAAAGGTCAACATTTCCATTTGGGCATTCAAACATCTCCAAGATGGGCTTGAGGCTTTAGTGTTCTATTGATTCAGCCATCTCCATGCTGAGCACAGAACTTTGCCCAGGGTAGATGGGCTGTGTCAATCAAAGCTCACCAGTGGGGCTATTTATTTTCAGTTTGATTCACAGGGTTATCAAATATTGAAACTGAAGGGGATCAAGGTAATTCTACTTCAGTTTAAATTTGCAAATGGAACTTTCACAACTGATACATTACTGAAGCTGAAATTCATGAGGAACTCTTTGAAATGACAAGGTTTTCTCCTGCTTTCATTTGGCCTGTGTTTACCAAACACTCACTAAATACAAAAACACTAAAGTAGGGTCTCCAGAAGAGAAGCTGACTCTAAATTTAAAAAAAAAAAAAAAAATTGTAATTACTTGCCAAGTGACATAGAAATATAAAGTACTGCTGATCAAGGAGGGAGTCTATGATTTGGAACATAACTGAAATTGGTGGCATTTGTTCATGCAGAGATAGAAAATACTCTCCTGATAGAGGGAACAGTACATCTGGTACTAAGTTTACCTAAATTATGTAAGTAATTAATGATAGCAACTTCTCAAATGAATGTCATATATTTTGTAAACTTTTATGGCATTTAATTGCATTCTGAAAATGTTTTTATTTAAAAAGCTTATTTTTATATTACATGTTTATATTTATTATCGTAACAATATGAACTATAACAAAGGTGTTATTATTTTTTATAAACCTTGTATTATTGGAGTTATGTTTTTCCTTCAAGTGTTCTCCTTCTCATCTCCACAAGGTGCATTTTGCCCCCTAAATGGATTGCTCTCTCTCTCCAACACACACTTAAATCATGTCAGTCTTTCTGATGTTTTGAAAAGTCTTTGTTCTTCAAGTTTGCCTTTGTCCCTTCACTTTGAGATAATTTGCTTTAATTTTAAATATATTTAATTAGCAGTGAATGTATCAGGTCAACATTAAATAACATGATTCAATCACCTATAATCATATCAACCACATCCAAAGGCTAGGTATAAACGTTTTAATAAAATGTTTTCCCTTTACTTTGTAAATGTGTTCAGGTCTCTAGCATTTCTACATCCTTAGCATCTTAATTCATTTTACACAATTTATATTTTACTTTTTAAAACTTTTTTGCAAGACATGAGGGGTCAATTCCTTCCTTCCTTCCTTCCTTCCTTCCTTCCTTCCTTCCTTCCTTCCTTCCTTCCTTCCTTCCTTCCTTCCTTCCTTCCTTCCTCCCTCCCTCCCTCCCTCCCTCCCTCCTTTCTTTCTCTTTCTTTTCTTTTCTTTTCTTTTCTTTTCTTTTCTTTTCTTTTCTTTTCTTTTCTTTTTTTGTTTGTTTGTTTTTGAGACGGAGTCTGGCTCTGTCACCCAGACTGGAATGCAGTGGTGCAATCTTGGCTCACTGCAACCTCCGCCTCTGGGGTTCACACCCTTCTCCTGCCTCAGCCTCCTGAGTAGCTGGGACTACAGGCGCCCACCACCACGTCCAGCTAGTTTTTTGTATTTTTAGTAGAGATAGGGTTTCACCATGTTAACCAGGATGGTCTCGATCTCCTGACCTCATGATCCACCCGCCTCAGCCTCCCAGAGTGCTGGGATTACAGGCGTGAGCCACCGCACCTGGCCTATGAGGGGTGAATTTGTATCTCTTTAAGTTTTTTATTTTCTTTAAACTTTTATTTATAGATGGCCAGTTTATTAGTCTGTTGTCATGCTGCTAATAAAGACATACCTGAGACTGGGTAATTTACAGAGAAAAAGAGGTTTTATGAACCCACAGTTCCACGTGGCTGGGAGACCTCACAATCATGGTGGAAGGCAAGGAGGAGCAAAGCCATGTCTCATGTGGTGGGAGGCAAGGAGAGAATGAGAACCAAGTGAAAGGGGTTTCCCCTTATAAAACCATCAGATCGCATGAGACGTGTCACTACCATGAGAACAGTACAGGGAAAAACCACCCCCATGATTCAATTATCTCCCACTGGGTCCCTCCTGCAACACATGGGAATTATGGGAGCTATAATTCAAGAAGAGATTTGGATGGGGATGCAGCCAAAGAATATCAGCCAATTCTGGCTTTCCTGACCCAGGATTTAATACTTATGTTTATATAAATTATATATAAATAATCTCTTCACATGATAGTATACATGAATATAGAAAGAATCTATAAGGCAAATGTGACCAAGTACTAAATCCACATATGTAAAAATCCTGTAGCAGCAGGAGGAGAAAAACCTGAATAAAGCAATTCATTTTGTCCCTATGGCATCGCTATGGAACACGAGTTACAGTGGCAACAGTTCCTTCCATCCTTTATGTTTGGAAACCGACCATGTCTAATGGAATCACCAGCTCTTCCTGAGCGATCCCCAAGGTGATGCGACAGGTATGCGCAGGAGCAGAGCCCATGCCCTTTCCTGTGCCTCCTCGTTTTGAAGACCTCTGCTTATTCTCCAACAGTGATTCTTAAGGAGTCAGCCATGTCAAGATGATGACTCCGTGCACGCCAGTCCTCTGCTCTCCTCTGCCTTTTCTTCCTTTCCTGGAATGTGCCCTTTTCTGAAATCTACAAAGGCTCACTGAGATATGCCTCTCGATGTTCATGATGATTGTGCTAAAAATCTAATTAGTGTAGAAGGGAATACTACCTATGTTTCTCCTCCTGGGGACACAGGTCACACTAACTTGCCTCTACAGAAACAAGCCAGGTTCCTCACTCGCCTCACTCCAATTCTTTCCTGCGCAAGATGACGTCTTCCCAGGATGACTGACAGCTAGAGTGCTCATTCTCCTTCAGAAACGCTCTCCCCCATCCCCAGCACTACCTGCAGGAGAGTGGTCTGGCTAGGACCCCCAGTAGACGCTATCACATACACAGACACCAGCTCACTTCTCAAAAATGAGTTGTTCAATCTCATCTCCCCACATGTGGGATGACTTCAGCCTCATCCACATTTGGCTACAACAGTTCTCTTTACTGTCTCCTCATTAATGGCTTCAGAAAATCTCAATGTCAATTGTGTCTTTATCATGACCAAAGAGAAAGCAAAGCTTGCACTGTAAACTGATCTACTAACTTTACCCTCTCCTTCCATGACCCTCCCAGCTCATCTTTCTTCTTGATTACTTTCTTTCCATGACCTCGTAGCCTTGGGACATGCAAGTATCATCCAGCCACCATTGTGAGCACCTGTGCCAAACCTGAGCCGGAGAAGCCACTATGAACAGAACCAGCTTTAAAAAGAGGGGTGAGAGGAAGGGTTCTGAAGGGACATGCAAGAGAAAAAGAATGGCACATTTTGACTAGAGAGATGTGAGAAGACATCATTAAGGTGGTATCATGGAAGTCAGATCTCAAACAATGGTGATAACCTGAGAAGAAACAAATATTTATTATTCAGGTATATGAAAAGAATAGTCTCTGTTTGTGCAACACTAATATAGTTTTATTTCCTTTCATCTCTTCAGTGATTCCTGCAGCTCATTCCATTAATTCTTACCTAGAGACTCTGGCATACTTTCTTTCTCTGTGTCTTAGTATTTATCTTTCTAAGAACTCCCATGTACCACATGGGAATGTAAATTGATGTGAACGTCTTACAAAGCAATTTGGCATTAATGGATCCAGAGTCTTAAAAATGTTCATACAAGGTTATTATGAGCCAGCAATTCCACTCCCAGAAATCTATCCAAATGAAATAACCGAAGACATAGGGGAAAATAAATATGTATAAATATATTTGCAAGAATATGCTTATCACGCCATAGCTTCTTACTTCGTTGATATGATAAAAAAACTAAATTGATAATAAAAGAAATGATTAAATGATAACACATCCATATGATGGACTGTTATGCACCCATTAAAATGGTGCTTAAGGAAAACTGGTAACATAAAAATACATATACTGTTAGGAGAAAAATTCAAGGTGTGGAATTATGCATAGAATATGATCATGGCCATGCAGAACTTGCATATCAAATGCATTATGAGCAAAAAAAGTAGAACGGGAGGGAAGAGGAGAAAGTGTCACAGCAGGATTCTGTGTGGGTTGTTTTCATCCTTTGTTTCCACTTTACTAAATATTCTAGATTCTCTTGAACAGACAGGTTCCTTTCTAAAGTATAATATTTGCAGTAATTTTTGAAAGTACCTTGTCATCCACAAGTGCATCTTGTTCCTTACCAGGGTGATGTATTGTGCAGAGGAACCCAACTCAGATGTCTCCATTTGCTTTCCTTCATTATCGGACTTGTATCCTAATAAATTTCACATTTGAGGCTTTTCAGCCCACACATGCAGCATCAGTCACAGAGGTCGACTCACTTCCTCCCACCCTCTTCAGGGTCATTTCCACCCAGCCCACCCACAGAGCACGGAGAGTCTGGCTATTTTAATATACAATAAACATACATATTTCTGTCACTGGTGTTCTTGATCTGCATTGGACTAAAAAGAAAATTCCAGTTTGCTCAATAAAAATTTTGTTCTTACTCCAGCGGTCACTTACTCCAGCTCTCTCTTCTGGTATACCCTGTGGTTTAGTGTTGCACAAGCACCAATATCAGGTCTTTTTCAAAGGTCTCTGTATGCACTGCATACACGGCATGCCCCTGTTATCCCAGCAAAGTTTTGCTGCAAGATTCCCATAAACTCCTACAATCCTTATGTAGCAATGCCAGTGCATTCTTTTCACTGCAGATGGTGTATTAGTCTGTTCTCATGTGGCTAATAAAGACATACCAGAGACTAGGTAATTTATAAAGGAAAGGTTTAATTGACTCACAGTTTGACAGGGCTGAAGCCTCAGGAAACTTAAAATCATGGCAGAAGGGAAAGCAAGCATGTCCACCTTCACATCATCATTGCAAGAAGTGCAGTGCAAAAGGGTAAAAACCCCTTATAAAGTCATTAGATCTTGTGAGAACTCATTCACTATCATGAGAACAGCAACATGGGGGCAACTGTCCCCATGATTCAATTACCTCCCACTGGGTCCCTCCCATGACACATGGGGATTATGGGAACTGTAATTCAAGATGAGATTTGGGTGGGGACACAGCCCAACCATATCAGATGGCCTCTCTTTGTCACCTTTTACAATGATTGCTTCTCTAGGTCTTCCAATACCTCTCATTTGCCAATACCTCTCATTTACTCCTGACCAACCAGCATGAGATTTAGTCCCTTATTAAGTGACATTGCCCCAAAGTATCTTCCACAATTCAGGATGCTGCTCACACACACATAATCTGATGCTGGGCTCTTTCTTGTCTCATTCTCTCCACTTGCCCTCCCTCTGAAAGAACTTCAGGATGGGCAATTTTACTTTACACACATAAGCAATTAACAAACATGTATTGAGTGCCTACCACATGAAAAGTATAGTGCCAGCACCAGGAAAATTCAGAGGAAGAAAAATGGGCATCCTTGTTCTCAGAGTTTGAACAGTCTAAGGAGAGAGAAAAGACGGTTTGGGTTAGCACCTAAACGAAAGGCATAGGATGTTATGTGATGCAAAGGAAGAAAGGGAGGAAAGGAACCAACATTTATTACAGCACTACCTTATGCTGAGCACTTAAAAGTCTGCTACAGAGAAATAAAGCTGAAGATTTGAAAGAACTCAATAAATGCTCTCAACCGTATTTATTTTCATAGAAAGTTCAGAAAGATAAATGGAAACTGCGTGAGAAGGGTTGAATTTGGAGCAGAGTTTCAAAACTCTAAGCTTAAGAGATAGAAGCTTATACGGATGTAATAAAAGTGACAATGTAAGCAAATAGGGGTCACAGATGGAAAAAAAAAAGCTCATTTATTCTTTGATTCAGAATGCTATGTACTTGTTGTGGGAAGAAAATAATATCAGGACTTCAGAAATGACAGAGTAAGAAGCTCAGTGGATCCTTTTCCCAGCAAAATAACAATTTAACTGGTGAAAATAATAAAGCACAACAAAACAAACCAATTATTTAAAGTGTCTGGAAAGTATCCCAAGGACATATTAAAATAAAATATTATTCCAGAAAATTTACAAAATTTTAGTAAGAAAAATGAGAGTCCATGGCATGTAAACCACTACCAGCTCTGGGCAGAGGAAACCAAGAAAATTGAGGATTCAAATTCCCTAGCTTACAGTCTGGGGTTTTGGCTTTACTTGGAGGAGCAGGCTGCCTGCCTTTTTCATACCCTACCTCCGCAAGGCCTGTGCCACGAAGCCTTTGTTCCAGTCAACAGCTGAGAAGTGTGTGTAGTTCTCTTTACCCACCCAGCCCTCACTCCTAGAGGGGAAGCTTTATTTCAGGTAGGACAGGCCGGGAGTTCTGAACCTATATTAGTCTGTTTTGCATTGTTGTCAAGGAATACCTGAGACTGGATACTTTATAAAGAACGAAAAGAGGTTTATTTGGCACAGGGATCTGTAGGCTGTACAAGAAGTATGGCTCCATCCTCTGCTTCTTGTGAGAACTTCAAGAAGCTTTAAATCATGGCGGAAGGGGAGGAAGGGGAAGAAGGGGAGCCAGCATGTCACATGGCAAGGGAAGAAGTAAGAGGGGAAGAGTGCCAGCCCTTTAAACAACCGGTTCTCTTGTGAATCAATAGAGCAAGAACTCATTCATTACTATGGGAGGGCACCAAGCCATTTATGAAGGATCCACCACCATGTCTTACTCAAAAAAAGTGAGTCCCATGCCCAGTTCCATCTCAGTGGTGACGGGCTGCTCTCCACTGGGCAAGGCAGGGCTTTTGGACAACAGCGCCTGCATCCCTCCCTCAAGAAACTGATTTTATTTGCAAAAAGCATGGAGAACTCCATGCCTGTGAGTGTCGTGGGAAACAAGAAAGATCTGGAGAGGAAGCTGTAGCTCCCTAACACAAGCAAAATAACAAAGCCTACAATAGTTCAATAGAGAGAACCAAGGAAGCAGCCAACTTGAAAGAGCTCTCCTGGGACCATGGTTGGTTCTAGAGGTCAAGAAGGCTGTGCTCATCTGCTAGGCTAAATCCACTCAGGAGCAGCAGAGACAATGGGGTGCCAGGCATTCTCCAAGTCACAACACAGGGCAGAAGCCTCATTGCCAGGAGGCTTAAATGCAACCGCTGACCTAACACTGACTATTCGGATGCAGAGGCAACTCCTAGGATGTCAGGCTTGCACATAAAGTCATACTGGCCCCTGTCAGTCTGGAAGACTGTGTGTGCCCAAGGCTGCACCCTTCCAGGAGGAACCAGAAAGGAAATCTCCCATCTGCTAGGTCCTGACTGAATATGCGCAAAATGCTGTAAACTCTTTAACCTGTGATAGCTGCCTCTGAGCCATATGCACACCCAATGGTAATGGGTTAAAATAAAACTGTCCCAGGGGTGTTAAGCACAACTTTTGACAAATAAGTGGCTTCTGATGACCCAGGGGTGAGCCCCAGCAGCCAGCCTAAAGGTAAACACCTGGGTAAAAAACAACCTAAGGATACCAGAGACCACAAATTATCAGGGAAATAGGTTTCCTAGAACTAATTCAGCCAAGCCATGAAGCAAATGAATGACCAAGCAAATAACCAGTAACAATAACCCTCTGGGAAGGTCAATATCCAAAGTTGCTCCACTATATAAACTAAAATGTCCAGTTTTTAACAAAAAATTAAAAGACATGCAAGTAACAATATATTAGAATACGTTCTCTAAAATGTATTGTTTTTAACAAAAAACAGTAAGAAATAGTGATGGAAAACCACATTTTGTATGAGTCTATTTATATGAAATGTTCAGATTGGCAAAATTTATAGAGACAGAAAGTAGATTATTAGCTGCCAGGAGCAGGGGTAGGGTCAGGGACAATGGGCCATGACTGCTGGCAGTATAGTACTTCTTAAGAGAGACAAAAATATTCTAGAATTAGATGGTTCTGATGCTCACACAACCCTGTTAATATATTTTTAAAATATTGAATTGTACACTTTAGACGGGTACATTACATGATATGTGAATTTTGTATTTATAAAGTTTTTTTTTTCAAAAAGCTGCCTACAACTTGTGTTGGCTGCATTATAAGGTTGCCACGTAATTCGCTGGGGTAGGAAGGAAGATATTGTTTTTATACAGAAATAAGTAAAAATAAAATCAAGTACAACCATTTGATGACCTTTCACTAGGGCTAAGATCTTATTCTGGAATCAGGGAATTGAAGCAAAGAAAAGCTAATGTACTCTACGTAATAAATACATTCATCTTAGGGTAATTTTTTTCTTTCTTTTTCTTTTTTTTTTTTTTTTAGCTCACTGTAGCCTCAACCTCTGGGACTCAGGTGATCTTCCCAACTCCCGAGTAGCTGAAACACAGGCATGTGTCACGTCCAGCTATTTTTTTTTTTTTTTTTTTTTTGGTAGAGACTAGAGACAGCGTTTTGCCATGTTACACAGGCTGGGCTTAAGCAGTTTTCTCAGCCCACCTTGGCCTCTCAAAGTGCTGGGATTACAGGTGTGAGTCACTGCACCTGGCCTTTTTCTTTTTTTTTTTTGAGACGGAGTCTCGCTCTGTCGCCCAGGCTGGAGTGCAGTGGCCAGATCTCAGCTCACTGCAAGCTCCGCCTCCCGGGTTCCCGCCATTCTCCTGCCTCAGCCTCCCGAGTAGCTGGGACCACAGGCGCCGCCACCTCGCCCGGCTAATTTTTTGTGTTTTTAGTAGAGACGGGGTTTCGCCGTGTTAGCCAGGATGGTCTCGATCTCCTGACCTTGTGATCCGCCCGTCTCGGCCTCCCAAAGTGCTGGGATTACAGGCTTGAGCCACCACGCCCGGCCTCCCTGGCCTTTTTCTAATATTAATTTATCTCATGGTTTTCCCATATATATGTGGTGGGAGACAAAATGGTCAGAAATACAGGATGCTGAGAAAGTACAGAGGAGAAGATTCCAGAAAAGAGAATATTCCTCAAGGTGAGCACTTAAGGAGGAACAGAAATTTGAGAAGAAGATAGACACTTAGGAAGAACATTCTAAACGAAGGCATGAAATGCAGTAAATGGAGTCAAGCCTGGTCTGAGTACTTCTAGTAGATATGTGTTTCTTGGAATCTGGTTGGAAATGAGGTTGAAAGAGGTTGGATTGAAACCATGGATGATCTCCAATACCCTGACAAGGGTTTGGATCTTATCTGAAGAGCAGTGGACAATTATTGAGAGTATTAAGCAAGAGGCAACCAGAATCACATTTCCATTTTAGAAAGATTTTTTTTTGTGGTATTATAGAAAAATAATTAATGAGGATAGACTAGATGTAGACAGAGAGTTGAAGAGGGTGTCTTAAAACTCTCTTCCCATAAGAAAATGATTTGTGGTTGTCATGAAGAGGAATCAAGGCAGAATTCTAAAGTAAAACCAATATTTTGATGAGGAATCGTATACAGGAGTGAGTAATAGGGGAAAGACAAGGTAACACCCAGGTCTAAAGCAAAAATTTACCATAGTCATGGTCCAGGCTCAGCCATCTGATCAAATCCAGAGCAGAACAAGAAAAATAACTAAACATCACAAAAGGTGACTAATCCGAATTAAATATAAACTAAGTCAGGTTCTTTTTGGCAAGTCTTTTTTTATTTTTTATCTTTCTATTATGATTTTTTTTAAATTTTTTATTTCCATAGGTTTGGGGGCATATCTTGAATGTAGATGATAGCAATTCAGCCTAAAATATTATGTTCTCTTCCATTCATTTTCTTTGCACAGTATAACTACTCCATCACCTCCCTCAAAACTCTTTGAAAATTTTCTCTTGTCTCATCCCAAGAGGCTCATTTCTTTCTAGCCTTCAACTCTTCTCTCTATTTTGCACCCCAGGAATTCCAAAGAACCAGGTTGGCTATGCAGGTTCTTCTTTGAAGGATAGAAGAGGCTAAGAAACTGAGTAGGCAAACACAGAGCCTATTTAGTTAGGAACAGTCACTTCAATAACTTGTTTCACCACACAGGATTCTAGACTGTAGACTTCAGCTATCTCCTCTGACTTGGAAATATTCAGTACTATTAAAGCTCTAAAATTCCCCCTACTCTGATGGCAAAACAACACCTCCAGTCCTACTGGAATAATGCGTTTTCTTAAAGAAAAGTACCGACTACGATGTGAGAGTAGGGCAACAATTTGAAAACACCTTAGAAACCCATATCAGAAACTCTCCTTGAGCAAGGACAGCTTGGGGCAAGTCAGCCAGCCTGGAGTACAACTGCACAAATAGATGATAAAAATACAGCAGTCTCCCCCTACCTGAGGTTTGGCTTTCCATGGTTTCAGTTACACAAAATTAATTGAGATTCAAACATCGGTGACGAAAGTACAATAAGATATTTTCAGAGAGACCATATTCACATAACTTTTTATTTTTTATTATAACTTTTTATTATTTATTATTTTTCCCATTTATTTTTGTTATCTCTGATTTCTCTACTTTATTGTTAGTTATTATTGTTAATCTCTTACTATGCCTAATTTAGAAAATAAACTTTATCATTGGTATGTCTGGGTAGAGAAAAATACAGTATCTATAGGATTTGGTACTATCTGCAGTTTCAGGTATATACTGGGGGTCTTGGAACATTTTCCCCAAGGAAAAAATGGGAGTATTTTATACTTTTATCAGTCATATTAGCACACTTTTCTGTATCACCACAAATGCCAGATGGGCCTACGAGTGACAAACGGAGACATCAAGAAAATGTTTCCTCTCACACTCGGGTTGAAGGAGATTTCTCTAATGACCAGAGCTTTGGCGCCTATATCTTCAGCTGCCCATTTCCCCAATTTGAGCATTTAAGCAAATTCCTCTCCAGGAAGTGTTGGCCTATCTGTTGCTTAGACTACAAAGCAGATGGAATGCAATTTATAGTTCAATCAGGAATCCAAATTAAAGTCATTGGCTTGTTCTTAATGGGATTAATGGGAGTTGAGGAGTACATCCTGGCAGCTTGAGAAGCTGCCTGTCTTTGGCAGGCGGCCCATCCTATGTTAAGTACACATAGGTATGCCAAGTTGCTAAGTCTCACCTTCTGGGATTTCGGATCTAGACCAAGAAGGCTATTGAGAGGATGCCACAGGACAGCAATGTGCTTGTTTACTAAAGCCAAAACTTGTGTGACTTAATACTATTTTTCCATTTATTTTATTGAAGTGTAAGTTATACACAGTAAAGTTCACATTTTTTTAGTGCACAGTTCTACTAGTCTTGGCAAATATAGTCAAAGGACTACTACCATAGTCAAGATATAGAAGAAAATTCCCTCACATCCTTTTTCATCCCACCATTAACCCATGGCAAACACTGGTCTGTTTACTGTCCTTATGTTAACAGTTTTGTCTTTGCAAGAAGGTCATATAGATGGAAGCACAAGTATGCAGTCTTTTAAACCTGACTTTTTCATTGAGTTTCAAATACATTTGAAACTCATCCATGTTGTTTAGTGTTTCATGACTTGACTCTCTTTGATTGGATGAACCACTTTGCTTACCCATTCCCTAGTTGATGAACATTTTAGGTTGTTTCTAGTTTTCAGTGATTATGAATAAAGCCACCATAATGATATGCATACAGAGGTTTGTGTGAACATAAAATTTCATTTCACTTGGTTAAACAGCTTAGAGTGAGTATGTCAAACTGTATGAGACACTGCCAAAATTTTCACAAATCAGTTGTAATGCTTTGCACACAATCATGAATGTATGAGAATTTCAGTTGTTCTATGTTCTTATCAACACTTAATATTTTTGTCATTGTCTTTATTATTTTGTTACCTATTCTAACAAGTGTGTAGTGATTTCCAATGTGGCTTTAATTTCCATTTTCCTAACAACTAATAGTGTTAAGTATCTCTTCATGTGTTTATTTGACATCCATATATTTTCTTTAGTGCTATATCTGTTCAGATATTTTCTTCATTTTTAATAGAGTAGTTTGTTTCTTTAAATTACTAAATTTTAAGAGTTCTCTAGGTTTTCTGGCCACAAGTGCTTTCTCAAATAGGTGACTGAGGATATTTTATTTCAGTGCATGGCTTGTTCTTTCTTTCCCCCTGACCCCATTACAAGCCTTTATTTTATCTTTTTTCCAACTTTTATTTTAAATGCAGGGGTTATGTGCGCAGGTTTGTTACCTGGGTATATGGTGTGATGCTGAAGTTTGTGGTATGAATGATGCTGTCACCCAGGTACTGAGCACAGTACCCAGCAGTTAATTTTTCAACTCTTGATCCCCTTATTCCCAACTCTAGTATTCCCAAGTGTCTATTGTTGCCGTCTTTATGTCCATGAGTATTCAGTGTTTAATTACCACTTACAAGTGAGAACATGTGGTATTTGCCTTTGTTGTTGTTGTTCCTGTGTTAATTCAGTTAGGATAATGGCTTCCAGCTGCATCCATGTTGCTGCAAAGGGTATGATTCTTTTTTATGGTTGTGTAGTAATCCATGGTATATATATACTAAATATTCTATATTCAGTCCAACATTGATGGGCATCTAGGTTGATTCTGTGTCTTTGCTATTGTGAATAGTGTTGCAATGGACATGCAAGTGCATGTGTCTTTTTGGTAGAATCGTATCTTTTCTTTTGAGTATTTACTCAGGAATGGGATTGCTGGCTAAAATGATGGTTCTGTTTTAAGTTCTTTGAGAAATCTCTACATTGCTTTCAACAGTGGCTGAACTAATTTACATTCCCATGAACAGTACACAAGCATTCTCTTTTCTCTGCAACCTCGCCAACATCTGTTGGTTTTTGCCTTCTGACACTAGCTATTCTGACTAGTGTGAGATGGTGTCATTGTGGTTTTGATTTGCATTTCTCTGACGATTAGAGATAATGAGCATTTTTTCATATGTCTTTTTGGCTCTTGTCTTCTTTTTAGAAGTATCTGTTCATGTGTTTGCTCATTTCTAATGGGGTTGTTTTTTGCTTGTTCAGTTGTTTAATTCCTTATTGATTCTGGAAATTAGATCTTTGTTGGATGCATAGTTGGCACACATTCACTCCCATTCGGTAGGCTGCCTGTTTATTCTGTTGATAGTTTCTTTTGTTGTGCAGAAGCTCTTTAGTTAAGTTAGGTCCCACTTGTCTATTTTTGTCTGTGTTGCAATTGCTTTTGAGAACTTAGTCATACATTATTTTTCAAGGCTGATGTCCAGAATGGTATTTCCTAGGTTTTCTTCTATGATTCTTACAATTTGAGGTCTTATCTTTGATTCTTCTTGAGTTAATTTTTGTATGGTGGAAGGTAAGGGTGCAGTTTCATTCTTCTGCAAATGGCTAGCCAGCTATTGCAGCACCATTTATTGAATAGGTGTTCTTTTCCCCATGATTTATGTTTGTTGAGTTTCCCAAACATCAGATGTCTGTTAGGTGTGCAGGTTTATTTCTAGGTTCTCTATTTTGTTCTATTTTGTTCCATTGGTCCATATGTCTCTTTTTGTACCAGAACCATGCTGTTTTGTTTACTATAGCCTAGTAGTATAGTTTGAAGTTGAGTAATGTGATGCCTCCAACTTTGTCCCTTTTCCTGAGGATTACTTTGGCTATTCAGATTCCTTTTACATTTCCTATGAATTTCAGAATAATTTTTTCCAATTCTGTGAAAAATGACATTGATAATTTGATAGAAATAACATTGAATCTGTAAATTGCTTTGGATAGTATGGTCATTTTAGTGTTATTGATTCTTTTAATCCATGAGCATAAAATTTTTTCCCATTTATTTTTGTTATCTCTGATTTCTTTTAGTAGTATTTTGTAGGTTCTTCCCATAGAGATCTCTCACCTCCTTAGTTAGATATATTCCTAAGTTTTTTTTCATGTGGCTATTATAAAATGGGATTGCATTCTCTATTTGTCCCTCAGCTGGAATGTGATTGGTGTATAGAAATCTTACTTACCTTCATACATTGTTTTTCTATCCTGAAACTTCACTGAAGTTTCTTAGTTCCAGCAGCGTTTTGGTGGAGTTCTTAGTGTTTTCTAAGTATAAAACCATATCACTTGCAAAAACATATAGCTTTACTTCTTATTTTCCTATTTGGATGCCTTTCATTTATTTCTCTTGCCTGATTGATCTGACTAGCACTTCCAGTATTATGTTGAATAGGAATGATAAAAGTAAATGAGATCGACTATGGGTTTGTCATAGATGGCCCTTATTATTGTAGGTATGTTTTCTCATTGCCTAGTTTCTTGGAGGATTTTATCATAAAGGAATGTTGGAATGTATTGAAAGCTTTTTCTGCATTTATTGAGATGATCATATGGTCTTTGTTTTTAATTTTGTTTGTATAGTAAATCACACTTTTTGCCTTGCTTATGTTGAAACAAACTTGCATCTCAGGAATGAAGCCTACTTGGTCATGATGAATTAACTCCTTCATGTGCTGTTGAATCCAGTTTGCTAGAATTTTGTTGACGATTTTTGCAACTGTCTTCTTCAGAGATATTGACCTGTAGTTTTCTTTTTTCAGAGTGTCTTTGCCAAGTTGTAGTATCAGGGTGATGCTGACTTTGTAGAATGAGTTAGGGAGGAGTTCTTACTCCTCAACTTTTTGAATACTTTCAGTAGAATTGGTACCAGCTCTTCTCTGGGAATTTGGTTGTAAATCCGTCTGATACAGGCTTTTTTTTGGTTGGTAGGTTTCTTATTACTGATTCAATTTCAGAGCCAGATATTGGTCTATTCAATGCTTGAATTTCTTCCTGATTCAATCTTGGGAGATTGTATGTTTCCAGAAATTTATCCATTTCTTTTATACTTTCTAGTTGTGTGCATAGAAGACTTCATAAAATCTCTTTCACATGTTTTGTGGGATCAGTTGTGATGTTGGTACCTTTATTGTTTCTAATTGTGCTTATTTGAATCTTCTCTCAATTTTTTCTTTGTTAATCTAGCTAGTGGTTTCTCCTCCTCCTCCTCCTCCTCCTCCTTCTTCTTCTTCTTTTCTTCTTCTCCTTCTCCTTCTCCTTCTTCTTCTTCCTCTTCCTCTTCTTTTTCCTCTCCTTCTCCTCCTCCACCTCCTCCTCCTCCTCCTTCCTGGTTCCTTTCTTCTTCTTCTTCTTCTTCTTCTTCTTCTTCTTCTTCTTCTTCTTCTTCTTCTTCTTCCTTCTTCCTTCTTCCTTCTTCCTTCTTCCTTCTTCCTTCTTCCTTCTTCCTTCTTCCTTCTTCCTTCTTCCTTCTTCCTTCTTTCTTCTTCCTCCTTCTTCTTCCTCCTTCTTCTTCCTCCTTCTTCTTCCTCCTTCTTCTTCCTCCTCCTCTTCCTCCTCCTCCTCCTCCTTCTTCCTCCTCCTCCTTCTTTTTTCTTCTTCTTATTCTTTTTCTTCTTCTTCTTCCTCCTCCTCTTCTTCTTCTTTTTTCTCTTCTTCCTCTTTTTTTTCTTAGAGACAGGGTCACATTCTGTTGCCCAGACTGACTGCAGTAGTGTGATCATAGTTTACTGCAGCCTCAAATTCCCAGGCATACAAAATACTCTCATCTCAGCATGCACAGTAGCTGGGATGATAGCTGTGTGCCACCATGCCTGGCTAATTTTTATGTTTTTTATAGAAATGGGATCTCACTATGTTGCCCAAGCTGATCTCAAACTTCTGGGGTCAAGTCATCCTCCCACCACAGCCTTTTCAAGTGCTAGAATTACAGGCATGAAGAAACTGCACCCAGCCTCTAGGAGTTTATCAATCTTGTTTATTCTTTCAAATAATAAACATTCTTTGTATGGATTTTTGGGTCTTAACTTCACTTACTTCCATGGTGATTTTAGTTATTTTTTTCTGATAGCTTTGGTGTTAGTTTGTTCTTGTTTCTCTATTTCATATATTTGTGATATTACATAATTAGAGTTCTTTCTAACATTTCGAGGTAAGCATTTAGTGCTATAAACTTTTAGCACTGTTTTTACTTTTCTAGAGATTTGGGTATTTTGTGAATTGGTTTTTATTTATTTAGAAGAAATGTTTATTTCTATCTTTATTTCACTGTTAACCAAAAGTCATTCAGGAGCAAGTTGTTTAATTTCCATGTAATCGTGTGGTTTTGAGAGATCTTTTCAGTATTGATTTCTATTTTTATTCCATTGTGGTCTGAGAGTACAGTTGGTATGACTTTGATTTTTTTGAATTTATTGAGACTTGCTCTATGGCTGAGCATGTGGACAATCTTGGAGTAAGTTCTGTATACAGATGAGAATAATGTGTATTCTGGGGTTGACGGGTGCAGTATTTTCTTAACACTTTCTTTTTAGAAGAAGTTCTTCATTTTGATGAAGTACAATTGATCAAGTTTTTCCCTTTATAAATCTGGCTAAAAAAAATGTCTGCTTAATCCAAGGTGACAAATATTAATTCCTGTAGTTTCTTTGTCATATTTTGTAGTTTCAGGTTTTACCTTTATATTTATTACACCTTTTGAGTTAAATTTTTTAAAAGGTATGAAGTGTGGATTGTGTTTTTTGCATATAGCTATTTTGATCTAGTTTTGATTCCATTTGTTCACAGCTTTACTTATTTAAAAATATTTATTATTACTTTAATATTTAACATTTTATTTTGTAATTTTTCTTCTAATATTTTTTTCATTTTTCTCTTTTGTTTATTATGATTATTATCATTATTATGTTGAAATTTCTAATTCTTGGTTATTTTGACCTATACAATGAGAAATTTTTAAGCTGGATGGTCCCTTTTTGTTAAATTGATTTTTAACATTCTTCATGCATGCTGTAAATTGAATTTTTGTTTCATTTTTCCTTCAATTACTTGTTTCCTCTGAGTTGCCATTATGAAATATAAATAGGATTTCAGCATTTAAATGTGAAGACTTGAAGGCATACTTTTTGAATGAATATATGAGAATTACATTCATGAGAAACTATCATCTAGGTCAATAAAATTACTATGTCTCTTCTGCCCAAAAATTGTTAGAAGATGAAGACATTGAGCATAG
Source organism: Theropithecus gelada (assembly GCF_003255815.1). Classification (NCBI taxonomy): domain Eukaryota; kingdom Metazoa; phylum Chordata; class Mammalia; order Primates; family Cercopithecidae; genus Theropithecus; species Theropithecus gelada. Next base: position 22,730,748 of record NC_037688.1, read on the forward strand.
TTCAAGGCCTATGGCAAAACAATTTAAAATTAGCTTTCAAATTTCCTCCTTTTTTATCAATTTGTAAAAATGAGCACTACCTCTTGAAAATGCAAGGTTGAATAATCAAACATGTTCTGCAAGAGAAGCAAAAAAGTAAAAGTATTTTGATATTAAAATCCAACATTTATTTCAGCAGAGAGAATAAGCTGGATTTTCCTAAAATGGGTCCTCATTGACATATTTATTGTTACATTAAGAAATATAAGTAGGTACACCTTCAGGTTCACTATTCCACTCAACCCTAACACTGCTGGGTTTGCTATGCATATTTAGGACTTGAAAGAAAAAAATGATGAATCCTTAGATTCTAGTCTAACTCCCTGTGTTATGTATAAGCAATTTCCCTAATCAGTAATACTATGGCATCTTCCTAAATGTCACCATTTATAGGGAGCTTATTATCTTCCACGGGCATAAATTCCATAATTTTTCTTTATACTGATTTTTTTTTCTTATTATTACTCCTACCTGCTAGCCATCTGGGACCCCTTGGATATAGTCCAACTCCATCCCACAGGAAAGTCTTTGGGATTGTTGTTAGTAGTACATATATCCACATAGGTCTATTTTCTGGTCTAACAAGACCCTGATGTTTGACTCTTAATCTTGAGAAATGGTTTTAAAACCCTTTACGACTAAGATAGATGTGAATTTGTCAGTGCTGTTGGAAAACAGATGTATTCATATATATAAACAATTCTAAAGTTATGGTGCAACCAGGAAAGACAGAAATTATCTCCTCTTTTATCCTTTTGAACAAATAAAGAACTATACTTGGAAAATAAAAAAGATATTAGAGTATATTAGTGCAATATGGAAAGTGCTATGCAGGTTGGCTAGGATAATGTCTGCAGGAACATATACTCAGAACTTCTATCTACTCAACATTCTTGTTTTATCCTCCTTTTTCTCTATGCCTTTTCTTTAAGAAACCCATTCTATTGGTAGAATTGGGGCTGCCCCTTCTACTTCACTCTGTGTGACTTAGGCATGTCAAACACTAATATGCCAATCCCTGCTCACTGGGATTAGAGATTGCTGTGTACATCAAGGCAACCCAACCTTCTCCTGAACTTTGCTAGAGCCATCAAGGAAGGTGCTCTTTTTGTCTCATAGCATTATGAGCTTGAAGCATAATGGAAACCTGAAGCTGCTGGAGGCTGTGATAGTTAGTTTTATGTATCAATTGGGCTAAACCATGAAGTCCAGATATTTGATCAAGATTATTCTAAATATTTCTGGGAAGGTATTTTTTAGATGAGGCTTACATTTAATTTTTTCACATGAAACAATCTTTCTGACAAATAAATCAATAGACAATCCTATTTATAATAGCATCAAAAAGAATCAAATACTTAGGAATAAATTTAAGGAGGTGAAAGGTATATACATTGAAAACCATAAAACATCAATCAAAGGAATTGAAGATGGCACAAATACATGGAAAAATAGTCAATTTTCATGGATTGGAAGAATTACGTCCATACTATCCAAAGTGATATGCAAACTTAATGCAATCCCTATTCAAATGGCACTGTTCAAAAAACATAAAAAATTCTAAGATTGTATAGAGCCATAGAAGACCCTGAAAGTCATAGAATTTGAGAAAAAGAAAAGTTGGAGGCATCACACTTTCTGATTTCAAATTATATTACAAAGATATCATACATCTACAGTATAGTAGGAATCAAAACAGTACAGTACTGCTAATAAGAATGGTTATCTCCAGGGAGAAAGAGAAAATGGAGTGAAAGAAAAGATGGAAGCTAGACTCCTTAGCAAAAATCTTATTAGGTAGATTTGACTTTGGAATCATGTATAGTATTTACCTAATATAGACAAAATTAAATCTTAATGATAAAAGTCAAAATGACATGAATTAACTTTTAAAAAACCCAGTATGGTACTGACATAAAAATAGACACATAGACCAATGGAACAAAATAGAAAGACCCGAAATAAACTCATGCATGTATGGTGAACTAATTTTCAAGAACTGCACCAAAAAGACACAATGAGGAAAAGACAGTCTCTTCAATAAGTAGTGAAGTGCTGCTAGATTTGATTTGCTAGTTATTTTGTTGAGGGTTTTTGCTTCTATATTCAAGGGGGATATTGGTTTGAAGTTTTCTTTTCTGGTTGACTCTCTGCCAGATTTTGGCAACAAGGCAATGTAGGCTTCATAGAATGAGTGAGGGAGGAACCCCTCCTTGATTTTCTGGAATACTTTCAGTAGGATTGGTATCAGTTTTTCTTTGTATGTCAGGTAGAATTCAGCTATGAATCCCTCTCGTCCAGGGCTTTGTTTTGGTTGGAAGGTTCTTTTTAAAATTTTATTTATTTATTTATTTATTTATTTTAACTTTATGTTCTGGGATACATGTGCAGAACGCGCAGCTTTGTTACATACATATACATGTGCCATGGTGGTTTACAGCACTTACCGTCACCTAGGTTTTAAGTCCCACATCCATTAGCTCTTTGTCCTGATGCTCTCTATCCCCTTGCTCCCTGCCCCAACAGGCACTGGTACATGTTGTTCCCCTCCCTGTGTCCATGTGTTCTCAATGTTCAACTCCCACTTATGAGTGAAAACATGTGGTGTTTGGTTTTCTGTTCCTGTGTTACTTTGCTGAGGATGATGGCTGCCAGTTTCATCCATGTCCCTGCAACGGACCTAGTCTCATTCCTTTTTGTGACTGCATAGTATTCCATGGTATAAATGTACCACATTTTCTTTATCCAGTCTATCATTGGTGAGCATTTGAGTTGGTTACATATCTTTGCTATTGTGAATAGTGCTGCAGTAAAGATATATATTCATGTGTCTTTATAATGGAATAATTTATATTCCTTTGAGTATATACCCAGTAATGGAATTGCTGGGTCAGATGGTATTTCTGATTCTAGATCCTTGAGGAATCACCATACTGTCTTCCACAATGGTTGCTAGGTTATTTATTGCTAATTCAATTTTAGAAGTTAATATTCATCTATTCTGGGTTTCGATCTCTTCCTGATTTAATCTCGGGAGATTGTGAGCTTCCAGGAATTTATCCATTTCCTCTAGATTTTCTAATTTGTGTGCATAAAGTTGTTCATGGTAGCCTCTAAGGATCTTTTGCATTTCTGTGCAATCAGTTATAATATTATCTTGGTCTTTTCTGAGTGTGCTTATTTGGATCTTCTCTTTATTTTTTTTTATTAATTTAACTAGGAGTGTATCAGTCAAATTTATTTTTTCAAAAATACAACTTTTTGTTTCATCTACCTTTTGTATGGATTTTTTCATCTCTATTTCATTATGTTATTCTCTAATTTTAGTTGTTTCTTTCCTTCTGCTAACTTTGGGGTTAGTCTGTTCTTTTTTTCAATTTCCTTTAGGTACAGAGTTAGATTGTGAATTTGAGATCTTCTAACTTCCCGATGAAAATGTTTAAGGCTAGAAACTTGGCTCTTAATACTGTTTTGGCTGAATCTCAGAGATTTTAGGAAGTTGTGTCCCTGTTTTCATTAATTTCACAGAACTCTTTATATCTGCTTTAACTTCAGTGTACACCCAGGAGTTATTCAGGAGTAAGTTGTTTAATTTCCTTGTATTTGTGTAGTTTTGAGAGCTTTCTTGGGATCGATTTCTATTTTTATTGTTCTGTGGTATGAGAATGTACTTGGTGCAATTTCTTATTTTTAAAATTTATTGAGTCTTGCTTTATGATTGAGCATATGGTTGATCTTAGAATATATTCTATGCACAGATGAGAATAATATACATTTTGTGGTTGTTGGGTGGAGTGTTCTATAGATGTCTGTTAGGTCCACTTAGTCAAGTGTTGAGTTTAAGTCCAGAGTTTCTTTGTTAGATTTTTGCCTGTATAATTTTTCTAAAACTGTCAGTGGAGTGTTTGTCTTCCCCTATTGTGTGCTTGTCTAAGTCCTTCTGTAGGCCAAGAAGGAGCTATTTTATGAATCTGGGTGCTTGAATGTGGGGTGTGTATATACTTAGGATAGTTAAGGCTGTTTGTTGGATTGTACCCCTTATCATTATATAGTGCCTTTCATTGTTCCACTTAATTTTTATTGATTTAAAATCTGTTTTGGCCAGGTGTGGTGCCTATAATCCAAGTACATTGGGAGGCCAAGATAGGAGTATTGCTTGAGGCAACAAAGTGAGACCCTGTCTCTACCAAAAAACAAACAACAAAAACAAAGAAAGAATTACCCAGGCATGGTGGCACGTGCTTGTGTGCTCAAGTACACAGGAGGCTGAAGCAGGAGAATCACTTAAGCCCAGGAGGTTCCAGCTGCAATGAGTCATGTGTGTGCCACATGACACTGCACTCAAGCCTGGGTGGCAGAGTAAGATCCTGTCTAAAAAAATTAAATAAATGAATAAAGTCTGTTTTATCTGATGTAACAATAGCAACTCCTAATCCACTAGGCATTATTCCTGGAATGCAAGGTGGTTTCAGCATGGGCAAAATAATGAATGTGATTCATCTCATACACGGAATCAAAAACAGAAACCACATGATCATCTCAATAGATGTGGAAAATGCTTTCAATAAATTCCAACATCTCTTCATAACAAAAACCCTTAACAGGCTAGGCCTTGAAGGGACATATGTCAAAATAATAAGAGCCATCTGAGACAAACTCATAACCAACATCACACTGAATGGGCAAAAGCTCAAATCATTTGCCTTGAGAACTGGAGCAAGACAAGGATGCCCATTTTCACCACTCCTATTCAACATAGTACTGAAAATCCTAGCCAGAGCAATCAGACAAGAAAAAGAAATAAAAGGCATCCACATAAGAAAATGAGAAGTCATACTTTCTCTTCACTGATGATGTGATTCTAGACCTAGAAAATCCTAAAGATTCTGTCAAAAGTCTGCTAGACGTGCTAAAGTTTCAGGATACAAAATCAGTGTACAAAATCAGTAGCATTTTTATACACCAATAATGTCCAGGGTGAGAGTAAAATCAATAATACAATCCTACTTCAATAGTCACAAGAAATGAAAACTTAGAAACACAGCTAACCAAGGAGGTGAAAGATCTCTGCAAAGCAAACTATGAAACAATGCTGAAAGAAATGAGATGACACAAATAAATGGAAAAACATTCCATGCTCATCGATTGGAAAAATCAATATTGCTAAAATGGTCATACTGCCCAAAGCAACTTATAGATTCAATGCTATTTTTACCAAACTATCAATGTCATTTTAGAATAGATAAAAACTGTTCTAGAATTCATATGGAACCAAAAAACAGTGTGAATAGTCATCCTGAGCAAAAAGAACAAAGCCAGAAGCATCATATTACCCAACTACAAACTACACTATAAAGCCACAGTAACCCAAACAGTATGGTACAGGTACAAAAAAACAGACACAATCGAACAGAATAGAAAACTCAGAAAGAAAGTTGCATACCTATAGTCATCTGATTTTTGATAAGGCCTATAAAAACAAGCAATGGGGAAAGACTCTATTCAATAAATGGTTTTGAGATAAGTGACTGGCCATCTGAAGAAGATCGAATTTGGTCTCCTACTTTTCACCATATACAAAAGTTAACACAAAATAAATTTAAGCTTTAAATGTAATACCTCAAACTATAAAAATCCTGAAAGACAAACTATGAAACACCATTCTGGACACTGGCCTAGGCAATGAAATTTCAGCTGAGTTTCCCACAACAACTGCAAGAAAAACAAAAATAGACAAGTAGCACCTAATTAAACTAAAGAAGTTCTGCACAATAAAAGAAACTATCAATAGAGTAAACAGACAACTTACATAATACAAGAAGATATCTGTAAACTATGCATCTGACAAAGTTCTAATATTCAGAAACTATAGGAAACTTAAATCAACAGAAAAAAAATAACTCCATTAAAAATGAGCAAAAGACATGAACAGATACTTCTGAAGAAAAGATGTACAAGTGGCCAACAAATATTTTAAAATGCTGCACATTAACTAATCTTCAGAGAAATGTTAATCAAAACCACAACGAGATACCATCTCACACCAATCAGAATGGCTATTGTTGAAAAGAAAAAAAAAAATAACAAAGGCTGGTGAGAATGTGGAGAAAAGGGAATTGCTGATACACTGCTGGTGGGAATATAAGTTAGTTTAGCCACTGTGGAAGGCAGTCTGGAGATTTCTCAAAAAACTTAGAACTATCATTAGACCTAGCAATTCCATTAATGGGTATATATCCAAAAAAAAAAAAATACAAGTTATTCTACCATGAAGACACATGCACACATGTTAATCACATTACTATTCACAATAGCAAAGACATGGAATCAGCCTAGGTGCCCATCAATGGTGGAGTAAATAGAGAAAATATAGTACATATACCCCACAGAATACTATGGAGTCATAAAAGAGAATGAAATCATGTCCTTTTTAATAACATGGATGGACCCATAATTCTAAGTGAATGAATGCAGACACAGAAAACCAAATATCACATGTTCTCACTGTAAGTGGGAGCTAAACACTGAACACAGATGGACATAAATATAGGAACAGTAGACAATGTGGACTACTACAGAGTGGATGGGGGTGTAGTTTCAAAAACTATTTATTAGGTACTATGCTCACTACCTGGGTGGCAGGACCTGTACTCCAAACCTCAGCATCACAAAATATTCCCATTTAATAAACCTGCACATGTACCCCTGTATCTAAAATAAAATTTGAAATAAATAAAATAATGTGGAGCATACTAAATATCTACACTCAAAAAATGAAACGGAACTCTTACCTTACACCACACATAAAAGTCAACACAAAATGGCTAAAAGATCTAAATATATGACCTGAGAATGCAAAAGTCTTAGAAGAAAACACAGGAGAAAAACTCCTTGATATTGACTTTGGCAATAATTTTTTAAAATATTCCAACAGTTCAGGCAACAAAAGCAAAAATAAACTAGTGAGACTACATCAACCTAAAAGCTTTTGCACAACAAAGGAAACAATCAACAAAATGTAAAGGGAGCCTATGAATTGGGAGAAAATATTTGCAAACCTTATATCTGTTAGGAGGTTAATATGCAAAATACATAAAGAACTCAGACAACTCCACAGCAAGAAAACAAATAACCCAATTAAAACATGAACACATGACCCGAACGGAATTTTCTCAAAAGAAGACATAGGAAAGGCCAACAGGTACATTTAAAAAAATTCTCTGCTTAGTATCACTAACCATCAGGGAAATATGAATAGTATGTTAATTTATTGTTACACTGCTATAAAGAAATACTTGATTCTGGGTAATTTATAAAGAAAAGAGGTTTAATCAGTTCACAATTCTGTGGGATGCACAAGCTTCTGCCCCTGGTGAGGCCTCTGGAAACTTACAATCAAAGTGGAAGACAAAGGGGAAGACATAGCGGAAGACAACTTTCTATGATGGAGGAGACACAGAGCAAAGGGAGAAGTGCTACACAGTTTTAAACAGCCAGATCTCATTCAAATCACTCACTATCATAAGAACAGCAAAGGGGAAGTCCACACCATGATCCAGTCACCTATAGTCGTCAGGCCCTTCCTCTGACACTGAGGATTCGAATTTGACGTGAGCTTTGAGGGGGGACACAGAGCCAAACTACATTATTCCACCCCTGGCGGCTCCCAAATCTCATGTCCTTCTCACATTTCAAAACACAATGATACCTTCACAACAGTCCCCCAAAGAATTTACTCATTCCAGAATTAACTCAAAAGTCAGGCCGGGCGCGGTGGCTCAAGCCTGTAATCCCAGCACTTTGGGAGGCCGAGACGGGCGGATCACGAGGTCAGCAGATGGAGACCATCCTGGCTAACACGGTGAAACCCCGTCTCTACTTAAAAAATACAAAAAACTAGCGGGCGCCTGTAGTCCCAGCTACTGGGGAGGCTGAGACAGGAGAATGGCGTAAACCTGGGAGGCGGAGCTTGCAGTGAGCAAAGATGGCGCCACTGCACTCCAGCCTGGGCAACAGAGCGAGACTCTGTCTCAAAAAAAAAAAAAACAAAAAAACTCAAAAGTCAAACCCAAAGTCTCATATGAGAAAAGGCAAGTCTCTTTCACCTATGCACATGTAAAATCAAAAATAAGTTAGTTACTTCCAAGATACAAATGGGGATACAGGCATTGGGTAAATGCCCCCATTCTGAAAGGGAGAAATTGGTCAAAACAAAGGGCTACAGGCCCCATGCAAGTCTGAAGCCTGGCCGAGGAGTCATTAAATCTTAAGCTTAAGATAATTTCATTTGACTCCATGTCTCACATCCAGGCCACACAGATGTAAGGGGTGGGTTCCCAAGGCCTTGGGCAAACAGTATATTTTTAAAATTTAAGCATCACAAATCATTAGGGAAATACAAGTTAAAACCAGAATGAGAAATCACATCATACCTTTTAGAGTGGTTATTATAAAAAAGATAATAGGAAAGGGTGTGGAGAAAAGGAAGCTCTTATACACTGTTAGTGGGAATGTAAATTGATACAGGCATTATGAAAGATATTATGGAGGACCTTCAAATAATTAAAGATAGAACTACGATATGACCCATTGGTCCCTCTGTTAGGGAATTAAAGGAATTAAATTCCTTTAATTAAAACCACCCCACCTCATAGAGGTGGCCATACCCCCATCTTCATTGCAGTTATTTGCTATAGCCAAAGTACGGAAACCACTGAAGTGTCCACAGACAAATGGATAAAGAAATTATAAAGAAATTGTGGTGTACACACAGACACACACAAAGAAATTTTATTCAGCCTTAAAGGGGATATTGCCATTTGTGGAAAAATGAATGAAACGGGAGGATATTATACTAAGCAAAATAAGCCAGACACAAAGAAAAATACTGCAAGATCTTACTTATATGTGGAATTAAAAAAAAAATAGGGAGAATAAATGAAAACAGAGAGTAGAACGATGGTTACCAGGTGTATTAGTCTGTTTTCATGCTGCTGATAAAGAGGTACCCCAGACTGAGCAATTTACAAAACAAAGAGGTTTAATTGGACTTACAGTTGCACGTGGCTGGGGAAGCCTCACAATTATGGTGGAAGGCAATAAGGAGCAAGTCCTGTCTTATGTGGATGGCAGCAGGCAAAGAGAGAATGGGGAAGACGCAAAAGCAGAAACCCCTGATAAAACCATCAGATCTTGTGAGACTTATTCACTACCATGAGAACAGTATGAGGGAAACTGCCCCCATGATTCAATTATCTGCCACTGGGTCCCTCCCACAACATGTGGGAATTATGGGACTTCAATTCAAGATGGGATTTTGGATGGGAACACAGAGCCAAACCGTATCATCATGCATGGAAAGGGGAAGAAACAGGGAGAAGTAGGTTGAATGATACACATTTGCAGTAAGGTAGGATGAGTAAGTTTAGCAATATAATGTAGAGCCTGAGAACTATAGTTCATAATATTATATTGTATAGTGAAATTTTGCTGAAAGAATATCTTTGAGGTCTCTTACCACATACACACACACACGGTAACTATGGAAGATGATGAATTTATAGTAATTGTTTCACTGTGTATATGTATATATCAAAATCTCATACTGTAAACCGCAAATATGTTTAATAAACATAAATTTGAAAACAAGTTAAAAACATCTAAATTAGTAGGCTTTGAGCAAAACAGATTACTCCATGTTGTAAGTAGGCTTCGTCCAATCAGTCAAAGTCTTTAGTAGAAAATGTCTAAGCTTGCTGGTAGAAGTGAGAATTCCTACCGCAGACTGCCTTTGAACTGGCCCTGCCATTTTTCCCTTCCAGCTGCCGCAATCTGGTGAGTTCTGACTAGTGCAGGCCAACTTTTCCTCCACAGGGAGGAAGAATAAACACACATACAGACACGGGAATGTGCACATGTATACATGTGAAAGCAGTTTATAAACTTAAATTGTAATCAAGATACATACATAATGCTCTAGAATTTCACCCACTTCCATTTAAACACGTCACAAACATTTTCTGTGTCATCGTGTTAGTAATCATTTTTGAATCATCATTTTCTTTTCTTTTTTTTATTTTTAAAAATCATTGCTTTATTTTTAATTATGATGGGGACCTAAGACCGGTATATATTTAGGGGGTACATGGGATGTTTTGATGCAGGCAAACAATGGGTGATGATCAAATCAGGGTAAATGGAGTATCAATCACTTCATTTATCGTTTATTTGTTTTAAGAACATTCCAATTCCACTCTACTAATTATTATAAAATATGCCATAGATTATTGTTAACTATAGTCACTCTTCTGTGCTACCAAATTCCAGTTCTTATTCACCCTAACTTTGTTTCTGCACCTATTGACCCTCCTCACCTTATTCTTTCCCAAACTCTAGTAACTATCCTACTCTATTTCCATGTGATCAGTTTTTAAAATTTTCACCTCCCACATTTAAGTGAAAGCATGTGATATTTGTTTTTGTTTTTTGTTTTTTCTTTGAGATGGAGTTTCGCTCTTGTCACCCAGGCTGGAGTGCAATGGCGTGATCTTGGCTCACTGCAACTTCCACCTCCCAGGTTCAAGTGATTCTCCTGCCTCAGCCTCCTCAGTAGCTGGAATTACAGACACCCACCACCACGCCCAGTTAATTTTTTGTATTTTTAGTAGAGATGGAGGTTTCAACATGTTGGCCAGGCTGGTCTCAAACTCCTTACCTCAAGTGATCTGCATACCTCGGCCTCCCAAAGTGCTTGGATTCCAGGCATGAGCCACTGTGCCTGGCTGATATTTGTTTTTCTGTGCCTGGTTTGTTTCAGTTAACATAATGTCCTCCAGTTCCGTCTATGCTGTTGCCAATGAATCATCACTTTTAATAGCTACATATTAATTTACGAGAATTTATGAGTAAAATTTGCCACATTTACTTAACTCATATCATGTTGCTGGACACTTAATTTGCTTCTGATACCACTGACCACTCTTGTGAATACACATATGCAAGTACTTTTTCCACATTAGGATTATATCCAAATATTTGGATATATTTCCACATTTGAATTATGTCCAAATATAGGTAGATAAATTCTCAGAGGTAGAATGACTGCTCTTGAGGCCACTGGGCTTAAGATTCACATTGCCAAATTGATTTTCCAAAGAAGAATACCAATTTACACTTCGGCCGTCAAAACATTAACGTTTGTTTCTCTGAGTTCTTGCCAGTACTGGTATCATAATTTTAACTGTTTTGTTTTTATCTTAGTTTCTTTGAAATGTAGCAGTTGAAACACTACCTTAGTCTAGTATGCATTTATTTCATTACTCATGTTGGTAGAGACATAATTTTTCTCGGTTGTTGCTAGTCTGTTGCACTTACTCTTTTGTAGTTTGTTCATAATATTTACTCATTTGTCTGTTAGTGCCTTATTGATTTATATGAGCCGTCTGGACGTTAAAGATATCATCCCCTTTCTCACTATATTTCACTCAAATATTTTCCCTTCTCTTTATTTTGCCTTTCCAGTTCAGTTTCCTTTGCTCTTGGTATTCCCATTGCTTGAAATGTTCTTGCACCAGATGTCTGTGTGATTAGCTGCTTAACCTCTTCAGGACCTTATTCAAATATCACCTTCTCACGGAGGTCCCCCTTGGCCAGACTGTACAAAACACAAGCAACTTCTCCCCAAACCAACGATCTCTTTCCACTCTTTTTCTCTCCTTAATATTCATCACTATGTAACTACATATACCTTTAATTATAACTGTAACTATATATGTGTGTGTTTGTATGTAGATAGACTTTTTTAACCGATTTGTTGCAAAAGGGGGCCAATTTTCTGCCCCTTTTTGTGACACCCCCACCAGAGTGATATAGCAGCATATTATCATTCAATACTAATTGGAGCTGATTCTCTTTATATTTTCAGTTCCACTCTCTTCCATTTTAAAATGGATGCCAGAGTGTTTTGTATTTCTTGCCTCAAGGATATTTGCCCTGCAGAAAGCAGACATAGCCTGAAGTCAAATAGCTTTTCAACGCCTTTTATAAAAGATTAAACCCAATGAGAAGATAATAGCAGTGAGAGGGGAAACGTTTAATGCTCGACCTCCTCTCTCAACTGAGACAAAGAGATGTGAAGTCCATCTGACTGAGCCGACCCGTTGTCCATTGTCGGCTCATTGGCAGAACCCCAAGGAATCAGGCGTCTGTCAGAGGAGATGGAATGAGGTGCTGTGTAGCCGAGGCAGGACTCTGACCACTGACAGCCAACCCCTGAGAGGAACTACTTCATCTAAGTGTGTCAGGCTTGACTGGGGACATGAAGGAAATATTTGAATGGGATAATAAACTAAGGCTCTTGTTGATCATCTCCAAATAAAAAAAATGTTTTACCAGTTAACTGTAATAGGCTTATTGTTGTTTTAAACTGAATTAATAAGTACATATTTAATTTTTTCAACGGTAAACGATAAAGGCAAATACCAATAAATAGATATAACAAACAGATACGAGATCTCATTGGGGTTCTCATTATTTTTAAGAGTATGTAAAGGGATCCTAAGACAAAAAAAATGAGAATCATTGTTTTTCATTCTCTGATTCAAAGCTTGAAATGTTTAGGTTGGTAAGAAACACAGTAATTGGCCAGGCATGGTGGCTCATGCCTGTAATCCCAGCACTTTGAGAGGCTAAGGTGGGCAGATCACTTGAGCCTGGAAGCACTAGACTAGCCTAGGCAAAATAATGAGAGCTCATCTCTACAAAATATATAAAAATTAGCTGGGTGTGGTGGTGCATGCCTATATTCCCAGCTACTTAGGAGACTGAGGTGGCCTGGGCCTGGGAGGTGAAGGTTACAGTGAACCGCGATTGTACCACAGCACTCCAGCCTGGGCAATGCAGTGAGACCCTGTCTCAAAAAAAAAAAAAAAGAAAAGAAAAGAAAACAAACAAACAAATTTTTTTAAAAACACAGCAATCATGCTATCTACAAATAACTGGTTTTCAAGAAAAAGATATACGTAATTTAAAAGTTAAAGAATGGGACATCATGCAAAATAGCATCTCATATAAATACTAAGCAAAAATTGGCTAAATGAATATTAGAAAAATTACACTTCAGATCAAAGAATATTACCAAAGATAAGATATTATGAATACCCTAAGTATATTCACCTTGTAAAAGAGTGATAAATAGGATTGAAAGAAGAAATGGAGGAATCCACAATGTTAAAAATTTCAACAGTTCTCTCTCAGTCATTCATAAATCATTAAAGAGAAAATTAATAAGAATATAGTAGACTTGAACATTATCTACCAATTTTATCTAATTAACATTTGTAGAAAGTCCATCCAATAAACATACTTCCAAGCACTCATGGAATATTTACCAAGATAGGCCAAACTTTGGTCCCGTAATACAAGTCACAAAAAAATCACAAACATCAAAATCACACAGAGTATTTTCTCTGATCACAATAGAATTAAACTAAAAATAAAAAACACAAAGACATATAGAAAACCTTTAAATATTTGACATAAGTCAATGAAGAAATCCTAAAGGAAATTATAAAATATTTTGAACTAAATGAAAATGACAAAGCAGCATATCAAAGTTGTAGATGCAGGTAAAACAGACCTTGGAAGGAAATTTTTAACATCAAATGTTTGTACTAGTAAGACAGACAGGTTTAAAATTAACAGTCTAAGCTACTGCTTTAAGAAACTAGACAACAAACACCAAATTAAGGACAAAGTGGGAAGGAAGAAATCGTAAAGATAAAAAGAGAAATCAAGAAGATAAGAAATGGACAAGCAATAAAGTCAATGAAATCAAGGGCTGCTCTTTCAAAAATATAATAAAACAAGATACATTTCTAGACAAATGGACAAAGAAAACAGATAAAAACACAAAATACTAGCAAAATACAAGACACAAGTCCTTTGGATGTCCTCTAAACACTAAATGGAAAGTAAGGGGATATTGTGAACAGCTTCATGCCTTTAATTCAATAACGTGGATAACATAGACAAATTCCTTGAAAGACACACAGTATCAAAACTTACTCAAGAAGAAACAGGTAACCTGAATAGCTTCATATCTAGTAAATAAATTGAATTTGTAGTAAAAAGCCTTCCCACAAAGCAAACTCCAGAACCAGATGGCTTCCTTGGTGAATACTCACAGACAATTTAAGTGGAAAGAATACAAATTCTACATGAGCTCTACCAGAAAATAGAAGAGGAGGGGCCACTTCTCAAGTAATCTTAAGAAAACAGAATCACCCTGAATCACACAAGACCTTACAATAAACGAAAAGGACAGTCCAATACACTTCATTAATATAAATGTAAATAGCTTCAATGCAATTTTAGCTAATCACGTACAGAAACACACTGTTAAAAAGACTAAATATATATATATATACACACACATATATATTATGACCACATGAGGTTTGTCTCAAGAATGCAAATTTGGTTGAAATTTGAAAATCAAGCGATTAAAACTTGTACTACCTGACTTCAAAATTTTATATAAAGCTATAGTAATTAAGGAAACATTGTATTGGTGTCAGGATAGGCATATAAATCAAGGAGACAGAAAAGCAAATCAACAAATGAACTCATGCTTACATGGTTGATTGTTGTTGTTGTTGTTTTAGCAAAGATACCATGGTAATTCACTAAGAAAAGGATGTTGTTTTTAATGCAATCCTCATTAAGGATGACTTTTATGAGGATACATACGAAGAATAGTGTTTTCAATAAAGAGCTGTAACAGTTGAACATCTGTATGAACATATTCTGACCCTTATCTCACACTACCTACAGAAATAATTTGAAATTTTTTACATAAAACCAGTGGAAAAAATCAAAAAAGAAAACTATCACACAGGATTCAATGGCATAATTTTTTGGTGTGTATTATTAAACTCATATAAATTTCATATTAAATATCAAACGGGAAAAAATTTCAACAAATAAACATCATAGTTCAGAATCTTAACAAAAAGAGAACTCTTGTAAATGCAAAAAAAAAAAAAAAAACAAAACTGACATGCCTCAAAAAGGACAAGGAACATTACAAGGTAGAAATCTAATCAATGAAAGAAATATGACTTTAAAAATTTGGAGTGCCAAAACTATGATAGTGCCTTGACATATGTAGTCTTGTGCATTGCTGGTGAAAGTAAAAATGGGAACAATTTTTCCAGAAAAAATTGAAAGTACGCATTCAAAATCAAAAATTTAGCATTTATATGCTTTGATTCTCAATTTTGCTTTTCAGAATCTCACTTTTTGGAATCCAGCCAAAGGAAATAATCAGAGCTATACACATTGCTTTATGCACAGGTATGTCTGTTAATTTTAAAATTATTTATAACCTTATGAGGACATAATCTATTTGCCATTATAATTATAACTGCTTGCTTCTATGTCCTTTGTAATTACAGGTTTGAGTTATATACCTGTGTCAGTACTTAATTATCACCTGAACATCCACACTAGAACTTAATTCATATGAAGACAGGGACTTAGTCCATTTTGCTACTGGTGATTTCCTTGGTCCCTGATGAGTGTCTAGCTTATAATAAGATATTTCTTTAATATTTGGTAATTTAGTGATCAAATAAGTAGTGATTCATCCATATACCATATGGAATCACAATTCAAGTGAGGGTTAAAAAATCTGTTTTCATATTGAACATGCTGCTGTGTTAAGTGAAACATATAGAACATTACATTGTACAAACAATATGAATCTAGTGTGCATTTTTTAATTGTTGACACTGATATATCTTGGGGAAAGGGTTAAGGTTATTTTTAAAAATTGATCTTAAAATTTAAACCTTCAGAAAGGGTAGAGGTTTGATATGTGGAATATTTATCTCAGATTATTTAGATGGATAATGAAAATTAAGATTTTCCTTTTCTTTCCCTTTTCCTTCCTTCCTAGAGTAGGTTAATCACCTTTCTGCACTTGTGGGGAAAGTCTATGGGCCATTGAAAACCTATTACACTGTTAATACAGTGTGGGATAAAATCATTTGTAGGATGACCATATGCATTTTTACCCATATGAGTCAAATTAGAGGACAAAAAAGTGGGCACTATTAAAAATTACTCTAGAACTACAAACAAAAACTGGGGCTGTCTTGGGGAAAGCTAGGACATGCAGTCACCAAGGTTATTGACCACACCCATGAAAAGTGCCCTGCACCTACTTATTTCTAAAAAATAAATAAACAAAAAAATATGGCATGGTTATGGGATATTTGGCTTCTCAGGACTTAATCATCTTGCCAGAAAAAAAAAAAATAATTTCCCCATAGTCAGTTGCATGTTGAATATATTCTTTAAGTTTATCCATAATAGCAAACAATTAAAAGGGAAATCACAATTAATAATAAATGGAGCCAATTTTTGAATAGAGTAGAAAATTAATAAGTTGTCCACTTCATCTTTTCAGGTGGGAATCATGTGACTGTTACAAGGATTATAGAAAAGAGCAGGTGTTTAAGAGCAGCAGAATGACTAGGACTATTTCAGTTCCCTTTCTACCAACCAATCTGGGTTGAATACTCCATTATAGTTAAAACAAAAATATATTAACTAAAACTTCACCTCATGGCAAAGCTCTCCACATCCTTGTGGATTATTAGAGTGGGAGTTTGAAGCTTTCTTTCATTTAAACATCCGAGCCCTAAAAATAAAGTCTGGAACAGTTCTTGATGCAACTCACCTAAGGTCTGTATTCCATTAGTCTAGAGCCTGTCCTTGAGCACGGAGGATACCTTGTATTTTATGGTCCTCTAGCTGTTTGCAGGCTGGAAAAGCAAGAGGGAAAACTTTATTACGTGGTTAGCAGCTGCTGATCAACCACACATTTGAATCTGAAATGTTTGTGTTCTGGGAGAGAATGTAATAATACTATAGCCATTGTGATCTTCATTTGGTTCACAGTATCATTCCTATTAACGAATAGGACGGAAAGAAAAAACTAGATGAAAATTCTCACTCAATTAAATCCATAAATTAAAAGTCTGATGTTGATAACACTCGTTGCTATTCACTCATTCGTTCAAAAATTTTTTAGTGGACCCTAATATCCTGCAGGCACTGTTCTAGTTTCTGGGTGTATAGAAGTCAACAACGGAAAGCCCCACTGTCCTTGAGAATGTTTTGTTATAATATGTGCGAGGGCATGCATACAATAAACAAATACGCAGATCTCAATAATAATATCAGGTAGAGGCAAGTGTATTGAAATAAAATAAATGAGACAAGGGGTTAGAAAGGAACTCAGGAAGAAAGGGTGTTATTGAAGGTGGTCAACACAGGCCTTTCTGGGGAGGTGACATTTAACTAGAGCAATGGTACATATGAGGGAAAAGGCATGCCTGTATCTGGGCAGAATAAAGCACCTGTTAAATAGTTCTAGCGTTCCATGGACCCACAGAGGAACAACAGGCACTGGAACCTGTCAGAGCATCAGAGCATGGCGGGTGGGAGGAGGGAGAGGATCAGGAAAAAGAGCTAGTAGAGACTAGGCTTAATACCTGGGTGACAAAATAATCTGTACAACAAATCCCCGTGATACAAGTTTACCTATATAACAAACCTGCACATGTGACCCGGAACTTAAAAAATAAAACTTAAAAAATAAGAAAATTAAAAAATTTTAAAAATTTTTAAAAATTTGAATGTTCTATACCACTGTACGGAGACCATAGTTAACAATAATATTTTATATAGTTTCCAGTGGCTAGAGAGAGAATATTGAATACTCCCAACACAAAGAATTGAAAAATGTTTCATATGATGAATATGCTAATTACCCTGATCTGATCACTATATATTGCATATATGTAAATATCACTATGTACACCCCACTAACATGTACAATTATGATTTCTCAATTCAAAAAAATATAATAAAATGACGAGCTGACTCAATTGCTGGTAACTCTCTTTACAGTTCGGGCTTTGAAACTGACAGGTCACCAGCAGGAGATCCATCTTTTCTTTCCAGATTCTCTTCTTGGTCCTCTGCCCCTGGAAGCAGGTTAGTTTACCTTTTAGAACTTCAGTACTCTCATTCATAAATTGGCTGGGTAGACAACATCAGCTTTGGCTGAGTTCTCAGGGCACTTCTGAGTTTAACATCACCCTTTTTTCCCACACCAATATATTCAAGTAACAGACATACTTTTATTTCTTATGTGTGTATCTGTAAATAACTCATTTTTATCTAAACAAATGTATTTAAGAGGAAACATTGTATCATTGTTATGCAAACTTTCTCATGGCATGGAAGATAACTGGACAAATAAGTACATGGAAAGAAAACAACTTTATTAAATTCTTACTAGACACATTTGCTGCTGAAGACTTTAAGCTTCAGATCTTATTTCTGTTTCAAAAAAGGAGATTTTACAGTGGTTAGACAGTTAATCCCAAACTGGGTCTTATCTCATTAGCATGAATAATAAAAATTTTGCCAATACCTCTTGGGAGCCACAATTTACTGAGCATCTGCAACATAACAGGCTCTGTACTAGGCTCTGGGGTACCTTGTAAAAGGAAATAAATCTTTGCTCCTAATGGCCTACATTCTAAAGAGAAAAATAGATTGAAAATAAACAAAACATGGAAAAGAGAAGAAATCACACACACAAAAAAAGATACGTACTTGGCAAATAATAGTAGAAGAGCAATATGGCAGACAGGGATTAGGGAGCTGCTTCAAACTGGATGGTCAGAGAAACAGCCAGCTAAGAGGGAAGGAATTTCAAACAGAGGGAAACTGTGCACATCACACTCTTAGTAATTTCAAAGAGAATACCTTTCTCCCTTTAAAATGTATTCTTATTTAACGTCACTTAAAACTGTGTCTTCTAACCACCAGAGATGCAGAAATTTGTATTTCAAACTTGGAAAACACTAGACTATGGGGATCAGGGTTCCTCATAGGCTAGAACTTTGAGGAATGACTGTTTCCAAGCTCCTGACGACAATGCAGTGAAATTCCCCAGACTGGGCTGGGAGAACCCCTGGGATCACAGTCCTTACACAACAACGATGTACTATCTATCTTTAGAAGTAGTTTAACCTTACCCTGGGGCTACTAGATAAAAGTCTTCAGAGGAGAAGCCAAAAGGTACCTTAATTTCACTTTTGGATCTGAGGCTGTCTTCTGAGTCATTTGCAGATCCGGTTTACAGTAGGAAAAGTATAAGTAACAGCAAAAACAGCAACAATAAACTCATTCATTTGTGCAGCTAGTTATATATTTACTTTTATTTTCCTATTCTAGATCAGTAATTTCTAGCATTCCAATCGGAGATTACATATGTCCACCATATGGATAAAGAAAATGAGACACACAAAAAAAGATGACCTTTCCAATGCTAGCTAGTCATACCAATTATCTGATGCCACTTTTATGATTTGCTTAGTGCATTGGGCCCCAATTTGATCGGAGGGTGTGCTGGGTGACTACCAAGGTAGGATATCTAATCATGTGAAATCTAAATCTAATGCATTATCGTGGTCTTATCAAAACATTGGGAGGTGGAGGGAGGGAAGGTGCCCAGGTGAATTCTCACTTATACATTTTAGTAGTTTAGAATGCAATAATGCCTAGGACATGAATTTCTCTTTACTCATCCAACCCCGTTGTCTTGCCCCTAACATTTACTCAACACCTATTTTTGGCTGGGAAACTAAAGTTAAGAAAGGGAAGAGATTGGTGTCTTTGGGAAAAGCCCATTTGTAATTCTAGAGGCCCTGGACTAGTTTTTAGGTAGGCGATATCAAATGGACAACGTCTTCACTAATTCATAAGAGGAAGTCATTTGAAAATTATATTTCTAAACACTACTATTTCTTTAACATCTCACTTAATATTGGCAGAAAGGAGGAAGGAGGGAGAAAATTACCATAGCATAAAATAATTTCCAAGTTCCTGAGTTCTTACTGATTTAAAAATAGTGATTCAAGTAAGCTCATTCTAATTGTTATATAAAAAGGAATATTCTAATAAAATTATATGTCTTCAAATGTCAATATTTTCAGAGAAGAGATGTCGCTGAATAAAAAGCACCATCGCTTGAACAAATGAGCAAAAACATATCAAATGTGAAATTCCTTATCTTGGAAGAGTACAAGTTTATGCAGGTCTTGACACGCTCGTCCCAATTTCAAATATTATTCCATAATATCTTCTATCTAATTATATGTAACTCATAATTACGTAAACTTGTCTTCTGAAAAAGAAACATTGAAAGCTATTTTCACTGTTGCTTTGCCAATATTATGCTGCACATTTTAGTCAAATAGAAGTAAATTCACTAGACAGGTAATTAGTCTTTATTTTTAATATTTGGAGTAGGTAAATTGTCAATCAGTTCTCTGCCTAAACTATAGTGTGTGGAGACATCTGTGTTCTACTGTTGGGTCAGGAGAGAGGAAAATCAAAGAGTGGATTGATTTCTGAAGAAACAAATCAACTAAAACAGAAAGCATGCACTGGTAAATTCTTCCCTTCCATTATTCTGAAGCCTGGAATTGGGAAAATAATACAGACAGTAACAATATAATTGCTACCTTCTAGTGTTTTTCCTGTTCTAGGAATGGTTAGTGGCTGTAGAAATGTGAATTCACCCATCTATTCTTCACCACTGCCGGCAACATAGGAATTATTGCTTCCATTGTACATTTGTGGAAAATGAAGTTCGGTGAGGTCAAGATACCTATCTGAAGTCACACAGTTAAAACGATTCAGAGCTAACCTTTATACACAGAAGCATATTAAATGTCATGCCCAATAGGAGGTATGTTGTTTTTACTTTGGAACTGAAGATTTGAGCTCTCTGCAAGCTGAATGTTAAGCCAGCATTGTCTCTATGAACCTGGGAAAGATGACCAGGTGCTCACTATTAGTTTCTTAAAGTGGCAGAGAACAAGAAAGTCATACTTAGGTCATCAGGAATGAAGAAAGTACTTTGAGGCTAGTAGCCTCTCATCATGGAGAATGATTAGCTAAGTAAATTTCCAAGATAAAAATTCAATTCTTACACCCAAGCTGCAGATCCAGACATTGACTCCTCCTTGCTGCCCCATCTTTTTAATCCCATGAAGAGGGCGAAATATCAAACTTCTCTATGAAACATAATAAAAATAGCTGCAAAATGTGTAATTGGTTTCTTTTATATTTGATTTCCAAAATTCATAGTGTAGAAGGATGTAAATCCCAGCAGAAAAATTCACAATTTTGATCCTTGTGCCATTTTGGACTTGGAACGATCTAAGCATTCCGAGATATGATTAAATCCTCTTGTCAGACTATGTGGTGAATGGTTGCTCAAAGTAATAACCTGATCACATGGAGGCTGGGGAGCTTCCATCCCTTTCCAAGTTCTCATTGTCAATGGCTTAGCTAAGTTATTGATTGTGAGGGATAAATCCTTGCTGTTGGCATCTTTATCCTAAGTTTAAAGGATACATCTCCTGACCCAAAGTGGGAGAAATGAGATTTT
Source organism: Theropithecus gelada (assembly GCF_003255815.1). Classification (NCBI taxonomy): domain Eukaryota; kingdom Metazoa; phylum Chordata; class Mammalia; order Primates; family Cercopithecidae; genus Theropithecus; species Theropithecus gelada. The sequence goes on from NC_037688.1 coordinate 22,752,328, forward strand.
CTTCCATCCAGCTTTGGCATCATTTCCTGTGTAGCTTGGGAAAGATGCTTCACCTCTCTGGTCCACAATTTTCTTCAGTGTAATGAAGGAATTGTAGTGTATACTTTGTCTTCTCATAGAAACAGGATGTGTTACACATGTTTAGTACATGACTTCCATACAGTATGAGCTCAAGAAAGCCTTACTAATTAAAGAGAAGAATGATTGAACTAGTTAATATTCCCTTCCTATTTTTCAAAGCATTTGACATACAAGAATAAGGTTTATGCTTACTAATTATCCTTATTAATAAAACTAAACTCAGCCTTACTCTTCACACCAGAGGGATTTTACCATTAAAATATCCGTTTAAATTTGACAGAGAACAGTGAAAACCCAATTAGAAAAATGCTGTCACTCCTGAGGCTTCAGCTCCCATTTGATGACTCTTACACTCCATGCCCAGGCCCTACTTCTGCAATGAGCGAACTGAAAATCCATACTTCTGGTGACTTACTTGAAAGTCCATCCAGTTGTCACACAAACACCTCCCATTTACAATCCCAACCCAAGCTCAATTCATTTTCCCCAAACCCGTTTCTTTTCCATTTACCAATTCTAGGTACTAAGATCACAGTTGACTTAATTTTTCAGATAAGGATGCTTAAAATCACACTGGTAACCTCTAATCAGTCATCAAATCCTGATAAATCTGCCTCATCAGTGTATTTGCTTTCATTCAACAGATATTTATTGTGTACCTGTTATGTTTCAGGCACAGTGTAAAGAACTGGATATACAATGGTAAACAAGAAAGCGAGATTCCCTGCCCTCATGGAGCTTACATTCTGGTAGGGCAGTGAGACCCACCCACACACACACACATACATAAAGCTAAAAAGCAAAATAAGTTTAAAGAGTTGTCATCAATACAAAAAAAAAAAAAAAAGGTGACCTGCTTTCCGTGGAAAAGGAAACGTGTTTTGTTTGTATGAGGAACTGAAAGATGGCCAGTCTGGCTAGAGCATCGTGCACTGAAAGGAGGATGGAGTGGAATGACACTGGAGAGGTTCACAGGGCCCTGTTCATGTAAAGCAATAAAGTAAAGGCATCAGAATTCATTTTAAGTCTTTGGGAAGCCAGTGAAGAGGTTTAAGTTACGAAGTCATGTGATCTGGGTTGTGTGTTAAAAGTATCCCTTTGGCTTTTTTTGTGAAGAAGAGGTTGGGAGGCAGAGGATCAGCCCAGAGGTGGTGTCAGTCTTCCGGGTCAGAGATGACTGTGGCCCGGACCAGGCTGATGGCAGCACAGGAGCAGAGAAGTCTTTCCTCTTCTCCATCTCCAAATTACTGGATTATTTCAGGCCCTTATTCTACCTCATTGTGACCTCTGCAAAAGCCCTCCTGGGGCACACCTCTGAGTTTACATGCTCCTAATTTGTTCTCCACACTGCCTGTCAAATAAATTTTGCCCCTCTTCTGCTCAGAGACTCCAACGGCCCAACCCGCATTCACCTCTGTTGTCTTATAAAGCTTCTCAAAAAGAGGTGAAGGATATGTCACAATGACCCAGGAGTAGTTTCAAGTACTCCTGACTCAGTTCCGCCTGACATACAGAGCCATGATCTCCTTACTTTTAACCAATTCTCCAAGAGGTGTAAAGAAACTACTCTTTTGTCTTCCCTGTCACCCCCAGAAACCCAGGCCTAAAAGAGATAACTTAGCTAAACCCAAGATCTGTCCAGAATTGCCACAGGTGGCCTAATCTCCGTTCACACTCTACATCTCACCATCTCCTTCCTGTTATACCTTTTATGTTCTTCCTTCAACTTGGGAGGAGATAAAATATCTTCTTGCATTGTCTAGGAGGGCAAATAGGTAAATAGGTGACCATAAGACAACAAGGTGGATACTTTGGTATAGTGTTGAATTATCAAAAGATGTCAGGAAAGGTAGTAAGATTCATTCTGAATCCTCAAGTAACTGGAGCAAGGTTTATAAAATAAGATTTTGATGAATTAGTGAATGAATCAGTGAATGAATGATGAATAGAAACAATACCCATTACTTGAGGAAAAGAACAGAAGCATGTTCCTTCTTTTAGCTGCATAGATGGTATAAAACAGTGATTACTTTAGAAATAAGGAAGGACCATTTAAATTAAGACTTCTTTTAAGGCAATGTGCTCCAAATGAAAAAGGACTCCACTAGTTGGGAAAGACATTTTATTTCCAAGTTTCTAAGAGTGTTCTACAAACAACAGAGGCTTAAAGAAAAAATAAAAGATAAAAAGAAAAAAAAAGAAAAACAAGTATTCTTAACTACTGAAAAGTAAACAGCCTTTTTAAAAAAGACTTCAACATAAAAATGCGAAAATGTAGTTGTCATCTCTAATCCAAATACATTCCTAGAGAAAAGGATCATCCATGGTGACAGGGTTACTTACAGCTGTATACTTATTTAAATGCTATTCATATTCCTTTTGAGTTATTTCTTCATTGCAAATTCAATTGGAGATCTGTGCAAATCTAGCAAAATATTCTTTGGATTACAAAAACTATATAAAAAATGAACACAACCTGCAATTATGGAAGTATTGAGAATGCGTAATTCTTCACTGAGATGAAAGATTCTAAAGTGACATTGTCCACAGAATGTATTCCATTGAAGTGTTCAGCCCAATTTGATTTCAATGCAAAGTAAAATGGAAGTGAGCACTTCATAAAAAACATTTCTTTGTATGCATGTTGACTAAATCATAAAAAATAGTATGTAACATGATATCAAGAAATGCTTGAAACAAACTTTCACAATAAAGTCAGAAAAAAACTGTAAAAATTGTCTGCAATCCAAGAAAAAGCACGTGCCCTGTGTGTAGGGGGAAAGAGGGAAAGCACTTGCAGTGTGACTTTGTGTGGTCTTTCCCCAAGTATTGCTACGTTTCGACCTTTGGCCCAACTGAACAGGTGAAATGCCCTTCACATAAGTTTCAATCCCCAGTAAACCAGCTGGGATGCAGGGGACTGTAGACACACTCCCGGACCAAATGGCATTGACCCTCAGAATCCAAAATGGTCCCTGCCCTCATTCTGAGCTTACGGCCCCAAGCATATTCTAAACAAAGGTTTTTGAAATGAATCGCCCTTTCTCATTAAAACGTAAAATGCCACATCATTTTACAGTTAGTTAAAATTATAGGAGGAAAAAGAAGCAGTTTCAACTGTCGGAGTCTTACAATAGCCTGGTAAGTTCAACATAAGAAAAAATAGAATAACATTAGAGTCTGGGGCAAATTTGTATTTTTGACTGTAGTCCCCCAGTCCCCCAGTGCTCAGTGCGGGGCACAGAATGTATACCTGGAACATTAGAGTTCTGATAGCTCCATTCCCTCATGGATTCATCTCTCATAACCGTCAAATTACTGATATACAAGATAAATGCATATTATATAACACATATTGCAAAGTCATAGACTGACCTAGTTCTTCCACATCCTTCTTTTTTAGAAGATGTGTGTGAAGAGAAGCCGGGAGGTTAACACCAAGAATGTACAAAAAAGCTTTACATGATGTTACAGAATCTTGTCTGAAAAAACATTTGTAAAACATATTTGATTTTAAATAAACAATAAAAGCATCAGACAGACTACAACAGATCATAAATAGGGTTATTAAAAGATCACAATTAAATTAGAAATATAAATGGATCATTAGAAATACTTAATGTTTTTTTCAATGTTAAGAATCAAACCCAGAATTAAAAAAGAATCTTTTTTTTTTTATTTCAAAGGTTGCTTCTTATATTGAAGCTCATATTAAAGCAACAGTACAATGTTCATAAAATATAAGTGTGATGCCGTAACATTTTCTTACATGTCAGAATACTGATATTTGTATGTATACTAAAATAAGAACTTTAAAATTGTACAAATAGATACATTAAAAATGACATAGAAATAGGGCGTCTCTCACTGAAACAAGACAGTTATATCTGGCACGTATTAGTTTAAGATGAAAGTAGAAGCAAAAAGATTTACAAGAATCAGCAGTAACAAGATTGATGCTCAAGAGACATAATTGTACATTGTATTGTACATACATTGTATGGGTTTAAGCTGGCTGAATATTATATATTTCAAGTTTAAAAATGCACTACATATAGAGTGTCCAGAGTTTAAGGCGAAATTACAGCTCAGAACTGTTGTCCTTTCTAATTTTGTGGAAGCTTCTTTGACAACTTAAAAAAGAAGAAAGACTTGGATGTTCATAACACATAAACAATTTCCCTTCATTGTCAGTTCAGCGTTAGACTTCTCCTTCACTTAAATATTTTGTATGCCAAGTGTTTTTTTTTTTTCTAGCGAAGTTGATAAACAACTTCAATATTTGCCTTTTTGTGAGAAAAGGTATTTCACAGTATTTACCACTTTGATGTCCTCGCAGTTTTATTAAATGTATCCTCTCTGTAAAACTTTGCCTGTTTTAAATGAGCCTTTCCTTGATTTAAAAAAATACCTGTTTACACATCTTCTAGATTCTTGAGAACGCCAGACACAGTTCTTAAGGCCAAATTTGTATCGTTATTGTTAAGAATCGTCATCAAAAGTGTCTTTGGAACCATACAAGTCTGCTAGTTTCTTAAAACGAGGTCCCCAGTTCTGTAGATAATCATAGTCCAAGTCTGAATCTGTGGTGGCCGACTCTAGGGAGCTCAGGGACCCGGCCACTGAGCCCCTGCCTTCATAACCGTAGATTTGAATGGAGTCATAAGGAGGAGCTGTGGGGTCATTGTCTGCCTCCTGTATTCTTGTGTTGATGAAGTCATCGACATCCACGCTGTTGGGCGCTGGCCGGAGCCCAGGTCTAGGCATGTACTGATACTCAGGTTTGATGTCTTTGCGGGGGATAAATCCATTGATACCATCGGGATTCTGGAGGGTGGCAATATCAAAGGCTTCTGTGTCTTCTTCCCCACCCCCTTCATCATCATAAGTAATGATGTTCTCACGGACATCTTCTTCCTCAAAGACAATGAGTGGTTCTTTCTTTTGCCTTCTCAGGGTCACGAACAGTACTACAATGACTGGAGGGAAAGAAAAAGAAAGTAAGCATTCGTTAAGTTCAGTATTCCTGGGTTCTTCTACCAGAGGAACTCTGATTACCATAAACCATGAGGTACAAATGCTCACAACTGGAAACGGTATAGGAAATGAGAGCTTTGCCTGGAATTCCCAGGGATGTGTACAATTGACCCCCGCCTGGCTCTTCCTCTACAAATGCTGCCGTGAAAACATTATGTCCAACAACTTGGAAGGTTGGGACAATTTTGAACTGTTAACAAATGAATCCAGATACCATGTAGAAGTCATCTTCCTAAGAACTAGGCCGATTCTAAACATGCTCATCTGTAGTCTCTTAGAAGTGGCTAATGCCAATTTCTCTTTGCAAAGGAAGGTAGCTGTTTTTCCAAGGTTTAAAAATGAGGACATGCAGAGCCCTCAGGGCCTACCATCTTATAGGGGGTGATGGCTAGCTCCTGCCAATGTCTGAGAAAGAGCATTGGTCCTATACTAACTTAATGGGAAATCTTATCATAAGTCTGGCTGGACTCTCTGTAGCCACCACATAGAGGAAAGGAAGTTTATAAAGACCCCCAGAAGACAAAATCTTCTGTTTATTTTAACATAGGAAAATAGCATCAGCTGGAACCCAGATAAAGCAATCTCATGTCTTGCCTGGGAGAGGAGGTTCCTTTAAGCTTGGGCAACCTAGGAAGGGTGATCAGAGTCATTTATAAGGAAAGTTCAGGAACAGTTTAATTCTTCATTGATTCCCTCTGTTCCCCAAGAGACTTCTACAGTGTTCCATTAGAAGGCTCTCCCGCACACTCAGCAAGGCTGAAGAAAATATTTGTGGCTGAATCTGGCACTCCAACTGAGCAGCCCTCTGGCTCCACCATTGCTCTGAGAAGCAGGGATGGGAGATTGTATTTGCCCTGGTCTTCATATGGCTCCCAAAGCTCTGTGCCTTGTTCTTGTGGGCATTTTCACGAGCACAGACCACTCCTTTTCACTTTCTCTGTTTGGCGGACTCTTTTTTCTTTCATCATGGATACATTTCCTGGACTCCCATCCTGACACTGGACAGGACTAGTGGCACCTTTTTCATGCACCAGCCTGGCCCTATTCTTACCCTCATTATAATATTTATCACATGGTTTACACATCTGTCTCCACTTCTTTTAACTTTTTAGGGCTTTTGTATTTTACTTCCTCTGTTTGAAATATTCATCTATCCAAGCCTCTGTCCCCAGCTGGACAACTCTCAGCAGCCAACCTATATGTCACATCCTCCAGGAGGATTTCTTTGACCTTCCCAGGCAATGTTAGGTGCCCCCCCCCCCCTTTTTTTTTGAGACGGAGTTTTGCTCTTGTTGCCCAGGCTGGAGTGCAATGGTGCTATCTTGGCTCACCGCAACCTCCGCCTCCCGAGTTCAAGTGATTCTCCTGCCTCAGCCTCCCAAGTAGCTGAGATTACAGGCATGCACCAACACACCCAGATAATTTTGTATTTTTAGTAGAGACGGGGTTTTTCCATGTTGGTCAGGCTGGTCTTGAACTCCTGACCTCAGGTGATTGGCCCGCCTCCACCTCCCAAAGTGCTGGGATTACAGGCATGAGCTACCGAGCCCAGCCCATGTCAGGTGCTTTCTACTCTGTGCCCCAACCATCTTGTGTTCATGTCCCTATTATAGCACCCACCATGTCCCTCAGTTTTTCTCTTCATGCATACTTTCCTTGATATTCTGTGAACCTGTAGAGCACACAGATCTCATAGACTTCTTCTCTTTATCCCTCAGGACCTAACATAGGGCCTGTTGCCCAGAGAATACCCAATAACTATTTGCTGAACTGAACTCACTGGCTCTTTCCTATGGAGTAAAGAGTTTATCTCTTCATGCATACCTTCCTTGACATACTGTGAACCTTTTGAGGACAGAGATCACACAGCCTTCTTCTTTTAATCTCTCAGGACCTAACATAGGGCCTGTGGCCCAGATAATACCCAGTAACTATTTGCTGAACTGAATGTACTGGCTCTTCCCTATGGAGTAAAGTTCCATGAATTCATTCGAGGTAGGACCAAGCACCATGGGAAAAGTGTAGGTTTGGTGTCAGACATGCATACGTTTGAATCCTGATTTGGTCAGTCACTAGTTCTGAGACTTTGGGACAAAATGATCTTCCTGAGGCCCAGAAATGGTAAATGTTATGAGGACCAGCACATGGCTTTTCTACAGAATAAGCCACAGATGAGACAGAATGCAGAAGAGCGGCACCTACGCAGGGGCAGGTGCAGGAAAAGCCTCCAAGGCGTATCCATGAGCTGAGGTGTTAGAATAGATGTTATAAATGATAATTAGTGGAGGGGTTAGAGTCCTGCTTCTTCCTTCTTCCAGTTCCCGAGTCCTTCCTCTGCTGTCTTTTGCTCCTCCTTATGCGCCTAATGTCCCTAAGCCTTCTCCTTTATCTTGTGAGACAAAACCATTGCTAATACACCAGGTTTCTGCCCAAATTCCTCTTATGCCAAACCTTCTCTGATGTCCCTGAAGCCCCCTAGTGGCTCCTGCTATACAGCCCTGTGATGGCCCGGCAAAATGCTCCTGACCTTCCCTGTTCTCCGCAGGAACTCAATTGTCTGCTCCCCCCAATACTCCGTCAAATGCATGAGGCAGACAACCCCCATCTCGTCCTCGCAACCACCACTCCGCCCCACTACTCCACTTCTTGTCTTAAACCGTGTCGACAGTCATAACAAGGTCCTGGTTACCAGCCTGTATTTGAGAAGTGTGTGTTTCAAGGAGGGGCATCCGGTTGCCAGGCCCTTCCTGCAGGGGACCAGGAAGCGCCCTTACCCAGGAGAATGACGATGCAGGCGAGGATAGCGATCAGCGCGCCTGTGCTCAAGCCGGCGTTCAGAATGTAGGCCTCCGCGTTGCAGGAGAGCAGTGCCCCATTCACGTCGCACCCGCAGACTTTGATGGTGAGGGTGTTGGTGCTACTCATGGGCGGGATGCCGCCGTCGCTGATCACTATGGGCAGGAGGTACAAGTCCTGCTTCTGTCGACTGAACCCTCCACGCCGGGCGTACACGCCTGCTGTGTTATCTGCAGAAAGAGGGGAGACAGGACGTGCGCCCGGTCAAGACCATTGGAATCACAGTGGCTCTCTGCTCGGCAGATTTGAGGGCACTCTCTTATCATAAAGGTTAACCACCAGAATTGTTCTTACTTGTTCTTTCATTTATCTGCAGAAGCCACCGCCATTTGGCATGATACGATCACGAAACAAGCTATATGCATTTTGGAATAAATTTCAGAAACAGGCTCTTTTGGATTTGGTAGGGAATTCCCACTGAAGAACGGGTAAGAGCCAAGCAGAAAATGGTGTGGCAGACTTGCCAGTGAAGGGATTTCCCCCAACACCCTCAGCCACCCGGTTAAACATGTCATTCCTCCTGCTTAGAATGATTTGAAGTTTGTTGCTCACATGACTCAGCGCACTTCTGCCTGCATGGTGGATGATCACATATTATTTCCCTAACCTAGACTTCACTTTGCCTTCCAGGCTCACACCCTACGTTTTCCCACAGAAAATGGTGTGGCAGGCTTGCCTTTGAAGGGAACTTCCTTCGGTGGCAAGCCTGCCTCACTATTTTCTGTTGGGTTATTGTTCCTTCTTGAAATGCCACAAGAAAGCATGAGCTTCAGCAATCTATTCTATGTTAGCACAGGAAATATTAATAATTAATTATTCAAGTGTGTGTGAGGAAACAAATGTTTTTTTCTCATGTGCAAACTTCCTACTTTATGACAAGCGTTTAGCCAATTTTTGTTTGCATATATTTTTTAAAAAGAAATTCCAAGTCCACCTTCAACCTTACGCAAACTAGGAATCCACTCATTAGTCATGAAAATATATGTGCTTTAAAGAGAGGAACTACTTTCTAACCCTTGCAGGAGATTGATGGTTTCTTTAAAACCCCAACACCATCAACCACCCAATTAAACATGTGACTCCTCCTGCTTAGAGTGATTTGAAGTTTGTGGCTCACATAACACAGCACACCTCTGCCTGCATGATAGACTATCAAACGTTATTTCCCTAACCTAGACTTTACCTTGCTTGCCAGCCTCACCTCCTATGTTTTTCCACAGGGACCAGTTGAGCCTGACATCAAGAATTCAATTCTGTCCCCCAAGAATGCTACACTCTTCTGTGCGCCTGGTCTTTTTATCCACTGCTCTCTTGCCCAAAATAACTGTTCCTTTTATCATAACAGTTGTACTTCTCAGGCCTCAAAATAGAATTCAAAAGTCATCTCTTCAGGGAGGGCATCCAAGACCTCTCCCATCATCTCTCGTGTGACCCACCACACTGTATATGCTTACAGAAATACATAACCTACTCTTCTGTCATGATTTGTTGACATAACTACTTTGACCTCTGTGAGACTGCGAACTTCTTGAGAATAGGGGATTTTTATCTGATTCATCTCAGTCTCTGCAGGGCCAGAAACACAGCAGACATTCAATAAATACTTGTTGAACAAATGGCATAACTGTGTTCTGGGAAGGATTTAACCAAAATTCCAGATGTTGGCTTTTCTGTATTTCCCAATCTTTCATAGCCTTTGCCCCTAAAATACTTCCCCATCGTGTTTTCTCTACCAGTTGCAACTATTTTTCTAAGATGTATTTTCTAGTGGGAAAGCATTGGTATTATAAAACAGTAGAAAATTTTAATATGTTCCGTCAAATTACACATACATGCATACATACACATGATTACAATGAACTTCTGGTATGGTTTGCCTCTGTTTGTGGGTTAAGAATCAGAGTTTATAGCAACATGAATGTTATGACTAGCATCATGGCCCAATAGCTGGTAGGCTTTAAATAGGTTGACAGGATTTTGAATTAGCTCCTGTAGTAGGGAAAAAAATCTCAGACTTTCAAAATTATTTAATATATTTTAGGTTAAAGAAAATGTATAATCTTCCCTTGGTATTTGCAGGGGATTGGTTCTAGGACCCTCCTCTGAATACCAAAATCCAGGGATGCTCAAATCCCTTATATACAATGGCATAGTATTTGCATATAACCTACAGACATTCTCCTATATGTGTTAAATGATCTCTAGATTACTTATAATACCTAATACCATGTAAAAGCCATGTAAATAGTTATGATACTGTAGTTTCAAATTTTGTACTGTTTTTCATTGCTGTATTACAATTTTTTGTTGTTTATATTTCTATTTGTCAGCCATGGTGCAGTGCAGTGGTGCAATTACAGCTCACTGTAACCTTGAACTCCTGGGCTCAAGCAATCCTCTGGCATCAGTCTCCTAAGTAGATGGGACTATAGAAAACCCTTTGCTAGAAACCAAGTTTTCACCCTGTATTTGACTACATATTAGCTTTCAACTCCCTATCCATCTCTGAGTGGGTCCTCTTGCATTGGACACATGTGTTACCGAGGTTTATGGATAATCCAAGAAAAAAAGAGATTCAGTGAGGACATATTTCCAGGAAAGTGTCAGATTGGCTCCAGGTTAATAAGATGAAACAGAAAAAGACAAATATTCCATCAATTTTAAAATTTCCATAGAGATTTCTTAGATCTTTTTCTTATATAAAGATTCTAAGAAGCAAAAAACTCAATCTTCGGGGTCAAACAGACCTGGGTTTGAATCTTGAATCTTGTACATATTAATTGCCTGACTTTAAACATATTATCTAGGTGTCTTGATTTTCCATATTCTCATCTATGAAACTAATAATTTTAGATTAAATTTGATTCCATTCACAAAGTTACTCAGTACAGTTGCCAGCCTGTTGGCGATGCTCAGTAAATATTAATTCTTTTCTGGAAGTTCTTCTCTTTGAGCAGTAGACTAATGAGGAAGGGAAACTTATTGGCAAAGAGAGGAAAGTGAATTCTTGGAAATGTCATTGTAGCTCTGAATGTAATTGCCTATGCAGAAGGACTCTTCATTCAAAGGTAAGAAAATATTTCATATTCTTCAGTCCTGGGCAATATATTTCCCATGACAAGAAAATGTTTTTCAAGCATCTTGGTTTTTGATCTTGACACCGGTGTTTTCATCCCTGGCCACAGATATGTAACCAGTTGCATGTTTTCCCCCACTTAGGCCAAAACTTGCAAATAGGGCCATTAATTATCAGAATATGTCATGCACAAAGTGTAGTGTTTCTATTAATGTAAAAACAAATTCAGGCTTCTAAGTTTTAGTCCAACCTGAACTCCTAATTGCATGCTGCTTTTACTTGTACACTTTTTCGTTCCACTAATACAATATAAAAGTTCCTGATAATGATGATCTCCACAGTACCAGTTGGGGGAATACCAGTATAGGGGTTATGATGATGATGTAGCCCAATGGAGAAATAAATAAGACTGGCAAGCAAGGGGGACATTAAAATGGAGAGAGAAAGAAGCCCTTGATAGATAGACTGCACTGGGTGACAACCCTACATTAGCAAAAAAAGGAAAAAATTAAAAGCAGATCAAAGTGGGCAATATATGGACCAGCTCTTGCATATTGAAAACTTGAAAACAGGAAGCACCAGAGCAAAGGACCAGGACCCACTGCCCTCATCATGGTGTCACGAGAGAGGCTTATCCCAGGGAGACGGCATCAGTCATGCAGCAGCTTCCCGAAGGCTCTGCAGATGTTCTTCCTTACCAATCCTTTTCCTCTGTCCATCTCTTCTCTGAAGCTAAACAATCCTCACAGCTTGACCTGATCAGAGACATTCTATCCTATTAAAAAAGGCCACAGGGCACTTCAGTCTGGGGATCCTCTCTGCAGACTGTTGGAAAACTGAGAATGTAGGCCAAGACTTGCTCCCAGGGAGGTATTTTGTTCACTGCTGACCCAAATCTGCCTACTCTACATTTCCGCCCAAACCTCAGAGAGGAAGTAGATCTATCTACCACATGAAAAGCTCCCACACACTTGAAGACAGGTATTCAGTCACTAGCAGAATAATCATTATTTGATTACTTTGCTCCGGCCTACACCACTTTCCTTAGAAATGTGGCAATAGTTCTGTCAAGATAATGGAAAAAATATTCCTGTGCCCACACTTGCCTGTGCACACACATACACGCACATCTATATATATAAATATATAAGCACATACATAAAATTTATATATAGTGTGTGACTAAAACGTCTTAGTAGAGTTATAAGCTTCAATAATTTCAGAAGTATAGATGACATACAATTACAAAGGCACCATTTGAGTATTTAGTTATTTCGATTTCTTTACGCTCATTTACATTTGTGAATTTTGAAAAATTAATTTTAAGTTTTGATGTCAGTCAGTGTTTACCATCTTCAATCCAAGGGACTGAAATAATGGAAATTTCATAGGATGTTGTAAAAGTCTGTGACGATATACTCCCGATGTTATTACTGATCAATGATGAACTTACTAGTCTGTGTGTACACCTCTATTTTCTTGCCTTTCTGAATACCCTGTGAGCTCTCTACCTACCTGTCATCACTGCATAGTTTGCACATATCACAGTCCATCATGATTGAATGTCTGACCTCTTCATCAGACAGTAACCTCCTTGAGGGCCTTGTCTTATATAGTTTTTCACTCATCTTTGAGCATTTAGGCATTTAGTACTGTTGTGTGTATTGACAGAATAAATGGCTGAATGCTATTCTTTCCAATGCATCTCATATCAGTCTGACTTTTCCACACAGTCAGATTTTACTGATTCATTATCTCATGGTCCACTTCTAGTTTCCATCTTCTCCAACTCCTTCTAATGTTGCTTATATTTATATTGTGGATTTTGCTTTTTCTAAATATCTTCATCTTGCTATCTTATTATTCTGTTATTACTATTATTTAAATTGAAGCAAATTTAACTAAGCAACATTGATTGAACTGCTAATATGGGCAAACGCTGTTGTTTGTTGCTTTTACATACCTTATCCCAAATAATTTTTCAAACTCTGCGAAGAGTATAATGACCCGTATCTTATAGGAAACAAAACTGAGAAACTAAGAGGGAAGCAATTTCTTATAAGGACATGGAAAATAACAGAACTAGAATTTGAAGTCCCCTAGGTTTCACTGAATTTTATAAGCACATAACTGACCCTGGGACACTGACATTATTGCATTCCAATTAAACAAGTTTTTTTTTTTTTTTAATATCCACAATAGGTTGGTTAATTAGTTGAATTCCATCATAGCTTATAGTTAGAAAAAAAAAAAAAAAAAGAACCTCAGTTTCTAGATAAAAGAACAGTTCTTGGAAACCTAAGAATTTTGTGGCAAAGGGACTCACAAAAAATCAGGGGTGCTCATTCAACAGCTGTTCCCATAGCGTTTCCAGACACACACATATACACACAAACACACACCCTTCACAAACAAATCAATGTGAAGAAGGCAAGAAGAAACCTATTACTTTCCCAATATTTTGGAATAAAGGATATACTACAATGAGGCAAATTCTATGAATGATGAGCCTTAACATGCTAATGAAAATAATTGACCAAGACTCTGATGTCTATAATGTCTCCTAACTGAATTAGGGAGCTACACACCACTGTTCTTCCAATTACTGCCTTTTGTACTGAGAAATTTGCAAAACGAAAAGTACAATAAAGAGTAACATGATAGAAACACTTGCCTGTGTGCGTGTGAAATTCAAGCATGTGTGTATGAGATATTGAAGTATGCAGTTTGTTAGCATTAAGAGACTTTTCATTGTCACATTTAATCACATTTCTTAAAATCAACTCTGCTTTCACTTATGTTTGATAATAATTTTCTCCTTGTTGGTAGGGTAAATAGAGAGAAAAGAACATACTGCCCACATATTTCTTAGTTTAAGACAAAGAAAACTACCAAGATATTCAGGAGGATATTGACATTTAGGGTCTTTAAGCTAACTAGTTAAGTCAGTGACCACATGCAACCTTGAAAGAATGATGTCTGATCTACCAAGAAGATCTATTTATTTTGTTGTTGTTGTTGGGTTGGGGAGAGAGCGGGTTCCCAGACAAACTCTGTTCTGTGTGAGACAAACTGCAGCAATGAATTTTAGGCAGAAAAGAAACATGATTATTTATACAAGTGAAAATGTCAGGGCATTAAAGGACATCTGCCATTTTGATCTCCCAACAGAGCATCTTCCATATTGGAGCAATTAAGGACGAAAAATAAATCCTACAAAAATCTGTTTGGCTATCTTTAAATTATGAAAGTGAAAAATCAGAAGCATATTTGCATGCTAGTTTGTGCTGCTCTTAAGAAATGTCCTTAGTTTAGGGGGTAAAAAAAGAAAGAAAAGCGTTTATTTGCCAATTGGTTTAATCTGAGTGAATCTGTCTTGGCTATCCTTACTAAACCAACACTGCTTTCCATGCAAACATTTTGTTGTTTATTTATGTCTTTGCTTGCCTGCTTGCTTATTTTTATTTTTTTTAAGCAGTGCAAACTCAACTCTAAATGTTTCAGTGCTCATTGATCTGCCACATGGCCCATCTTGGATGTTACACTTGCAAAACTAATACGTTAGAAGGTCATCTCATTCTGGCCCCTAACCCTAGGTCTCCAATACAATTTTGTGGAAAAGTAAATGAATGAATGGATGAAACAATGGAAGGGCTGGGTGATGGGGTACTGAGTTCTTTGGAATATTCTGGCATCAAATTTGTTCTCTTTTTCATCCTGGAGCTTGTTTCATGACAGATTCATTTTTCCATAATAGTAACTAATTCCTAAAATTTTTGAAGAAGATTATATGTTATGAAGTGTTCTCTCATCCACTCCTTTACTTTTAATTTATGCATTTAGTCAACCCATTTTTCTTAAATGTTGGGATACTGCCCTCACAGAGCTCAGATTCTAGTGAGAGACAGGGAAATGTATTATATGATTACAAATCAAGAGTGATAAGAAAAATTGAGGTGAGAGCAGTATTCCTGGAGCACTAGGAAGAAGCAGCCCAAATGGTCTGAGATGTTAGGCCAGATTTCACCTAAGAGATGACTTTATGTACAGTGAGACTTAAAGGAGGAGGGATAGACATGGGGAGTAAATTCCCTGCACATGGACATGTGAGAGCATGGCATATTTCAGAAACTTGACATGGTTTCTAGTTTCTGAATCTTAAGATTTAAGGTAGCAAGAGAAATGAGATGGTAGAGGTAAAGTGTGCAAGGAGTAAAGCATGGAATGTCTTGCTCACTAAGCCATGGAGTTTCAGTTAAATACATAGGAAATGGAGAGGGAGGAAATAATTTTTAAAAAAAAGAGAGAGAGAGAGAGAGGCATTGTCGGGTTTTTTTAAATTGAGGATTGAGTGAAGTGGGGGTCAGGCTGGAGTCAGACAGACCTGTTTGGTGGTCACCACGTAGTTACAGCTTCTCTGTGGGTAACTCCATTCATGGTCACTATCAAAATTAGTTGTGCTTTCACAATATAACTAACTTTGCTGGATGTGCTTTTCGGGATTCCCTGATACCAGATTCATATTCACTGTGAAAGCCTTCTTTTAGGATGCTTCCTGGCACTCATCTCTTTATGACTATAGAAGGATGGAAGGAAGAGGCTGTCATAGGGAGCTTAAGAAATATCTAGAATCTGATGAAAGCCACACTGACACTAACTAGAGAAGAAGCATCAGGGACAGAGAAGGCCAAATCAAATAGGGAAGGGGCTTCATGGTATACAAAAGGCTACTCTTAAAATTGATTTACTTGAAAATCCTGAGTATTTTTGTTGTTGTTATAAGAGAAACTCATTGAAAACTCCTAAAATTTTCCTTTGCTGCTCAAGTGACAGAAGAACGTTCTGATAGCCATGTAACCCCATGATCTGATAAACCCTCAATTCTAATTGAGATGGCCCATTGTAAAGCAAGTAGCCCTGGGGTTCTGAGATCCTGGGATGTATTCCAATTTTGGTACCAGTTTTTAGTATGTCAGTGCCTTTATCTCTCAAATTGGCAGCTTGATTCACATGGTGTAATAATTTACAAATGTTTTATAAATTATTATTAGGATTAATTATATATCAAATATTCAGATATTAATATTAAAATTGTTCCCCCTTTAGAGATGAAGAGCAAAGCCAAGCCTTTAATCTCTAGGCCTTGCTTTTTCCTCTGTACCTTATCAAATAATTATTGTTTGGAATAAGAGGTTTGAAAATTAAAATTATGAAGTTAATATTAGAATATTGCATTTATAATTACCAGGTCATTAGGTCTGCAGACAAAACTATACTGTCTTCTTGTTAGAATCAAAAAATTGTGATAAACATTAAACATTTATTTTTTAGTAACACAACAATGTAAAGTTTTCTCTCTCTCTGTCTTTCTCTCTCTCTCTCTCTCTCACACACACACACCACAAAACACAAATCTTAATTTTAATCTAACACACAGTATGATGTTTAATGATGAAACTCAAGAACTAATTTCCCTATTAAAGTAACAAGTAAACCAAGAATGGTCATTACTATTGTTATGATATAGCACATACTTGAAAAGTGTCAATCTATGCAATTAGATGAAAAACAAGTATTTTAAAAGATGAAACAAATTGCCATTAATTTTTATGTAGTTATTGCTCTAGAAAACCCAGGAAAATCAGCTAAGTTTTATCACTTTGTAATAATGCCCAATAATAAATAAATAAAATAGTTATACTAAAAATACTGACTAAGAAAATAAAATTAGACCAGATTCAGTCCAGTCTGATACCTAAGAAGCTTGGAAGTCACCTCTCCATCCAAATAAAAAAACAGACAAACTAGAATATAAACAACTTTTCCTAGATTCATAAGAGAATTGAGTTTACAGGGCAAAGAGCTGTCCCCAAATTGGAGACAGACAAGTAGATACAGAGAATCAAACTTACGTTAGGAACCAACAAGCAAAAACTTCCTCAGGAACCAGTGCTGGGGTAGAAAAACCTGAACTGTAATTGACAAATTGATAGAGGCCCAGCATGGAGAAATTAAAAACTCTAGGGGAACCCAGTCACAGGACCTCCCCCGTGACCCCCGCCACACACATGCACATGCACACTTTTGTAATTTTTACCTCTAGGAACTCTACCTGGTTCTCACAGTGAATATCAGAGAAAAAATCCCTCATGCTATCAGTAGGGGGAGGAAAAAAGGAACCATTTTGAAATACACCAGAGCATTCTGTTCTTAACAAGGTCCGATCTTAGAAAAAACTTTTAAAGGAAGCCCAATCTTCTGGGATTTTATCAGAGACTAACTGACCTGAAGAAAAGAAACTTCCAACTCTAGGCCACCCCAGGTATCCTATCCCAGCAAAGGAGCAAGAAAAAAACAACTAAGGAGCACTTGTGAAGTTTACAGTTCAGAGGCACAAGCTTACTAAAAACTGAGACCCAGTCATAGAACTATGGAAGGCTAGCCCTTCTTTAACTTACTATCACATTGTTAAATGCTTATTTATAGCAGTTCCTGTTACCCAGAACACCATTTCTGTTATGAAGAAAAAAATTACAAGGCATACTAAAAGGCAAAACAAAAAATCCTACAATTTGAAGAGACAGAGAAAATATCAAAACCAGGCACACATATGTCAGAGATGTTGGAATTATCTGGCTGGAAATTTAAAACAACTGTGATTAATATGCTAAGGTCTTTAATGGATAAAGTGGACAACATTCAAGAATAGATGGGCGATGTAGCAGAGAGATGGAAATTCTAAGAAAGAGCCAAAAGAAATGCTGGAGGTTAAAACACCAACAGAAATAGAGAATGCCTTCAATGCGCTCATTAGTAGACTGGACACAACTGAGGAAATAATCTCTGGGCTTGAGGACAGATCAATAAAAATCT
The DNA here is from genome assembly GCF_003255815.1 of Theropithecus gelada. Lineage (NCBI taxonomy): Eukaryota > Metazoa > Chordata > Mammalia > Primates > Cercopithecidae > Theropithecus > Theropithecus gelada. The sequence continues at coordinate 22,770,251 of NC_037688.1, forward strand.
CTAAAACTGTAAAGCAAAGAGACAAAAGACTGAAAAAATAATACCCCAGAATATCCAAGAACTATGGAACTAAAAAAGGTGTAATATATATGTGATGATAATACCAGTAAGAGAAGAGAGAACTAAACAGAAGAACTATTTTAAACATTTATGACAGAATTTCTCCAAATTAATGTCAGATACCAAACAACAGGTGCAGAAAGCTCAGAGAACATCAAGTTGAATCAATGCCAAAAAGAAAGTCCCTACACCTAGTCATATCATATTCAAACTACAGAAAAATCAAGGATTTAAAAAAATGCTGAAAGAGGTCGGGAGAAAAAAACCCACCTTACCCATAGAGAAACAAAGATAAGAATGACATCCAGCTTCTCCGAAATCATGCCAGGAAAAAGAGAATAAAGTGAAATAATTAAAGTATTGAGAGAAAAAACTCACCAACCTAGAATTCTCTAACTACCAGAATTATCCTTTAAAAGTGAAGGAGAAATACTTCTTCAGACTAGCAAAAATGGAAAAAAAAATTGTTGCCAGTAGGCCTGCCTTGTAAGAAATGTTAAAATAAGTTCTTTAGAGAACATGGGTCAGAAATCTGGATATATAGAGAGAAAGGAAGAGCGTGGAAGAAGGAATAAGTGATGAAGATTATTTTTCTTATATTTTAATTGATCTAACACATAATAATTTGTTCACAGTAATAACTGCAACAATGTATTTGATTAGGTATGCTTATTCATATATACAGTGATGAGTCCCTTAGTGACAGGGAAGCATCCTGAGAAATGCATTGTTAGGAAATTTCCTCCTGCAAACATAGTGTACTTAGACAAACATAGATGGTTTAGCTTACTACACATATACCCTATATGGCATAGCCTAATGCTCCTAGGCTGCAATCCTATACAGTATGTTACTCTATTGAATACTGTAGGCAATTATAACACAAGAGTAAATATTTGTTGAAACATAGAAAAGATACAGTAAAAATATGGCATAAAAGATAAAAAATGGTATGCCTGTATAGGGCACTTAATATGAATGGAGTGTTTGGGACAGGAAGTGGGTGAGTCACTGAGTGAGTGAACGTGCAGGCCTAGGACGTTACCTTACACTACTGTAGACTTTATAAACACTGTACACTTAGGCTACACTAAACTTATAAAAATTTATTGATTTTTTATTATACTTTAAGTTCTACAGTACATGTGCACAACGTGCAAGTTTGTTACATATGTATACATGTGCCGTGTTGGTGTACTGCACCCATTAACTCATCATTTACATTAGGCATAAATCAACCTTAAGTTTTATTATTATTATTATTTTACCTTTTAAACATTTTTATTGGCTGAGCACAGTGGCTCACGCCTGAAATCCTAGCACTTTGGGAGGCCAAGGCGGATGGATTACCTGAAGTCAGGAGTTCGAGACCAGCCTGACCAACATGGTGAAACCCTGTCTCTACTAAAAATACCAAAAAAAAAAAAAAAAATTAGCTGGGTGTGGTGGTGGGCGCCTGTAATCCCAGCTACCTGGGAGGCTGAGGCAGGAGAATCACTAGAACTCAGGAGGCAGAGGCTGCAGTGAGCCAAGATCGCACCACTGCACTCCAGCCTAGGCGACAGAGCGAGACTCCATCTCAAAAAAAACCCATTTTGTTAAAAACTAAGACATAAACCCACATATTAGCTTATGCCTACACAGGATCAGGATTATCAGCATCACAGTCTTCCACCTCCACATCTTGTCTCACTGCAGGGTTTTTCAGGGGTAGTAACACACATGGAGCTGTTGTCTTCTATGACAAGAAGGCCTCCTTCTGGAATACCTCCTGAAGGACCTGCCTGAAGCTGTTTTAAAGTGAACTTAATTTTGATAAATAGAATGAGTACACTCTAAAATAATGTTTAAAAGTGTAGTTGTAGTAAGTACTAGATGATAGGCATTTTTCAGCTCCATTATAATCTTATTGGAACATTTTTGTATATGTGGTCTGCTACTGTCCGAGACATTGTTATGTGGTGCTGAAACACACACACACACAAACACACACACACACACACACGCTTATTTATGAGTGAAATAAGTGATAGCAATGATATAAGGAACAAGAGGGAGAAATTGTGACTAATTTCTTACTATAAGGTACTTGTACTACCTGTGAAGTGGTATAGTGTTATTTGACAGCAGACTTGGATTAATTGTAAATGTATAGCTCAAACTCTAGGGCAATCCATTAAAAAATAAAAAGAAAAAAAGAAAAGAAGTACAGTGGCAGTGGTATGGTTTAAAAGGACAGAAAATAGAATCACATAAAATACTGAGTTGAAATCTCAAAAGTCAGACAAATAATAGAAAATATTATTTAAAAATTACTTTATAATATCTTCCAAAATGTAAAGTAGCTAACTATAAACTTAATAAGAAATGCATGGTACAAAAATGAAGAAAACTACAAAGACTTCCTGATCGTAATAAAAGGAGATGGGAAAAATATTTTTAAAATTTTAGTTCTTCTTAAATTGATCCATAAATTTAAGATAAACTCAATAAGATTCACAAAAGTACCTGTCTGGCACCTGAAAAATAATTCTAAGTTATATCAGAAAGAATAAAAAAAGCAAGATTTGTAAAATAGTAATAAAATAAAAATAATGTACAGACAGAATCTGTCGGGTTTCAACATATGTATGTATAAAATTATTAAAGAAAAATGATACCAGAGTAAATAGACAAAATGGGAAGAATAGAAAGTTTAAAAAATCTAATCACAAAAAATTTAGAAGACAATAAAGATAGTGTTACAAAGCAGTTGGACATGACTAAATATTTCATAAATAATATTTTAAAAATGGCCAACTAGTGGGGGGAAAAGATATATAAGAGAAGAAGAAAAGATAGGTTAATGTTGATATCAATTTTGGGAGAAGAACACCTTGCTAAGGATAATAGTAAATAGAGAAAAACTGATACAAAAAGTGTAACATCTATACTTAAGAACACAGCAGAATCAGAATTAAAAGAACATTAAAACATTAGGAAAGTCTATGCAGAATGGATGGTAGGTCAAAGGTGAATAGCATTAATAGATGAACAGCCTTCACAAATCAATTGCAAACAGACAAATATATAATTTAAGAGGTGGGCAAAGGACATAAACAGCCAGTGTATAAGAATAAAAGAAGAACTGATTAATAATTATTAAAAACATCTGGCTTTAAGTGATGAAAGTAACTGGAACCTAAAATGTTACATCTAACTTACCAAACTGTCAATGATTAAAAAGAGTAATACTAACTAGAATTGACTTGCATGTGAGAAAATAAAACCTCACCTGTTTTACTAATGGTATTAAAAATGGTATAACATTTCTGATGAACAGTTTATTAATTAGTAGCAATAGCTTTTGATCCAGTAATTCCACTCTAGGAATTTCGTTTATTTGTTTGTTGTTTGTTGCACTCCAGACTGTCACCCAGTCTAGACTTGATGCTTTTACTCAGCATGATATAAACCATTATCTCAAGTTTTCTATGGAAAGCAGTCACCCAATCTGGAGCGCAGTGGTGCGATCTCAGCTCACTGCAACCTCCACCTCCCGGGTTCAAGCAATTCTCTTGCCTCAGCCTCCCGAGTAGCTGGGACTACAGGCTCATGCCGCCATGCCCGGCTAATTTTTGGTATTTTAGTAGAGACGGGGTTTCACCGTATTGCCCAGACTGGTCTTAAACTCCTGAGCTCAGGCAATCCACCCGCCTCGGCCTCCCAAAGCACTCTAGGAATTTATCCTGAAAGAATAATTAGATATTTGACGAAAGTGTGGAAAACAATGTACGTATTTACAGTCAACTGATATTATATATCCTCATAGTTGAAGTTAGAAAGACAACTTGAAAATATTGACATAAATATACTGATTTGTATCACATACTATTAAGTGAGAAAACAAGTGGACATGTATTTAACAATTGCTTTTCTATTTCTTTTTTTCTTAAGAAATGTATGCAAAAAAAGGATATATAAATAGCAGTGACTATTTCTGGGTAGTCTATTATCAACTTATTTTATTGTTTTAATATCATTTTTGCTGGTTTGTATTTTTCAATTTCCCTGCAAGAAATAGGTATTAATTATGTAATAGAAGCAAATTATAAACTTCTTTGCCAATATATTTTACTACAATTATTATGGCTGTGATTAAAGTGAAAATTGAAGAACCTTGTCCTCCTCTGTTCACACATTCCCTGGAATCCTAGATTAATCCATAAATTAAATTTCAGAATTTGCCTCTTCTGAGGATTGTTATTATTGACAATGAGATAAACAAAGACTTTTTGAAATGAATTTACTAGAAGAGACACGAGCTTTATATTCATTTTACCATTTGCCGTGTACAACCAACAGGGCCCTCCAAATATTTAGATTTAGTTTTTGCACTTATTGCTGTATGACCTTGGGCAAATCACTGACCCTTCTGATGTCTCATATTCTTTCTTTATCTTAAAATTGGATAAAAATACACCACCTGCCTGCCCTGTGCAGCTGTTTGAAGAATTAGGTGAAACAATGACATGAGAAGGTTTTATAAACCAGTTAAGAGCTACATAGAGGAGAGATATGATCTCAGTCTTCTTTTTTTCTTTGCACTTTTCTCATCCATTACATATTTCTTGTGATTTAAGAGATGCCACATGCCTGATATTTTCAAAGTAAATGCATCTCAAAACCTGGGCGAACCAGCTCTTCATCTGCCCGAACAGCACCATTCCTGATATTAATAGCCCAAGATGGACTTAAATGTTGAAGAATCATCTAGTGTTCTACTTTCCTGCTGCCTGCTGAGTCGGCTTTGAAGCTCAGGCTGCAGAATGGAATAAGATAAAATGAAATAAAAAGCTTGTGTGTATTAAGATGGCTTTTCCTGTTATATTTCTAAAAACGCCGGACGCTTATGCCGGAGTTTAGGCAAACACAATACTGATTATTTACATGGCATAATGGAAGTAAACACTCAAGGAGAAAGAGACTTGATGCTTTTACTCAGCATGATATAAACCATTATCTCATGTCTTCTATGGAAAGCAGTCTCAGCCGAGAAATTTGGTAACTCAGTAGGCTATTAATAGGATGTGGAATGTGATTACTCCTTTTGGATTACTTCAATATGTAATTACTTTTAGGAGCTAGTAGAAAGAAACTCTATTAAATGATAATTATAGGACTGTATTTGCTTTAAGGTTCTATAATAGCTTTAAACATGGGAGTTTTCATTAACTGTTTGCCATAGTTAATAAAGTAATTTTTCTTAAAAAGTAGCAATTTCCTGCAAAAATGGTTGCTCAACAGTGGTATTAGTCTCTTATAGGAGAGGGCAGGGGAGACGAATTGTTCCGTAGATTGGCTCATCTAGGGTTATATAATCCCCTTGAAAAATATAGATGGTATCCGCAAAGTATTGTGACAAACTAAAATACTTATAACTTCCTAGAGAACAATATGTCTTAGTATAATGTTTTCAGAGGTTAACAACAACTAAATATGATTGCACAAATAAAAAGAAAACGTACAGGGCAGGTGATGGAGGCAAAGTTATCACAGCAGGGAAAGCTTAGTAAAGGTTCTGTTTATAGGTGTCCCATGATAAACAGTAATATTGCTAGGAATACAGCCCCAGGAGTTAGACCTCCAATGTCAGTTGAGAATTGCGTCAACACAGATAAAAGATTGACCACAAATATTTGAGAAGCTAGACAAAAGATGGCAGCTAAGAGTCATATGAGAACATCTGAGTTTTCTGGACAACTGAATCAATCTCTTCACTATTGTTAAAACTAAATCCATTATGCAATATATTGTTACAAGCATTTCTTTGTCAGAAAACTGATACAAGCCTAAGCTGAAAAAATACAGCAGTCTGTCAGTTCAAGGTGGAACTGGAAACAAATTTGAGAATGCAGAAAATTCTAAGAGTGAACACACGGCTTTTCATAAATTCAAATACAGAAGTATGCACATCTTAGAAAGCATTATGCAAACACGATTAGTGCCACTCTGTTCAATTCAGCTCAGTACACACTTTTCGATGTTCACTGTGTTCCCGAGTTTCCCTGTTTTAGAGAAAACTATCATTACAAAATGAATTCCTATATTACATGTGTGTGTCCCATGAGGTGTGTGTGTTTCTGGTTGAGAACTATCCATTTATGTTAGTGCTTTGCAGAATTATCTCCTTCAGAGACTTACAAGTGCACATTCACCAAAGCCAAAAAGTAACAGAAAAATCCTAGTGTAAATACAAACTTAATGCGTGCTAAGTAACATTTCTGTTTTAAAATGATGGGAATCATTTACAAATTGAATCAGGGGTTGTTTCGTAGGCTTCTTTTAAAACATATTTTTCTACATATAACTTCCTTCACACTTCAGTTCTTAAGAGCAAGTTCATTATAGAAAGCAAGGCATTGGGAGAGAAAAGGCTATCGTAACACCTAGGACATTTTGCCTCATCATCTCATTTGGTGAGTGCTTGATTTATAAGGCCCCATAATTAAATACTCATGTAAGTTCAAGAAATAATAAAGTAAATCAAATCACAGACTCTCAAAATCCAAGTAGCATGGGGTGCGCCTGTCAGGCCTCTGAGCCCAAGCCAAGGGAAGGGAGATAAGGGTGGGGCTGTTTTATAGGATTTGGGTAGGTAAAGGAAAATTGCAGTCAAAGGGGGGTTGCTCTCTGGCGGACAGGAGTGGGGGTCACAAGCTGCTCAGTGGGGGAGCTTTTTGAGCCAGGATGAGCCAGGAAAAGGAATTTCACGAGATAATGTCATCACTTAAGGCAAGGACCGGCCATTTTCACTTCTTTTGTGGTGGAATGTCATCAGTTAAGGCTGGGCAGGGCATTTGCACTTCTTTTGTGATTCTTCAGTTACTTCAGGCCATCTGGGCATATAGGTGCAAGTCACAGGGGATGCGATGGCTTGGCTTGGGCTCAGAGGCCTGACAGCACCTGTCTGCTTTAATCAACATGGAAGGATTCAGTGGTTAAGGCTATAGCATCCGGCCTCTGAAGCCTGGGTTTAAACCCAGCTGTAACTTCTATTTGGTTGATTGATTTGAGACAAATCATTTAATGATTCGGTGCCTCATTTTTCTCATTTATGGAATAAGGGTGACAATAATGCCTACCTATGGTGGTGTTAAGAAAATTAAGTGGACAGAGTGTGGAAAGGATCTTGGCATGGGTCGTGGAGCACAGCAACTGGTATTTATGGTACTGATGATAGCGATATCAGTAATGGGGAAAGTAATAATACTTACTAGAAAGTTTAAGATTCTTTAAGCCTGTTCTTAGTCACTGGGAGAGCAATCAACCTATGGCCTAGCACATGGCTAGCATGGATTGCATGAATATAGCAATCGGTATTCCTCCTTTCACTCCCATGTTAAATGGTGGCCTCTGTCTCTCTGTTTCCACAGGCCTGCACCATCACAAACTTAAATGGGCAATTTCACTACCAAGTAATGCACAGAGAAAAACAGTGTGGATAAGAATAAAAAATATTTACATATATTCATCATTCCTGGCTCTTCCACCAGCTTTATCTAGGGACTGCATCAGGTCTGGGACTATATAAACAAAAACATCAATTTCTAATAATCTGCAAGCCTAGACCTCCTTAACTAATGAAAGGGGAAGCAGAAATCATATTAAATTTTGCCATTTTTATAACGGACAAACAATGCTTTGTTTCATGCCGTTCAGGCAACAATTCTGCAACTACTTTTAGATATCAAGCTCTGTTCCCAGCCACACTGCATTAAAACTGTGCTTGGAAGGGAAGGTCAGCTGAAAGATTAAATTGCCTTACAAAGTTGAACTAATCTCTTTTAATGCTTTACTTGATATCAATATTCATAAAGCCATCCTTCCCCCAAGGGTTTATCAACCTCTTGAAAAAAAAGATAAATGGAGTTGTTTGCATATTGACCCTGTAAGCTTCTGCTCTTAGTTTTCCCACTGCTTCATGAATATCAAAGCCAAAAAAAGTAAAATAAAATTAGACTCACTTATTCACATGCATCAAATGAGCCCATGTTTCCGAACAGAGGTGGCATTATTATTTCCGGTTTGTTCTTCAACAGGAAGACATTATAATGATTAGTGAAAATACTTGTGCTATGCAATATAAACGCCATTTGTTTTCCAGTTCTACTTCTCTGAATGCATAGGAACCTTAGTACGAACCTCGGTTGTCTCTGACTGTGAAATTTGGATTGTGAATGATTTCAGGGGGTAGGCTGAAGATAAATCTTGGTCCGTTGGCTGTGTCATCCTTGTCATCTGCACTAATTGTAACAATTGGCTGAAAGAGAAAGGTGGCCCATAAATAAATCATGCTGACTTTGGCACATCATTTATTCAAAAATTCCTGGCTGGCTAGAAAGTCTGATTTTAATTAGAGAACATAGCTTCAGAGCAAAACCATGGCTCTGAAACCTTTTTGGGCAGTGGTTGGTATCTCCAGGTGATGCTTTAAAAAACACACTCTATTTCCAAGTGCATTGCTCCTAGCCAGAAATAGAGAAAGCAGGATTACCTGGTTGGAAAGTGGCTTGGTCTGATCACTCTCACAGATGAAACCTTCATAAGGGGCAGCAAACTTGGGAGCATTATCGTTGACATCAAGGATCCTAATGGCCACTGGGACTTTGGCTTCCTGATGCCGATTGTCTGGGAAGAGAGAATGCAGACAGTCAAGAAAGGTCAAGGAGAAATACACATTCGTCCAAGCATATTCTTGGGAAAGAGTAAGCTCCAGCGACCCATTTGGACCGTGCAGGGAAAGATATTCTTGTCGCAGAATCTATGTAAGAGCAGAAGGGTGCTAAGTACAGTGGGAGAGGCATGTCTTGGAATAAATATCGATGTTAAGACCAGTAAGAGCTAAAACACTTTTCCACGTTTGCTGACTATGATGCTGAGCTTTAGTTCTAAAGGCTTATCATGGAGCCTGATCCCCAGACAGTAATCTATCAAAGTGGTTCTTAAATGTGGAAGTCCTCAGAAAAGCATTAAAACCATCTGGGAACATGTTGGAAACAAAAATTCTCAGGCCCTATCCCAGACCTACTGAATCAGAGGCTCTGGGGCAGGGTCCAGAAATCAGGCTTAATGACTGATCAGCTTGATGCATGATTAAGTTTGAGGTGTTGTCTATAGATGAACAAGAAGCCACAAACCTTGGACCTAAGGACTTTGCTTTTCTGGGTTTGGCAAAGACTAGTGACTAGATGGAGTGGGAAATCTTTTAGTGATTGTTACGAGTTTCAAACTCCTGAAGGCTGCCGGCTCTCTCGCCAAGTCTATACCCAGTTCTGTCAGAAAAAGCAAAAACATTTCCCTTTGCCTATGTGTCTTCCTAGAGAGATAACCAAAAACACATTTTAAAGACTGAAAAATCTGTTTAAAACCAAAAACGTTAGTCTATCTCAGCTATTTTATTTCCCAGAATATAGAGTCTGAAGCAATAATACTTGGTAAAGCAGAATCAAAACCCTGAGAAGAATACTTACGGATTTCTGCTGCAAAGACAGTGATGTTGAGCCAGGCTGTTTCCTCTCTATCCAGAGGTTTTGTAGTTTTAATAAAACCATCCTCTGGATTAATAGTGAAAAATCTGTCGAGGTCAGTGTGACGATCGATGGAATACCTAAGCAGAATGCAAATGAGGCAATTAGACTAAGACATTCAGAGCAGCTTAATATTTGAATATTTTCTCCATACTATATTTAAAGCAAGCTTCTCAATGAATTGCTTAAGCTAGATTTTCTTTCTAATCAAATTTACTTTTGAAACTTTGTACACGAATCTTTTATAGAAATAACTTTGCCACGTTGGAATTCCTTATTCAGTACAATGAATGAAAGGGTTGTTTAGCATATTTGATTGAGAAGTATAATAACGTGATGCATATTTCTCCACATTTACTACAATCACCCATCTTCTGAATATTTATGGAACTGCATTTGGAAAGTGAGTTTGCCTTGCTCCCAAACTACTCAGAAAGTCACAAATGTATCAAAACTTTGCCAGATTTTTGCATATGAAATATTAAATACGTTCAAGTGTATTTAAATTTATCAAGATCATGTACAGACCTAAAAATCAGTTTGTCTTTATTTAAAGAAAAATGCAGCCTGGTGCAGTGGCTTACTCCTGTAATCCCAGCACTTTGGGAGGCCAAGGTGGGTGGATCATTTGAGGCCAGGAGTTCAAGACCAGCCTGGCCAACATGGCGAAATCCCATCTCTACTACAAAATGTACAAAAACTAGCTGGGGATGGAGGCACACACCTATAATCCCAGTTACTTTGGAGGCTGAAGCATGAGAATCTCTTGAACCTGGGAAGTGGAGGCTGCAGTTAGCTGAGATCACACCACTGCACTCCAGCCTGGGTGACAGAGCGAGACTCTGTCTCAAAAAAAAAAAAAAAAAAGAAAAAAGAAAAAAAAGAAAAGAAAAGAAAAAAGAAAATGTTAACTATATTTTAGTAAATCTGTTTAGTTTATTTAGTTTCAGGGGTTCTCAGTTAGCTTGGCTCTGAATTCCAGTATGCAATGTACAAAGTAAGCTTGGCCATTTACTAATAGGGCATTTTCCCATATTTTAATGACTCCAGGCTGTGCATAATAGTTCATTTTAATGACTCCAGGCTGTGCATAAAATTTTAGTCACTCCCATCCACTAAGTTAACTTTTTACTAATAAAGGATTAAAAAAGTCACATAATATTATTGGGCTGTATTTATGGCAAAGTGAGGTGGCAGACAGAGGAAGAATGGCTTTTGCTGGGTTATAGTAAGGTAAAGTAACTTGCCCAGGATACAGTCTTGTTGTAATGGGTCTGCTGAACTCCAAAGCCTCTTCCCTTACCACTCCCTTAGACTAACTCCCAAACGGAAAAGAACAATAATGGGTTACATTAATTCAGGTAGTATGCTGACCTTCATAAATGGGTGATTTTCTGCTCTTAGAGGTCTAAGCTATGATTTCCAAAAATTTACAAAATGAGTATGTCAGAAGGCATTCAGTGGTGGTCAAAAATCAAAGAATAATTAGAGATAGCAGAGACTATGAATATCAGAAGGTTTAATCGCCTAGATTTACAAATGATGAAATTTACAAATGGCCTATGTCCAGTTTCTGGAAGAGACAATATTGGAAGTCAGATCCTCTAATCCCAGATCATGTTCTTTTCAGGAAAGAGGGACCCCCACTGAGCGGCAGTTCACAGTATATAAACATGAGCTCATTCACAATGTCACTTAACTTCACAGCTCCCCATAAAAATGGAATGATGAGTCCCTGGCACAGTGACAAAACCAAAGATATTCACACACCTCCTCAATGTCAGGAGATGCTCAGTAACTGAGCCCTCAGCAGATAACACTATGCGCAAAGGAGTCAAAAAAATAATCAAAGACTTTTTTTCCTTCCATGAGGGAGCTCACTATTTAGTTGGCATGACAACACACATGTGAGAAAAAAGATCATTAATAATTCAAGGCATTATTCCACAGAAATGAAGGGCATGTGTTTTGGGTTTTGGAAGTCCCAAGTACAACTTCCTAATTGGCTACACATAAGCTAGATGATAATGGAAAAGCCATTTAAGTTCTTTGAGCCTTAGCATGTTTATCTTCTAAAATGGAATTAATATATATATATTTTTTCCAAATAGAATCTCACTATGTTGCCCCAGCTTGTCTTGAACTGCTGGGCTCAAGTCATCCTCCTGCCTCAGCCTCCTGGGTAGCTGGGATTGCAGGAACCTGGCTGAACTGGAATATTAATAGTACCTAACTCTTTTGTTATCTGTGAGAATTCAATAAAATAATAAATGTTTAAGATACATAATGTAGTGACTCACACATATAAGCAGTGCAACCAACAATAACTGCTATTGTTTTTGTTGTTGATGCTGCTGTTATACACTGAGAACAGACTGTGGAAGCTCTCATATGTAAGAGCATGACCTTCATCCTATAGCCAGTGAGAAATCATGGAATGCTTTGAGCAGAGAAGCATATAAATGGATACAAGCTCTCAAGGAGATCAAAAACATATGATGGGCAAGATGGTCTGAGGAAGAGAGAGTAGAAGAAGGAGCAGAGGAAACTTAAGGATTTGATGCTGTTTTTAAATACATGAGGTGATGAGAGTGAAGTACAGGGGTGACAGAGGAAATGGAATCCTAAATGATGACGAAAGCCCCAGTAGGATTTAGTGGATATTTGGGCATCTAGGGGAGGCTGAGAGAGTCCCAGGTAGCTTCTCACCTGAATGTCTGAGAGAGGGAGATTAAAGGACATCGAAAAAGAAAATATTTGCTATTGTGAATAGTGCTGTGATGAACAGTTGAGTGCTTGTGTCTTTTTTATTTTCCTCTGGATATATATTTTTACATAAATATTTATAAAATTGATTTTCCTTTGGATATATATCCTGTAATGAGACAGGATCAATCATATCCCCAACCTCAGCACTACACAATATAACCATTAACAAACCTACACATATACCCCCGAATCAAAAATAAATGTTGAAATTATTTAAAAAATTAAAAAGAAAAAAGAAAAAAAAAAGTCCATTACCAGGGAGGAAAGGTTGACATTTAATTAAGGATATGTCAAAATGCTCAGAGAGCAAAGACTCAACTCTATTGTAGGCTTCAGGAAGTCAAGGGTGGAAACAGCTGTTTTTGTTTTAAAGTATGTCACAATAATTATAAAATCAAAAATATATCTTGGATAAATGAGTAAGCCAGTGAAAGAAAAAGCAAATAGGTGAAAGTACACAACAGACAGTATCATAAATGCAGAATTAGAGTCGGGGAGAAAGATCAGCCTAGGGGCAGGAAATCTGAAGCATCAACTTAGGTCAATTACCACTTGGGTAAAACCCTATAGGTGAGTGGACACAGAGAGAGAAAGGACCAAGTCAATGCCTGGAGAGGGATCAAAGACTAGTGAAGACATCAGGTACAGTGTTATCTGAGGCATAAGAGGTTAGTGCCAAGAAAACTAAAGGGAGAGAATATTTTAGAAAGGGAATTGTAAACAAAAATGTGTCTAATGCTACAATCTGAGAAAAAAAGATCTGCAGAATGTCCAAAAAGTTAAGAGTTAGGGTGATATTGCAAGGCCTCCATTATATGTCCAAGGACACAAATTTCCACAAAGGTGAAGAGAAACAACCAGGAAATTAGGTAGGGAGGATAAAAGACTCATTAGATAAAAAGTTTTGAGGCCTGGCGCAATGGCTCATGCCTATAATCCCAGCACTTTGGGAGGCCAAGGAGGGTGGATCACCAGAGGTTGGGAGTTTGAGATCAGCCTGGCTAACATGGTGAAACCTGTCTCTACTAAATATACAAAATTAGCTGGCCATGGTGGCACATGCCTGTAATCCCAGCTACTTGCTTGAACCCGGGAGGCAGAGGCTGCAGTGAGCTGGGATCACACCACTGCACTCCAGCCTGGGTAACAGAGTGAGACTCGGTCTCCAAAAACCAACCAACCAACCAACCAACAAACAAGCAAACAAAAAAGTTTTGAACAGACTAGGTGCAATGGTTCATGCCTGAAATCCCAGCATTTTGGGAGGCTGAGCCAGGAGGATCACTTAAGCCCAGGAGTTTGAGACCAGCATGGGCAACATAGTGAGAACCCCCTCTCTACAAAAACAAAACAAAACAAAAAATTAGGCAGGCACAGTGGCATGCACCTGCTGTCCCAGTTACTTGGGAGGCTGATGTGGGAGGATCACCTGAGCCTAGGGAGCTCAAGTCTGTAGTGAGCCATGATGACGCCACTGCACTCCAGGCTGGGTGAAAGAGTGAGACCCTATCTCAAAAACAAACAAAAAAGCTTTGAATATTCTCCTATAATTTGTCTGACATTTCTAAAGAACAAAGACCTAAGTAGGTAGAAGTAGGGGGTTGGTTCGAGTGTGGTATTGAGCACCTTGGATAATTATAGACATGGAAATTGCCTACATGCACAGAACAGCTACCATTTGAAAACATGACCCAAATAACCAATTGCAGATGTGACTCCTTGGAGACAATGAGGTGCAGAGCAAATGAGTAAGTGTTTTTACGTCACAGTCACTGCTCTTCTAAAAAGTTTATAATGCACCTCGATATTCTAGGCCAAAGATAACTCATTTAAAATTCACACTGTGAAGATTCTTAAGTAGTTTAAAGGTGTTAGAAGGGTCCATAGTCATTATTTAATGTATCTTTCTGCACAAAGAGAATATAGTAATCAAACCTTCTTGGGAAATCTTTCCATTAGTGGCTGCTGGGTTAAAGTAAAAAGCTCAAAATGAACTCAAGACAGAGCTGGGCTAAAATCCAATGTTCGACACTGACCGTCCATGCGATTTTAGAGAAGTCCCATCATTGCTCCGAGCCTTAGTCTTCCCACCTATTCAATTCTAGAGAAGCCATAGCCGCCAAGGATGTCAGTGAGAACTGACTGAAATAAGTTTGTAAAACCTGTTGTACGAGGCTGAAAAGATGCTCAGTAAATATTAATTATCTCTCTTTTCCTCAGAAGAATCAATGTTCAAAGATCCAAAAGCAACCCAACATCACTTAGAGTTGGGAATTCCTTCTTCCCTGCCACTATTTTCTTTGATATAAATGGACGAACTCCATTGTCCATGTAATTTGTTTTCATATTTAGATCCATTTACTTTTTCTTAAGTGTCTGCCTCCTTAAGTATACTGGGAACCCCCAGTGTGTGCTCAATGAAGATTTGTCAGATAAATGTGTGAATAAGATGTCATCACTTCTATCACGCTTCCTGTTTTACACTCAAAAACTGTGAGCTTGACCTTCTAAGCCAAATCAGGAGTTATTTTATTTATTTACTCAATAAATATTTGCTAGACATCGACTTTGGGCCATGTACTCTGTTTGGTGGAAGGTGCAGTGATGATCTAGAACAGGGGTCAGCAAACATGTTCTGCAAAGGGCCAGCCAGCAAATGCTTAGCTTGTGCAGGAATTAGAATCCCTGTCTCAACTACTCAACTCTGCCCTTGCAGCAGGAAAGAAGACGTAGGTAATATGCAAACAAATGATGTGACTGTCTTCCCATATAACATTATCTACAAAAATAGGTGGTGAGAAAAAAGATGAAGAATTCACAGTTTCTGATTTCAAAACATAGTACAAAGTTATGGTGATGAAGGCTATGTGGTACTGCCGTATGGACAGACATATAATTAATGGAATGTAATCAAGAGTACAGAAGCAAACCTGGTTTCTATGACTACGAATGGTCAATTTTCAACATGAATGCCAAGACCATTCAATTAAGAAAAAATAGTCTTTTCAACAAATAGTGCTGGAATAATTGGATACACACATGCAAAATAATAAAGTTGGACCCCTTCCTGACAACATATATAAAAGTATGCTCACAACTGATAAAAATCTAAATGTGAAAGCTAAAACCATAAAGTTTATTTTTTAAAAAATGTGTAAATCATTCATGACTTTAGATTAGACAATTATTTCATTATAGACATTTAAAAGAAAAAGAATAGACCCACTGGAATTCATAAAAATTAAAACCTTTTGTGCCTCAGATGACACTATTAAGAAATGGAAAAGATATCCCATGGAATGAGAAAAAAAATTGCAAATCATACATCTAATAAGTTCCTACCATTCGGAATATGTAAACAGCTCTTACAACTCAACAATAAAAAAAAAAATCCAATTATGAAATGGGCAAAATACTTGAATAGATATTTATCCTAAGAAGATATACAAATGGCTAATAAGCACATAAAAAGAGGCTCAGGCCAGGTGCAGTGGCTCATGCGTGTAATCCCAGCACTTTGGAAGGCAGCGGTGGGTGGATCACTTGAGGCCAGGAATTTGAGATCAGCGTGACCAACATGGCAAAATCCTGTCTCTATTAAAAAATAAAAAAATAGCTGGGCCTGGTGGTGCACACCTGTAGTCCCAGCTACTTGGGAGGTTGAAGTACAAGACTCACTTGAGCCTGGGAAGCATACATGGGACTGAGCTGAGATCGTGCCACTGCACTCCAGCCTGGGCGACAGAGAGAGACTATGTCTCAATAGTAAATAAATAAATAAATGAGTAAATGAATAAATAAAAGATGCTTGATATCACTAGTCACTACGGAAATACAAATCAAAACTATAATGACATATCATTTCACACCCATTATGATAGCTATAATCAAAAAAGGCAAAAAAGTGTTGGTGAGAATATGGAGAAATTAGAATTCTCATATATTATTGATAACAAAGTAAAATGGTACAACTACTGTGGAAAACACTTTGGCAGCTCCTCAGAAAGTTAAACACAGAGCTACCATATAATCCAGTAATTCCACTCCTAGGTATATGCCCAGGAAAGACGAAAACATGTTTAGGCTAAGACATGTCCAGGAATATTCAGCATTATCTGTCACAGCCAAGATTGGAAGCAACTCAAACACGCATCCAAATGTTAAATGAGCAAATAAAATGTGGTGCACACATACAATGAAAAATTACTCAGCAATAAAAGGAAATGAATTAGTGATGCACTCTGCAACATGAATGAACCTCAAAATCATTATGCTACATGCAAAAGTTCAGTTACATAAAACCACATGTTGTATTATTCCATTTATATGAAAGGTCCAGAATGGGCAAACATACAGACACAGAATAAGTTAGTTGTTACAGGAGACTGGGAAGAAGGAGAAACAGGGAGTGACTGCTGATGGACATGGGATTTCTTTGGCGGGGAGAACAATAAAAATATTCTGGAATTCGACAGTGGTAATGGTGGAACATCTTCATGAAATATACTAAAAACCAACACAGTGTACAAGTTGAACAGGTAAAGTTCATGCTTCATGATATGTAAATTTTTTTCACCACAGAAAAAATAAAAGAGAGAGAGAAAAGCAAATGGCAGCCAGGTTTGGCCTATGGGCTATAGTTTGTCAAGGCCTAAACTACACAGACATCGAGCTCTCTAAGACTCTCCTCTAGTGAGGACATTGCATAACCTAAGTGTCCCTGTGATGTAGCCTGGCGGGTGAGCTAGAGAGGAGCTAGTGGAAGGACATCCGATACATCTCTAGGGAGCCCTGGAAGAATTCCTACAGGAGGTAACACCTAAGTGGAGATGGAGAAAATGAGTCCAGTGTGGCAACTTGGAAAGGCAAGTGCTACCAGCTAGAAGGAGGAACATGTCAAGTCCAGGGATTAGGGGAGAGCAGGAGAGCTTCAAAGAATGAGATGGAGGTAGAGGGGTGCAAAGAAACTTTTTAAACTGAGTGAATGAGGTTAGATTATTTTGAAAAGGGAGACAACAGGGAACCATTTAATCATTAATTTTTTTCTTGTGTTTTAACTAAGGTAAGATGTGATGTTTGAATGTGCATTGTATGAGGGTCGCTCTGGCTGCAGAGTCAGGATTCACGCGGAGAAGTAAATGAAAGACTGAGGGCTGGGAGACCCTGTGGAGGTACATAAAGAAATCCAAGCAAGAAGGAAATGAGGGGAGTGGCTGTGGGAAAAAAAGAAACCCCGGCTAGAATCCGGTCCAGGGGAAGTTCCAAGGCACTATCAACTTCCACTCTATAAATGTGTGATTCAAGCCCCTTCTCCACCTCCTTCTCATCACCCTCTCATCTTCACCATTAGCTTCATCAGTCATTACCTCAGGATGAAGAGGAGAGTGGAGAAGCAGAACTCTGGATCACTTTTCCTTTTTTTTTTTTTTTTTTTTTTTTTTTTTGAGACAGGGTCTCACTCTGTCACCCGGGCTAGAATGCAGTGGCTTGATCTCGGCTTACTGCAACCTCTGCCTCCCGAATTCAAGTGACTGTCCTACCTAAGCCTCCCAAGGGGCTGGAATTACAGGTGCACACCACCATGCGCAGCTAAATTTTGTATTTTCAGTAGAGGCAGGGTTTCACCACGTTATCAAGGCTAGACTCGAACTCCTGACCTGAGGTGATCCACCCGCCTTAGCCTTCCCAAAATGAAGGGATTACAGATGTGAGCCACGGTGCCAAGCCACAGTTCTGGATCACATTTTTTTGTCACAAAAAAGTATTCATAATAATAAAAGCACCCGAAATATATTTGGACACTTTACTACTCTTACAAAGTATTCAGCAGCAGTTAGACAGAGCTGACTTTCCTTGCCTCCTGCTCAGTGGCTGCATCATTCCAGGAAAGTCACTTTGTCTTGCAGTGCCTCCAGTTTCCTCTCATTTGAAGGAATAACAATTTATGTATCAATTAAGTTGAGGGGATTGATTAGATCACATAGCTAACCTCCTCACAGAGTAACCAGAGAATGGGAAGGTATTTAATAAATTGCAATTACTATAATTATTTCACAATAATTATTTATACTTCCCCACAGTCCCCTGAGGCAGACAGGCCCAGCTCAGGGCTCTGTCACTTAGCACGTCTGGGGGAATCTGCTCCAGAGCAAAGTCATGGAGCTTGAACAATCTTATCCAAAAAGTCAGGAACAGAGGTGAAGGAGAGCTCATGTCTTCTAAATCGTAATCTTGTTTACATTCTATTGAACCTGATAAACTTGGACCCTTTTTGAAATTGAAGAATGTGGTTCCTACAGGGCTTTTCCAGAACCTCTTGACTTTAAAATTCCCCATCCAAGCTCTTAAAGTAAATCCGTCTGTACCTTATTGGGCTGTTGGCAGCATCAGGGTCTTTGGCATGCACTCTCCCAACCACGGTGCCAGCAGCTGCATTTTCTTGGACTTCATGGATGTAACTTGGGGCCAAGAACATAGGGGGCTCATCAGCATCTTCTACTGCGATCTTGACGGTCACAGTGTCCTTGAAGGGGCCATTGCTGATAAACTTCGGGTCGATGTGCACGTTGGCTGCCTCTACCTTCAAGCTATAGGCTCTTTTGGTTTCAAAATCTACAGGCTGGCAAGAATGAAGAGAAGATTGACAACCAATTCCTTGAAAGAATAATGGAAGAGAAAGACCTGACTGTTTTATAGGGAAGAGTGAATAGTTCCTCAAAGGGAGAAAATCAGAGTCTACTCAATATCAAATTTCCTGAGCCATTTGGTCAGAAAAATCACACAAATCAATTGCTGAAACTTAGAATGTGCCTAATGGGTCATTCTAAGAGCACGACAGACACAGAAAGACCATGTCATCTAAAGTGAACCTTATTCTATATAGCAACACTAGTGTTGCCCAAATAAGTCACTAAGAATTACCTAAGGAAGGGAATTAAAACACTACAAAAATACATTTGTTACCTCATTCTGAAAAGTAAGAATCTTGGTAACAAAAATACCCACTGAATTTCAGCCAAAAACCATGTCCTTTTTGATGACTGGTTCATACCTCTCCCACCCGCAACCATCCAGCTTGATCATATTGAAAGCTTCATGTTGAAAGTTTCTGACCACGTTCTGTTTCCCAATGTCTGGGACTCTTACCAGCAGTGGCCCATAAGATGACATATGGTGGTTTATAGGTAAGTTGATAGGTGAGGTTGTCAAATGATATTAACTTACATACTGAGATAATTATTTATTTTTCCAAGTCTTTAAATCCTTGACACACCAAGTAGTACACCATTTTAACATATCTGCTCTGTTTCGCAATCTCTTTTGTGAGTTATTATGATACAACTCTAGCTAGAATGTAATGGCATCGTTTTGGTTTGATTGCATTTATTTTTAAGTTACCTTCTATTTTTGGCAAGTGACAAGATAATGAGGGAAATGTTTCCTTTTTTAAAATGCTTCCTTTTTTTAAAAAAAGAATGCATATATATTAAAGATGGTCTATTTAAAGAAAAACAAATGTAAGCAGTAAAATTTTACACGAATATGAAAGAAAAAATGAGTCGTAGCATTTGAATGGCTGTAGTTATAGGGAAATTGATGGTAAACACTGCTTAATTTTGAATGAGAGGAGTTACAGTGAATCAGTCAGCAAAGGATGGAAAGTAACATTGTAGCAGAGAAACAAGCCCTGCTGCCTAGGAAACAACTTTCTAATTAGTGCTCTGGATGTTGCTGAACTACCAAATGTTTGGAAAGAGTTTCATCTTCTAAGGCGAGCATCTGCCTGCCATGCTGTTGTCATTTGCCTGGCAAACGCTTATTCTGAATGGGCATACAGTCACGGGGCTGATTCCTGATCTAATTTTGCAGTACTCCACACTAAGGCTGATGATCCCAGTTTCAACAGGGTTAAACATGTTCAATAGCCTTGATACTTTTTCTATCATCTTCCTACCTCCCTCTTCCCAGAGTCAGGAAACACTACCTTTTTCTAAATCTAAATCTGCCCCCAGCCTTTCCATCATCCTGGGACTCAGCAGTTCCTTTCTCCTTGGCTAGGTTACTGAGCAGCAGAAAGGAATGATATTTATAGACTGAACATACGAGATTGCTGCAACTTCTAAAAAATCCCTTCAATCATTAGACAGCATTAAACACTAGAATATGATGGTTCTGAGACTGGATAATTTATAATCAGAAAACAGGAAATTTTCTAATATCAGATAGTCTGTTGATCTTACTACAGCAGAATCTTTTGTACTTGATTTAGGCATGTGCCTAAGGACCTGGAGCCATTTTCCCACTGGGAAGCCTTGTTGGTGTTGAGGACAGTATCCTCATGTTGCAGTTTCACATCCCAAGCTAGGCTCTCCAGCCCTTTGCAGAGGTTTATATGGGATGGCCTTTCCCAGTTTGGTGAGATTCCAAGTCTGGTAGTCAGTTCAAGCCTCATTGCCTTGTGAAGTCCCCTCAACAGCCCCAGATAGTTTTGTGTAGCCCCCTAGTGGCCCTTTGGCAGCCGTTCATTTCCCTCCCCAGCGAGGTGGGGGTGGGAGTGGAATGGAGGAGAGCATCCCTAAGAAGTCTACTGAGTCTTACTGCTCTTTGCTGATCTTTGTCCCACAGGACGCAAGAAAGACTGTACCAAGTGGTCATACGCATCCGTTATTTTGACTGAATGAGGAGTGGGGTTGATAGATGCTTAACATTTAGACATTTGCCTACAATTTATTCCCTTCCTCCCTCCAAAAAAGATGTGAGGTAGTTTCCCATGTGAACATTTATATCCATGTTATGAGTAGTTGAAATAAAGCTAAATGAGGCAACACATTGCATAAGCCATAAAAATCTTAATACCCCCTAGTTTACTAATCCCACCTCTGAAAATCTTCCCTGAGGGATTAATTCAACAGAAAACCAAAACAAACAATATTCAAAAATGCATGATATTTGTTAGATATAATAGAAGGTTATATCTAATCTGTGGAAATATACACACAAAACACGAAATCCAACTGTGAGGTTTTATTAAGGAAATAATGATTCGTCAATAGGATGGGATGTTATGTAGTCATTAAAAATGATTATGTACATTATATAACAGCATGTAAAATGTTTATGATGTGACATTAAGTTAACAAATCAGATCACCCTCTGATTGCAACCGTGTTAAATGTTATGTATCCATATCTATATATGTGCGGACAAAGAATATAAAGAAAAATCAAACATAAAAACAGTTTTATTAAAACAGGGAATATTAAAAATGCCTTATAATTCTGCTCTGACACTGCTTTACAAGGAGTTTATTTGGTTGAAAATAAATAGACATTGTGCGGTGATTTCTCTGAGATAGATGGGATTCCCATTCAGCCAAAGGTGCTGCGTGAACAGATCAGATTTTCCCCTCTAAGTCCACGAAGCCACCTAAAACCTCACCTTTATTTGACCCCGGTCCTTCCTCAGCTAACCACATAGAGACTGTCTAAATACCCCAAGGGTAATTTCTCTCTCCCCTGTTCACCATTAAACTAAGAGAGTCAGAACGCAAGAGGGATTTATTGCTTTCTAAAATATTCAATAAATGAATGATTCTATCTAGTAATTATTTCTTGAATTCTTCTCCTTCACTACCGTCTCACTACCTCGTCTACCTTCTTCAATTCTTTGTAATGTCCCCCTTGAATTTTAACAAGTTTGTTCATTGGCTTTACTGTATCTATCTTAAGACTCTCAAGATTGAAGGTATTGCAACTTCTTAAATGTGTCCTGTTTCCATTGATACTAGCCTTTCATGAGTTATTTTTTCTGCCTTTTCTGTCCTTAACTATCCAGCAAATTCCTCCTCATCTATCAAGACTCAGCTTGAGAACTGCCCCCTCAAGAAGTCATTCATGACCCACGTTCATAGGTCTTATCACACTATTGCAGGCAATTTTCAACTGGGGAGTGATTTTGCTCCCAGTTACTCCAGGGATGTTAGGCAATGTCTAGAGTAATTATTTTTATTATTATTATCAGGACATTGGGGTGGGGTAGAGCATGTGCTTAATGACCTTTATTGAGGGAAGCCTGGGATACTAGATACTACCAAGTATCCTACAATGCACAGAACAGCCTCCTACAACAAAGAATTATCCAGCCCAAGACGTCAACACCGCTAAGGCTGAAAAAACTCTCTGTTTTAATTATTGTTTCACTTCACTGTCCTGTTAAATTGTGAACTCCCTGTGGTCAGGACTCTGTCTCTTCAACTTTAGATTTCTAGCCTCTGGCAAAGGGCCTGCCTGACAAATAATAAGAACTCAATAACTCTTGGTGGAAAAATGGGTGAATAAATTAGGAAATAAATAAAAATACTAAGCTAAAAAAGACTTTAAAATGCAGAAATAGTGCCATAATGTCTCTATAGACTTTTATGGTATTAAATTGCATGTAACGACTTTCACAAGGAGTCATATTTTTACTCTGTTAAATTCCTCTGTAATTTTTCTTTTTTTTCCCCTGGTGGACATTTGGAACTTTGTGCTACAAGTTTGAGCAAATGTTCTTTTACAAATGAAATAACATCTTACACTGTTTAAAACCTAAACGTCAGTGTTTTATAGAAGATTATTCCTTTGCCTAGAATAAACACACTGAATTGGAGGCAAATGTGCAAATTAATCATATGCAGAGAGCTCATTTGCGATGTGTGAGTTCCATGGGGGTGATTTAAATGTTTCAGGATTTCAGAGATACAGTGTGTGTTTATGCCCTGAATACACTGAAAACAGGTGACAACCTTAGCATAACCAACTACCCAATTACATGAACAGCAAAGGATGGGAGGCAGGCATCTTTGATGTCAATGTTCATATGTCAGTGTCAAGCAGAAGAGATAGTAATATTAATTAACGAAGTAAGTTGACAGCTCTAGGCAACACACAATTCGCACAGCTACTTTTCCAGAGGAGAAACCGGAATTAGTGATGACTACCCTGGCTCCCTGTGGCTGATAATTAGGCTTCCTCGGTCCTACCATTCATCCATTAATGTAGACTTTTCCAAGTATCCAAATTTCACCCCAATTTCCATATCCTTCATTTTCTTTATATTTTTTTATAACAGTCACTCCCTACCTTCTCATTGTTTTGTGCCCCGTAATATTTTCCCCAACCCCAACACACTTTAAAATGTTGTAAAAGGCCAGCTTCTTAGCACAGGTCACTCCTTGCTCCCCCACCTGAAAGATTCCTTTCAGGACCAGTCTTCCCCCACTGGTCCATCCTTGCCTCCTCTTTAGCTACTGACCTCTTTATTGATTCTTCAAATTAACTTTCTATCAGTGTTACAGTCCAATCTTTTCCACCACACTAAGGAGTTTAATATGCATGCTACAAAACCAAGTTGAAAATGAATGCTCGATTAAAACCAAGGTAATCCCATCCTCCAATTCTGATTTAATGCTCCATACACTTTCATGGTGGAGAAGTGTTGATTTTTCAAATGGCAAATCACGGGGGAAACCATTTTAGAATGTATGGGAACTATTTCTCCACTTGGAAGTGAATCTTATCTGGCTCTCCTTTACAAATGCTTTCTGGGCCAGCTGTTTTCAAAATGTCTTGAGAGGGAAGTTGTTCTAGAATAACCACGGTGTGAATTCCAGGTCTGCATGCCTGAGCTGTGTGACAGTGACTGGGTCAAACGATTTCATGTGTCTGATACCTAATCTCCTCAAAATTAAGTGGAGGTCTCTTTGCCAATTGGGATAATACTACCTACTTTATACTTTTTGTTTGTTTGTTTGTTTTTGTTTTTGTGAAAAGTGAATGAAATGATGTTTGTAAGAGGCTGGTGCTCTGTCTGGCCAGTAGTTAGTGTTGAGTGAATGTAAAAAAGAAGAAACACTAACCTTCTCTTTGTAATAAATTAATCCCAGAGACATGTTTTTGATGACTGACTCTGGGGGAAGGTCCATAGACTACCTGACTATGAAGGGAGGTCCACAGGCTATTTGACTATGGGAGAAGGTCCATTATTGTTGCTTCTCCAGGTTCACTTGAGATAAAAGCAAGCAGAGAATTGACTTAAGTTTCACAGAGGGTCCAGCAATGCAGTGAACCTT
Source organism: Theropithecus gelada (assembly GCF_003255815.1). Lineage (NCBI taxonomy): Eukaryota > Metazoa > Chordata > Mammalia > Primates > Cercopithecidae > Theropithecus > Theropithecus gelada. The sequence goes on from NC_037688.1 coordinate 22,794,758, forward strand.
GAATGTTCAAACAAGAAGAGTTCTGAACAGCCTATCTAACAGATTCAGTGTGGCAGAGCTAAGGGGGCAATTCCATGCATGCTCAGGGCTGCTTCTTCAAAATCTAGATTTATTTCATTGTCCTTCTCGCCATGAGAGAACTGTGCTTCCCTCCGTCGGAAAACATTTAAGAACTCACTAGCAATCTCAGGCAGGTATCACCAGCCCCTTTTGTCAACTTCTCCGCAGTAACAGAAAGGAATATAATTCTGTGATCTTCCAGGGCTCAGAGCTCAACTACAAAGCCGGGTCGGCCCCAGGTTTCACAAATTCTCATTTCTTAACCGTCGCCTCCCTATTTCTTGCAGTGTTGCCTTGGCAGAGCAGGTCACACCACTGACATATCTGATTCATTACCCTAACTCACCTTTTTCAGCTTTATCACCCCCTCCTGGGTTTCATAGTCCGTTGTGATTTCAAACAATTCCATACCATCTCCATCAACAATACTGTATGTGACTAAGCCATTTTCTCCAATGTCTGGGTCTTTAGCTTTCACTCTTCCTACTTCCTCCCCAGGGACGGCTGCTTCTGACACAGACATCTGGTATACGCCTAGAAGAAGAAGACACTTACTTTTATTTTCCCTTTTATTTGGCAGCTGCAAGACTAGATTTCATTGAATCCCAATAAATTTCTCAAAGGATTTGAAACTGAACTTTCTATTGACTGAAAACATGAAAGAAGTGAGTGCATGTGGGGAGGAAGATCCCACATGGCCTGCTTGTCAAAAGAATGTGTTCTATGAAGGGTAATAAAGCAATATCTGGGTCCAGGTGAAATGCCGGGGTCACCTGCCACATGTAAGGGAGGAAAACAATGCTGTGTTACATTTCCCATCAGGTAATGAGGGAGAACCATGCATGTCTTCATTTATCGAAATAGCTGAAGATTCTTTTCATGTCTTCAGGATGGTCCATGAGTTAACTCCAAGACTCACTTATGGTATTGCCAACAGCCCAGGAAAAAAATTCTGTTTAAAAGCCTTCCTTCAACAGCTCCCTATTTACTTTAAAAATGCAAACTTTATCTTTAACATCACTCCCTGTCTAACTCTATATTTGACACTCCCCTTATTTCACCTCCTTCACAACTTGCCTCCTTCACAAGTTGGTCATGCGTTACCTTCTCCAGAAAGCTTTCCTGCAGTGTGACCCTCCTATATATTTATTTCATGTTTATTGGGAGCCTAATACTGTACATGGAGGTACCGGCCTAGTGCCAGGACACTGTTTTATTTGGTTGTTTCGTTTACTACTAAACAAAACAGTCAAGATTCCTCTCCTAATGAGGCAGACTAAAGAGAAAAAATAAAAACAAATGCAAACACACTCTGATGTCACTGCACTGAAAAAGGAAAAGAAAGTAGGGTAAAAGGGTGAGGGTTCTGAGAGTGGATGTGTGGTTGTGTGTGTGTAAGTGCATGATTGTGTGTGAGGGGCTAAATGTGTGAGTGGCTGTTGAGTGATCGTGTGGGCGTGAATCTGTTGTGTAAGAGTGTGAGTGTGTGTATGAATGTGAGCTATTTGTGAGTGAGTCTGTGTATGTGTATGAGTGTGATTGAACGTGCATGCTTGTGTTAATAATGTGTAGGTGAGAAGCAGAAAGAGGCAGAGATTGATTTTGAGTACTGTGGTAGGAGAAGACATTCTTTAGAAAAAGGAATCTAAAAAGACTGAGGAAGACAATGATGTGAATATCTGCAGGATAAAAGCTACAGGCCAGGTGATTAGCAAGTGGCAAATACCCTAAGGTGAGAAGATCCTGAAACCTGCAGAGGAACAGGAGGAGAGTGACTCCAGCCTTCCGGTGAGAGAGAAGGGCACGTAGGGAAGTGGAGGCCAAATTGCGTAAAATAGACCATTGTGGGTTTCAGGTTTTGTTTAAACTTGGGGAAATCACTGGAAGGTTTTCAGTAAGTAGCTGAGATTCAACATTATCTTATTTGCTTTTCACATTTAATACTCTGTGCGCGACACAATATAGAGAAGCCAGGGTTGAAAATCTTGCCTCTATCATTTCCAAGCAAAGTGGTCTTGGGCAAGTTACTTCTGTTCATTATGTTTTAATTTCCCCTTACAGAGATTTCATCAGTTCCAAGACTTTGTCTATATTTATCGATAGTATTTCACTTTGCAACTTTCTTTTGGATTCATAATCTATTTAATCTCACCATGCCCTCTATATTAAAGGACGAGTGGGAAGTGGGAGTCCCTTGTAGATAATTAGCAATTAATATGAAGGTTTAAAAAAACTGTCCTATGCTGATTTTCTCCAAATCTCATTCAAGTTCATGGCAGCGAAACCAGTACAACCAGTACAGTAGTAATGTATCTTTTCTACATGATTGTCTATGACCAAGGGCAGTAAAGGCTGCCTGCTAATAATTCTGCTTGACCTTTCTTTTCCAGCACATCAGACAATCGTACAGTGTGGATAATGGAGCATGCAGCTCTTAGAATGTTATATGAGCCTCAGGCTTATTGAGGATGCTGAACTTGTGCCCAGCCAGGCAAAAGATTCTTGTGTAGATTCTTGTTTTTGAATTCCTTTGAGTCACCACAGTGCCTTCCTGGGGCCACATTTAGTTGCCTTCCTTGTTATCTCATTTGCAAAATGTTCCATTTCTCTGATAGTAAGCTCACAGGCTCTAACGAGACACTTTCATGATGAACCCCCCATGCATTAGCAGCACCAGCAGCACCACAGTCATACTGTCCATCCATACACATCTATACATACAGAGACAAACTTGTGCTCAAACTCTGACTTTGTCATATTTCTAGGGCAACTTATGCAGTTTTTATGGAAGCCAGTCTTATCTGTATAATGTAAGCTCTTGCAGAGATTTACAATAGCAGTGACTATTCATTAAATGATGGTAGTTGCTATAATTACAATTATTAATAATAACCTTTCAAAATCATTTTTTTCATTTAATTCCCTTCACAATTTTATGAACATTGTGGAACAGCCATAATCCCCCGGATAACAATGGCTAGAATTTTTTGGCAACTTACAGACAGTTGTCATTATAAGATTTTACACTAGCTCCTTTAGTCCAAACAGTAATCCTATTAATTAGGTACTGTGGAAGATGGCATTTTCCGAAACATAGCCCAAACAATATCTCCCATCCCATGTGCTTTTCCTTCAACATGACTTTGACAGGTCTTCCATTGAAAGGTGGAGTCTACATAAACTCCACTTAGATTTCTGCAGCCTGATGACTCCAGTGGAAACGATGCGATGTGACTTCTGAAGCTAGTTAGCAAAAGGCAACACAGTTTCTGCCTGGTGCCCTTGGGAATCACACGTTCCAAAACCAGCCCACACAGAAAGGAAGCAGCAATCCACACACACTTGCCAACCATGCAAGTAAGCTGGTTTGGAAGTGAATCCTCCAACCCCAGTGGAGCTGTCCCCAGCTGTGGCTGTGGGGAACAGAGGCACGCTGTCTCCTCCAAGCCTTGCCCAAATTCCAGACACATGATAAAAACAAATTATTATTATTATTATTATTTTATACCACTGTTTTCCAGCAATTTGTTACATAGTAATTGATAACAGATTCAGGTACTGTTATATCCAGGTTAGAAATGGGGACACTGAGGCAGAAAAGGGTTCATTAATTACTAGATTGCATCACGACTACCAAGCAAAATACTTAGCACAAACCATGTTTTGTTTCCAGGGTTGTAGAACTTTTTACATCTTTCCATTCTCCTCCTACCTCTACTCCCCGACACTGTTATTGCTGTTATTGTCTTGTTTTTGTGTTTTGTTTTTGTAAGAATGATACGAACTGCCCCTCGTTTTCTAGATTTTCTTTTTGATACCGGAGTAAAGCAGGAATAGGTTAGAGGAGGCAGAGGGCTGGCTGTGGCACCACGGAAAAGGGAAAACCAAGCCCACCTACTTACTCTGCGGAAACTTTGGTGGGTTGTCATTGACATCGGTCAGTGTGATCGTCACTTTGGTTGTCCCTGAGAGTCCGCCCATATGTCCACCCATGTCCTTGGCCTGGATCACCACGTGGTACTCCTCCTTGGCCTCCCTGTCCATGTTGGGTAGGGCTGTTCTGATGATACCTGGACAGGTGAGCAGGCAACATCACAGATACTCGTTTATAACATTATGACAAGAAAGTTCTGAGCACTGAGGAAGCAATGCTGAATAAAATAGCCCATGCCCTGGGCAAGAATCATTTCAACATGATAATTACAACCAAAAGCAGCCATACTGAAGCGTCATTATGTCTTTTCAAGCAAATCATAAAACTTACTATACAACATTTGTATTTATGTTTTCCTGTACATGCAAGTAATAACCTTATTCTTCTCAGATATAAACACCCTAAAGACTGAAATATTTGAGTGGCCATTGCATGGATATCCATGACTAAACTCATACTTTTTGACTTCCAGCACAATCTTCTCTAAGTCAATTGCTGCATACAATTCACGGAAATGTTTTGATGGTGCATATTACGTTTAAAGTAGGAGGTGCATATTTCATGCAATACATTAAAATGTAAATATTAATTTGTAAAAGAGTGAACCAAATGGGTTAAATATATACAATGCTCATACAAGCATGTACTATTATCACTTGTCACTGAAAACAATGATAATAACTGAATTCTACATGATTGCTGGATATTGGCACATGTGTGCCATGCTCACTTAAATCTTTAGGAGACATTTGGAAGCTTTTTCTCTCTGTAGATATGGCAACAGTTACCTGAGAAATATAGAGAGCACTGTGGAAGCCTTAGTCCTTATTGCTGTCTTACTTCTGGCATTAAAGTTGAGTTTTTAGATTATATTTGTTATTGGGTCATCGTGAAATATGAAAAAAACAATAATAAATGTTTCACGGTATGCTAACTATGTGCCAAGCACAGGCCAAGTATCTAATCCTCACACTAACCCTGTAGGGTAGCCCTCTTTATTCCTTTTTCATATTTGATCAAACAGATAATTGAACAAGTTCTGATCAGGCCTGGGACTTCTTATTCACCATGTGTCACAGTCACAGTGACATTCCACAGTACCTGTCTGTGCTTCCACCGAAAAATAGGGCTGTCCTTCGAGGATACTGTACACTAACTTGGCGCTATTTCCGTAAGTGGGGTCATCTGCATCTGAAGCTGTCACCTGGATTACTGACGTTCCTTAAAAGTGAAATAAATTAATTAGCAACATCCTCTCAGCTTTTCAAAGTATGTTCTTGTTTACAAAGTCTTATTTTAAAATTAACCCTGAGGAAGGCACCACAATTATTCAACATTCTCTCATTTTCCTGGAGTTGAGATGCAAAGCAACCAGCCAACCAACCTTCCTTCCTTCTCTATAAAAATGCCCACAGTTTAAAAATGAACTTTCTGTATTTATAGTACATCCTGCATTGGTTGGTGATTAAAATAATATTACAAACATTGCAAACATATCTTACAACCCATGCACTTGAAATGTTCAGTATATCAAATAATTACATTAAAATCTTCCCAAAGAGTAGAATAAATGATAATTAACGATAAATTGCTTTCATGAAAGGACAGAGTGCAATCTTCCACCTGTAGCAGAACAATAAATACATCACTTTATTGTTGCTTTGCATGTAATAAAATTGCTGCTAATACTACAATTCAATTAATTTATGGCCATAAATATTGAGCAGAATGTTGTTCCCTACTGGCGTGATAATTGCATCTTCCCACCTGTAGCTGGTCTGGTAGCCATGTAACAGAAATCACCAGTAGACATCTGGTGAGAGGTAAGGGGAGCATTCATGGGTCAGAATGAAGGGAAACCAGAAAACTGAAGAAAGATGGGGCTCTGTTTTTCCTAAAAACAACTTTTGTTCCTGGCTGGTCACAAATAGCAAGTATCTGGGGCATGGCGTGCTGGGTTTCAGAGTAGGGAGAAGGGAGCTGGAAGAAGAAAACCAGCAATTATCGAATTTCTCTGTGCCAGCATGATTTGGGGGCACATTCCATGTGTTTTGCCAGCATTCCTCTGCTGGGCATTTTTTACATCCACTGTAATATTGAGAAATTGAATATGAGATATATGAAGCTTTGTAATCTATTTCACAAAGTTAGTAATTGCCAAAGTCTAACCCCAATCCAGCACGCAACAAAACTCAAGTTCATTCTGTAACATTTTCAGCAGAGGGGCAAGGTTCTGCATGGGAGGCAAGGGAGCCACTTTACACAGCCTCTCACTACCTTTAATTTATAGGGTTGTCAGTGATTTTTCTGTGTTGTACGTCTCACTTTTTTCTAGTTATTCTTCTATAATTCATTATTTCATAGAAACAACCTCTTTGGAGCTCTTCCCATTTGTCAGTCACTATTCTAGGCAGGATAGATTTATAAAGGAAAATACCATCATCGCTTGGCTAGGGAAATTATTAATTTTTAATGCTTAATTTCCTTCTAGAACTCTGCTACATCCTTTGCAATGGTTTTGTATTTCACATCTATTTCATTTAACCTTCAACATAGTTTATATTATCCTCATTTTATAGATGGCAAAATGAAAACCTAGAAAGCTATAACAGGTTGCCTGGGTTCGCATGGCTGATTAGGAGTGCAGCCATGATTCACAGTACTGTCTGACAACAAAGACTATACTGTCATATGCCGTAATACAATGTCTGAGTCCTCAAAATAATAAGAGCCATCCATGACAAAGCCACATCCAGCATCACACTGAATGAGCAAAAGCTGGAAACATTCTCCTTCAGAGCAGGAATAAGACAAGGATGCCCACTCTCACCAGTCCTATTCAACATAGTACTGGAAGTCCTAATCAGAGCAATGAGGCAAGAGAAAGAAATAAAAGACATCCAAATAGGAAAAGAAGAAGTCAAACTATCTTTCTTCACTAATGATACGATTCTATACCTAGAAAACTCTAAAGACTCTGCCAAAAGGTTCCTAGAACTGATCAACAACTTCAGTAAAGCTTCAGAATACAAAATCAAGGTACAAAAACCAATGGCATTTCTATACATCAATAACACTCAAGCCGAGGGCCAAATCAAGAATACAGTGCAATTCACAATAGCCACAAAACAATAAAATGCCTAGGAATACATCTAACCAAGGAGGTGAACTATCTCTACAAGGAGAATTTCGAAACACTGCTGAAAGAAATCATAGATGACACAAACAAATGGAATATTGATCCTTCAATGGTATTGATTCTTTCAACCCATGAGCATAGAATGTTTTCCCACTTGATATCATTAAAATGGCTACACTGCCCAAAGCAATCTACAGATTCAATGCTATTTCTATCAAACTACCAACGTCATTTTTCACAGAATTAGAAAAAAAAAAAAACTGTTCTAAAACTCATATGGAACCAAAAAAGAGCCCGAATAGTCAAAGCAATCCTAAGCAAAATGAACAAAGTTGGAGGAATCACCTTACCCAACTTCAAACTATACTACCAGGCTACAGTAACCAAAATAGCATGTTGCTGGTGCAAAGACAGACACACAGACCAATGGAACAGAATAGAGAACTCAGAAATAAAGCCACACACCTGCAGCCACCTGATTATCAACAAAGTTGACAAAATTAAGCAATGAGGAAAGTACTCCCTAATCAATAAATAATGCTGGGGTAACTGGCTAGCCTGATGCAGAAGAATGAAACTGGACCCCTACCTTTCCCCATATACAAAAATTAACTTAAGGTGAATTAAAGATTTAAATGTAAGACCTCAAACTATAAAAGCCCTAGGGAAACACCCCAGGAAACACCATTCTGGACATTGGCCTTGGGAGATAATTTATGACTAGGTCCTCAAAAGCAATTGCAACAAAAATAAAAATTGACAAGCAGGACCTAATTACACTAAAGAGCTTCTGCACAACAAAGGAAACTATCACCAGAGTAAAGAGACAACCTACAGAATGGGAGAAAATATTCACAAACTACACACCCAACAAAGGTCTAGTATCCAGAATCTATAAGGAATTTAAACCATTCAACAAGTAAAAAAACAACGTCATTAAAAAGTGGGCAAAAGACATGGATGGACACTTATCAAAAGAAGATATGCAAATGGCTAACAAACATAAAAAAAAAATTGGTCATCACTAAACATCAGAGAAATGTAAATCAAACCAATAATGAGATACCATCTCACACTAGTTAGAACAGCTGTGATTAAAAAGTCAAAAATAACATGCTGGTGAGGATGTGGAGAAAAGGGAACACATATACATTGTTGGTTGGAATGTACATTAGTTCACTCTGAAAAGCAATTTGGAAAAGTCTCAAATAAAACAGAATTACAATTAAAGGCTGGGCGTGGTGGCTCCTGCCTATAATCCTAGCACTTTGGGAGGACGAGGTGAGTGGATCACCTGAGGTCAGGAGTTCAGATCAGCCTGGCCAACATGGCAAAGCCCCTTGTGTACTAAAAATACAAAAAAACTAGCCAGTGTGGTGGTGGGCACCTGTAATCCCAGCTACTCAGGAGACTGAGGCAGGAGAATCGCTTGAACCCAGGAGGCAGAGATTGCAGTGAGCCAAGATCGTGCCACTGCACTGTAGCCTGGGCAACAGAGTGAGATTCTATCTCAGAAAAAAAAAAAAAGTTACAATTCAACCCAGCAATCCCATTACTCTTTATAGACCCAAAGGAAAATAAATTGTTCTACAAGAAAAACGCCTGCCCTTGTATATTTATTGCAGCACTATTCACAATAGCGAAGACACGGAGTCAACCATAAAAAATATGTGGTGTGTGTGTGTGTATATATATATATATATATACACACACACACACACACACACACACACCCTGGAATACTATGCATGGTGGCATGAATAATATCATGCCTTTGCAGCAACACGGATGCAGCTGGAGGCCATTATCCTAAGCAAATTAACACAGGAACAGAAAACCAAATACCACATGCTTTCATTTATAACTGAAGGCTAAGCATTGGGTATAAACGGACCCAATATTGACTCAGTGGGCATAATAAACATGGGATTACTAGAGTGGGGCGAGAGGGCAACTGCTGAAATCTATTGGGTACTCTGTTCACTACCTGAGTGATGGGGTCATCCATACCACAAACCTCAGTGTTACACAGTATATTCATGTATATTCACTCAATAAACCTGCACATGGGCTGGGCACGATGGCTCACATCTGTAATCCCAGCACTTTGGGACGCTGAGGTGGGCAGATCACTTGAGGTCAGGAGTTCAAGACCAGCCTGACCAACATGGTGAAACCCCATCTGTACTAAAAACACACACACACACACACAAAAATTAGCCGGGCATGGTGGTGCGCACCTGTAATCCCAGCTACTCGGAAGGCTGAGGCAGGAGATTTGCTTGACCCGGGAGACAGAGGTTGTAGTGAGCCGAGATAGCATCACTGCACTCCAGCCTGGGTAACAGATGGAGACGCTGTCTCAATAAAATAAAATAAAATAAAATAAAATAAAATAAAATAAACCTGCACATGTACCCCCGAATCTAAAATAAAAATTGAAACTAAAAAAAAAAAAAAAAGAAAGCCTGAATGTTATACCTAAACATCAATGAGCCCGCAAAGGTGAGAATAATGATGAAAATTTCCCCAGATTATCTATTTTGATGACTTGACTTTCCACCCCATCCCGACCCCTGACACTCAGTTGCTGACGCTGCTGTTCCCTCTATATGGATTTATTTGATATTTGTTGTTTCTCATTATAATACACATGCTAACCACCAAGAGGCTGAAGGACTGGGCAGGGAAAATGGAAGAGACGAAGGTGGGAAATGGCTCAGACTGGCTTTTGATAAGTACCTGACTTTTCTTTGTGGAGAAGGAATGCACCAGTTTCTGGCATAAAAAGCTCTGTATGCACAGTGGAAGGATCCTAGCGTTCTAAAGTCAAACCTACCTTTCTTAAGCAGGTTGATTTCCTGTACTGGGTGCTGGGTTTTCTCGTCTGTAAAACGATCCTGAATTCATTTGAGCTCTAAGACTCTTTTAAGCAGACTCACTCCCTGATTAGAACAGTTCTACTCACTGTTTGAAAGACAAACCTTTCTTAATATGAGGAATGTTTCTCAAAAGAAACATTATATAAATGTTTCATTATGTGCATGTTATAAAGAAAGCTATTGCCAGAAGGTGGCTAATTCTTTGAAGAAATCTTTCAAAAAATTATCCTTTAGCAACTTAATATGTCTTCAAGCATGTTGCAAAGATATACCTACTTCTGAATTAATACATGGTGACATAGTGCTGTGGCTAAATGTGCATTTTAGATCCATTTAATTGCACAAATGTCCCTAAAGAAATTAGTTAACTTGTTTCTGGCGTGGGTTTCCTATCTGTGAAATATGGTGAGTTGGAATTACCCTACTGTAAAGATTAATCATTGCAAAAACTAAATAAAATAGTGCATGTAAGTCATTAATTAGCACAGTGTCTACAGGCAACAAATATTACCATTGTCATTACCTATTAGACATCAATATGCCCTAGTGACTGAATGTGCATTAGCTCTATTCCTAGAAGACTAGAAATTATTATTCCGATTTTACAGAGGAACAAAAGAATTTTTGTTCCTTTTGTTATTTTGCCATAAAAGATACAGAAGAAGCTCTACCTCCTGATTTGGAAGAACGGGCTTCAGCCCACCCACCACAGAGACACCAGGCCTGGAAGCAGAGCAGGCCTCTCCCACGGTACGCACCCACATTGGACCTCTCGGGCACGTTGGCATGATAGGTCTCATGCAGGAATTCCGGAGGGTTGTCATTAATGTCCTGGACCTTGACAATGAATTCTGACGGTGGCTCCAGTGGCCGGTTGGTGTCCCTGTCCACCGCCTGAGCCATCAGCGTGTACTGGGCTCTCTCTTCTCGATCTAACGTCTTGGTGGCATGAATGTTCCCTGATTTGTCATCAATCACGAAAATGGTTCCAGCTCCTTCACCTGAGAGAATGTATTTGATGTTCCCATCACCAGAGTCAATATCCGAATGAAGCTGGAAAAAAGAGAAATTGAGATTTTTAATTTCATGAGGAATGCAGTGGGGAAACTCACTTACAAGTGATTGCAACAATCTGCTGCACACACACACGCCAGGAAAGGGAGATGTTCTCATCCTATTTTACAACAGGAGAAAGGCAACCTTAGAGAATATCATAGCCGTGGCCAAGGTCACACTGCAGAACAGTGAAGCCAGAGTTCAAATAAATAAATAAATAAATAAATATATTATATATATATATGTATATGTATATATACATACATACATACACACATATATATGTATATTTAATTCTAAGATTCATGCTCTCCCTTCACCTCTTTCCATATATATGCACATATACAAAATACAAAAACCTAAACATGTCTCAATAGTTTGAAATAAATGTGTGTGTATTTTTAAAAACATATAAGCAAACATTCATGCAATAAGTCTTCCTCTCAACTCTGACTCCCGTTCCTTCATTTTCTCCTCTGCTCAGAGATTATCACTGTAACCAGTTTCTTGTGAATCCTATAAGAGATATTCTATTCTATGCATATGCAAGGAAATCTACACAAATACATATGGGCCCTAGTTTATGTTATACAGTAAAGTTCCAGAGTACACACATCATTCTTCACCTCATCCTTTTCCTCTAACAATAAATTCAGGTGACCATTCCACGTTTATAACTATAGATCTTCCTCATCCACTGTATGGAGGTTATTAGCTTTTTAAAAAATTTTTTGTTTTGGGGGTTTGTTTTTGAGGTGGAGTCTCACTCTGTCACCCAGGCTGGAGTGCAATGGTGTAATCTCGGTTCACTGCAGCCACCGCCTCCCATGTTCAAGTATTTTCTCCTAAATCAGCCTCCCAAGTAGCTGGAATTACAGACACATGCTACCACATCCAGCTCATTTTTGTATTTTTAGTAGAGACAGGGTTTCACCATGTTTCCCAGGCTGGTCTCGAACCCCTGACCTCAAGTGATCTGCCTGCCTCAGCCTCCCAAAGTGCTGGGAATACAGACATGAGCCACCACGCCCGGCCAATGGTTTTCTTTTTCTTTTTTTTTTTTTTTTAGCAGTCCCCTTCTAAAGAACACTTAGGTTGTTTCCTGGCTTTTGTTACTACAAACAATTGAACTGATCAGATCTTTCCAGAAGGCCTGCTTTGCGGTACACAGGGTATGAGGATTTGCGGATGTGGCCTGCCTGGAAGAAGTGTCCATCCTAACCCTAAAGGCAGGTAGGACTAGTGGTATGGGTTGGTATGTACACAATTTCTTAGGTGTCAGAAAGAATCTTAAACATCCCCAAGTTTGTCTTCTTTGACAGAGCTTAGAGATAAGATGATATTTGCCTAAATTCACACTTGTAAGGTCCAAGAAATCAACTAGGTCTCTTAACTTCCAACCATCTTCTGTTCCACCTCACTCTGTGTTTTCAAACACGAAAGTCTCCCAAAAATCACATCTGGTTTTCCTGTAACAAAAACACTCCTCACCCCGCCTTGCTGTTCAACCTCAATTTCTGCAGCTGTCATTTTAATCTGAGGTCCTTGGTCCTCATTCTGCCCTTTGTGGGAAAAAAGCAAGCATTATTTTTACTGTTCTAGTGGGTTTCAAGAGCAGTCAAGTAGCAAAAAAGACCTTGGTTCTACCTACTAAGTAAGAAAAGCCATTGCAAACTAGAGAGCTTTATTCAAATGGTATTTAAAATAACAAGAGGTCAGGCACACTGGCTCATGCCTGTAATCTCAGCATTTTGGGATGCTGAGGCAGGTGGATCACTTGAGGTTAGGGGTTCGAGAACAGCCTGGCCAATATGCTGAAACCCCATCTCTAGAAAAAATACAAAAATTAACCGGGCATGATTAATTTAATTAATTTTAATTAATTAATTAATTAAAATAAAAACTATGATTATTATCAATGCCATTTAAATAGTAATAATATTAGTATTATTTATTACTAATGCCATTTTTATATTTTTGTGAAAATTGGTATTTTATTATTTCAATTTAAATTATTACTATGAGACTAAGGCCTAGAGACCTTACCTCATGATTATTATTATGAGACTAAGGCCTAGAGACCTTGCTCATAAAGCAAGGTTGAATACATTGATTTTTAAATATTTAGTTTTCTTTCAATTTCCCCAAAGATATCTAACTGATTTGCAGTGCTTCAGTGAAACCACATTATTTCAGCTCAGGGAGTTACCTGTAGGTACAAATTACAAAGACCATTTTGTTTTTAGTACTCTTTGTTTCTCGGAGGAAAAAATAAACAGACTTTCCTTCAGAATTTATTATTCATAACAATGTGTTGTCATGAAATTATGGCTAACACATTTCTGATGAATAAGTCCATTTGACAGTAAAACACAAAGCTGTTTGATGGCCTAGGACGGATGAACAGAATTGCCCCAATCTTCATTCAGTCAAGTTTCCTTAATGAAGGCAAAGTTTCTGCCTGCACTCCCATCTCAGGGAAGACTTACCTTTGTTCTTCTGTTTACCCTGCTGCAGACCTGGCAGAAGTTAAGGGCAAAGACGTACGAATGAGGAACAAGAAACTATAAATACAATGCTGACTTTAATGGGAATGCCCAGACATTGAATCTTTCTAGAGGCCTTCCTATATTACATAAAAAATTGGCAAGTTTCTTGAAAATTAACCAGATCTATTTCATGATCAGCCAAATAACTAAAAATTTAACAAAACATTTCGTATTATTTTTCTACTTTGTTTTCAGGTCGGGAAGTTGGATATAACTTCCCTTTTTTGTATCTAACAAAGATGATTTATACAATTGACATGGATACTTACTAGGCTACACACACACACACACACACACACACACAAAACAAAACAACACAGTTTCAGAAACCATTCAGCGCTATCAAGGGATCCAGTTGTTGAGGCATACACAGCCAATTCCTAACTCCAAAGACGAATGGCTTCCCTCTCTGCATAGCACAGCATGACACAGGCTGTATTTCCACAAGAAATCTGAAAGTCCATGGTTTACCAAATTTCACTTTTTCAGGGCATCTTGAGTATTCAACCTTGAATGTCATCAAATCAAAGGTTGTTAGGAAATAAACCATCTACTCCATCCCTCCTATTTCTAGGGAACTGTCTCAGCACATTTCAGAAGAAAGGTCCACAGGACCAACCACTTTATTTACTTTTCCCCTATCCAACCCGACATCAGATTCATCCTCATGCGCCTAGGTTTTGAAGGTCACACAGCATGAATAATACTAGAGTTTTCCTTTTCCCTCTTTTTTTTTCTATATTTTCTTCTAGTAGGCACGACAATTGCTTATTCCACAGAGATGCTGAAATGACTCTCCAGATCCTGTTTCTTCTGCAACCCCCAACCTGAACACACACACACTGCTTCCCATTGAGAAAGTCCCCAAAGCAGAAGGTTCTATTCATATCTCAGAATGATTCATGCACAGCCCTTCACATCATTCAAGCTCCACATCCCTTGCCATGGCTGAAATCTATTTTTCCTCTCTGGGCACACAGCCCATCTCCTCTACTTGGGGAATTCCATATGCCAATTATTTCCATTTCCATTTCTCACGTCGACTTCCACATATTTCCATTTGGGATATAAATGAGTGAAATTCCTTTGGTACATCTTCAAGAAGAAATTTTTCCAAACTTATACAATGTCATTGAGATTCTAACATGAATCTCCTTCAAGTATGTCAATTATGTGAATATGAAGTGCTGTTCTCATGTAAAAGAACAATTAAGATAACTTTGTAGAAATCAGTAGGGTTCAGAAATCCCACAAACCTACTGTCTTTCCCTTTTACCTTCCACTGGATAATTCTTTTTCATCTTTTAGGTTACAGGTTATTCCCATGTTCTCCTTGAAACCTTCCTTTGACATCTCTCCCAAATATTACTATATAAATTCATAATCATTTACATAGAATTTCCTCATTATTCTTCATTTTCTTTTTTTTCTTTTTATTTTTTTAATTGCTTAGGTAACTGTCTCTTTTCCACTAGACCTCTTTGAGGTCAGGAGCTATCTTAATCTAGTTTACATTTTGCCTAGCACAGCAGCTCCACATCATAGGATTTCAGTTCTTAGGTATCTAAAGATCTTTTTGTTTTCTGTTTCTTCTTTTTTTTTTGAGATGGAGGCCTTTGTCTCATAATAATAATTTAAATTTAAATAATAAAAATACTTTAACAAAAATATGAAAATTATATTAGTAATGAATAATACTATTAATATTGTTCATATTAACTGGCATTGTTAATAATTATCTCATTTATTTATTTTTTATTTATTTTTTGAGACAGAGTGTTACTCTGTCTCCCAGGCTGGAGTGCAGTGGCGCATCTCGGCTTACTGCAACCACTCCCTCCCAGATTCAAGCAATTCCCCTGCCTCAGCCTCTGGAGTAGTTGGGATTACAGGCACTCGCCACCACGCCTGGCTAATATTTGTATTGTTAGTAGAGATGGGGTTTCACCATACTGGGCAGGCTGATCTCGAACTCCTGACATCCAATGATTCACCTGCCTCAGCCTCCCGAAGTGCTGGGATTACAGGTGTGAGCCACTGCGCTGGCCGCACATATCTTTTTGTAGTTTTAATGTCACTATCATCTGAAAGATAACTGTATATTTTACTACAAATGCTAGTGGGTAGGTAATTTTCCAAACTCTCTTGAATTTGTATTTTGGACTCTCTTTCTATAATTGCACTTTTCTGTAAGGGATACACAGAGACCACAGAGCCTGGAATGGGAAGTCATCTCACTGGGTTTTACCATGCCTGTGGAAACAGGGATAAAACCACATCCAACCTTCTGATACATATTCATTCATCTCCTCAAAGTTGGATCTAGCACCAGGACTCATAAGTACATAAGGATGACACTGCCCCTGACACAAAGTAGCTTGAAGTCTAGTCAAGTAAACAGATTAATAAGTAGACACATCGAATACAGAAAGGAAAGCTATGATAAAGGGTCCAAAGGAGGAGCATTCAGGTTGGGATTAGGGTGTGGTCAGGGAAATGCCTTCAGCTGGAAAATGGTTAAACCAATTATGGCTATGTCTGTTTAATGGGCTGTTAAGCAGTCATTCAAAATGGAGTTTGAGCCTGGCGTAGTGACTCAGGCCTGCAATCCCAACACTTTGGGAGGCTGATGAGGGAGGATCACTTAGGTCAGGGGTTTGAAGTCGACCTGGGCAACACAGCAACACCCTTTCTCTACAAAAAATAAAATAAAATACAAATTAGCCAGGCATGGTGGCATAAGCCTGTAGTCCCAGCTACTCAGGAGGCTAAAGCAGGAGGATCCTTTGAGGCCAGGACTTTGAGATTACAGTGAGCTATGATCACACTACTGCATGCCAGTCTGGGCAACAGAGAGAGACTCCATATTTAAATAATATGATAAATGAGTTTTATGATATAACTCCATAAAACTAAATGGAAAAACCTAAGAAGTATTCTCAACATGGATAAGTGTCTGGAATAACATATTATGTACAATATTTGGGTGGTTTTATTGGCTGTTCAGGCCATTGGTGTTTGCTCTCTTAGATGCCTGTGGGCCTTTTGTTTCTTTCTGGCCACAGACGATTATTCCAGTGGTGGGATGGAGAGCTCAGGATTGAGGGAAGGCAGCCTTACCCTGCCCACAAGCACGGGGTCAGGCCCGGTGTACTCCTCTATCACGAAGAACTGGTTCCAGACCCAGCCACGCTTGGAGCGCTGTAGCACCTGCCCCTCCTTGCCCTTCTCGTGGTGCCCATGGAAGGAGGGCCGCAGGTGGCCCCGCCGCTCTGGGGCAAAGGCCTGACTGTGGCACAGCATGCCCAGGCACACCAGGGCGGCTTGTAAACAGTAGTTCTCCTTCATTTTTGGTTACGTGGTAGGCACAGGAGAATGCAGCTGTCACCCCTTCCACCAACCGTGCGGTGGTCTTGCCGAGGGTGGCCTCCCGGACGTGTCACGCAGACCTCTCTTGGGATGGAATGTCTCTGCTGGCTGAGCTCATCACGTCAGGGCTGCCCACGTCCCCAGTCAGCTTCTGCAAGCAGAGAGAGGTTGGATTAGCTGCAGGCCGAATCCCCACTTCATTTCCATTCCATTCAGTAAGCCTTCAGGACTGGGCATCAGTTTTATCACGTGGGAACTACTGGCTTTGGGGAAGCTCACCGACTGCTTTGAGCTCAGCTTGCTCATTTATGAAGTGAGGATAACAGTGTACCCACTACAAAGCTGCCACTGGGATTCAATGAGTAATGCATATAAGTCTCTTAGCACGATGCCTGGTACTAGTAAGCACTCCATATTTAACTGTTATTATAATTGATCAAAACTGTGCTTATATATGATTTTTTAATAAGAAAACAGGGAATTAAAGGAGTCCAGATGGGGAACATATAATCCACACTGGGGTTCAGTTCAGGGAGAGGATGGATGGCTGGACTCAATCCTTTAGTGAGGATTGCTGTAATAAGAAAGGAAAGTGTGGGATTCCGTGCAGAAGGAACATCACATCCAAAAGCACAGTGTGTTCCAGGACGTTCAGCATGCCTGGAGGTAGTAATGAAGAAGGCGGGCAGGCAGTGGATCCTGTTAGAGAAGGGATGTAGGGGGAAGATCCCAAGAAACCATTGATGGCTACTGAAATATTTATAGGAGAAATAATGGGTCAAGGTCTCTTTGGTAAATCAGTTAAGGGTATAGTGTCAATTCAAGGAGGAAGATTTGCTTTTGTCTGGCAAAGATCCATCCACGAAGCCAAAGATCCTACCTTGCTTAGCCTGGAAGTCTCAGAAAGGATATTTTACAAGCTTTCACTAACTAGGAGAAGGAAAATAAAACAGTATGTCCTACTAACCAGCCCAAGGTCGTGTTCCCAGCACCCAGCCATGACTGAGCTACTCAACACCAGTGAGGATAAGCCATTAATGCCTTTCACCTTTCTACACTCTTCAGAGGTTTTTGACCCACAGTCACTCCTGTCCTCTCTCCAGCACTCTGATTCTCATTGGCAGTCCTTAACTCCTGCCTTGGGTTCTGGACTTCTTCATCGGACTTTCTCATGCTGAAAACTTAATTCTTCTCTAAGGAATTCCCCTTGCTTGTTCTCCTCTCTTAGAACCATACATTTGTTTTCTGGAGAATCACCTTCTCTCTCTGGAGTGCCACCCAGACTCCAGAAAGAGAATCAGATGGGTTCACCACCAATGTGAGGGAACCTGAGATAGTTCTTTTTCAGGAGGATGACACATTGATATTGAAGATAACTTTCTGTTTCAGCATCTGGGTCTAAATGAAACTGAAAAACTTATTGGGCATTGTAGGGATCACTGTCATCACCTAATTTTTTTGCTATCTTCTTTGGGTGAAACGGTTCAGGGAAAAAGGGAGCAAGAAGGAAAGAGCATGGATCTTGGCATAGTGGAAGGTACATAGACTTAGAGGTCAGCTGCAGATGGATCAGAATACCACTTCCATATTTTACAATCTGGGTTACTTTGGGCATGCCAATCAATCACTCTGAACCTCAGTGTTTTCATGTGAACAATGAGGATGACAAGAATTGTTGCACCCATACAGGCCTGAACACAGAGTTGGGAACTGGGCATGTACTAGGCTCCTTCTTCTTTTCCCAGAGTGTCACAATACAGGGGAAGATCTCAAGAAACCACTGACAGTCATGGAAATATTTACTGGAGAAATAATGGGTCAAGGTCTGATATGGTTTGGCTGTGTCCCCACCCAAATCTCATCTTGAATTTAACATGTGTTGTGGGAGGGACCCAGTGGGAGGCAACTGAATCATGGTTGCAGGTCTTTGCCATGCTGTTCTCATGATAGTGAATAAGTCTCAGGAGATCTGACAGGTTTATAAGGGGAAGTTTCCCTGCACAAGCTCTCTCTTTGCCTGCTGCCATCCGTGTAAAATGTGACTTGCTCCTCCTTGCCTTCCACCATAATTGTGAGGCTTCCTCAGCCACATGGAACTGTAAGGGTACCCATGCCTTGAACATGGAGATGCCCCAAAGAGGGTGATGAGGTGCTTTCTCCAAGATGGGAATTGAGAACAAACGAGTTACTTGGGATACCATAGCCATCTGACCTCAGCAACCTAGAAAATAAAAGAACTGGTGAAATTATAATTTGTAGATACAGATCCATTCCATTTTGATGACCTTTGACTATACCAGCCCAAGCCTTTCTGTTTCCTTTGTAATATGGCAAAGTGGTATCTGGGAGGCCACAGATGTGCACTTAATGCCTGGTGACTGTCACTTTTCTCAATAACACTTTGGGATGGTATTATGTTAGTCTTTATTCAAGGAATAGGGGAGTTGAAATCTTTAATATTTGTTGTAAACAGACACTTTGGGATATGTAAAAGGCTATGTGGGAGAGAGAGAAAGATGGAAAAGGCAGCGTCATCATTTAGCAACTTCTTCCTTACATTCAGGCACTTTAATAATACATCAGATGCTGTTTCTAGAAAGCCAAACTGACTGTTTGGAAAGAGCACAAAGAAGGCCCCAGGAGGGGTTAGATGCTAAAATGAGGCAATATGAAACAACAGAAAGATTTCTGGGCAGAAGTCATGAAACTCGAGATTTGGTGGAGAATCTGGCACTAATTTTCCATGGAACATCATTGATTCTACTCTCAGAGGCTATGTCTCACTCTGTAAAATGAAGCCTGTGTAAAATTTTCTTCAAATGGCTTCATATTCACAATTAGTTTCAGTGAACTAGTGATGGGCATTTTTCTGATTCATACAGTGTCTCCTTACTAGACTGGAAACTTCTGAATGGATGGGATTATATCTTATTCACATTTATATGTCTGGCACCTGAGCACAAAGCAGGCCATCAATAAAATTTTAATACATGATTTGAATCTCAAATTTCAACTCCAAACTTGACATTGACTCTGTGAAAACTCAAGAAGAAGAAAGAAAGAAAAAGGAAACAGCATATGGTGAGGCAAGATCCCTGCCCATCTTGCACCATGCCAAGTATTAAATGCTCATTCACACAGTGATAAATTATTCTTGCATATAAGCTGTGAAGTGTATTAGAAAGAAAGGGTTTAATTAAAGTTGATATTTCTTCACCTCTTTCTTCTGGCTGCCATTTTGCTGTAAAGCACAATTATTTCTAACACTAGAAGTGTTGAAACAAGATGACAACTTTTTTTTCTTGTATAAAAAAATGTCTAGCTTAATACTAATGAATTTAAGAGTTTCCACATGATCAATAAACAATAACATTCAATCTGTTAAAAAGATTAAATTATCTCTTTTCTTCTTTTGGAAAGAATACTGAATCAACTTGCTTTTAAGAGCAATGGCCCATCATTTTAAATGCTTATATGACTATATGTAATACGGAAAGTTATTTTTATGGTTAATCTTAGGTACATATAAGATTGATTTTAAGACATAATTTTTTTAAAAAAAATTCACTTTCAGAATGAAAATTTATGTAGCAAGTTCTTTTCCTTAGCTACTGTTCTAAAAGCTTTACAAATAGTAACTCATCTATTAATTTCTATAACAACCTTATGAATAGGAGCCATGAATATTCTTCTCTTAAAGGATGAGGAAACTGAGTCCCAGACACATTAAACAACTTATGCAGACTTACACTTCTAGTAAATAGCAGACCTGAGATTTGAACTCATGGCGTCAGGCCCTAGAATCCATGTTCTTAACCAGTGAACAACCACAACTCTTGTCATTTGTTTGAGTTTGAAGTTCATAAGGAAATTATATGGATGTTGTGATAAAAAGCAGTAACCTGGAAGCCAGCTAAATGTGGGAAGTAAATTATCATTGGAGCTCAGCATATACTAATAACAGTACTAGAATGAAAATACTAATAATAGTTAAAATTTGCCAGGTGTTATCCACCTAACATTCTTGGACATGTTTTCCATGAGTTGAGTCATCAAATCATAAAAACCCTAAAAAGTAGCATTATTGCTATTCCCATTTTACAGGCAAGTAGTCTGAGGCACATCAAAATTAAGTAATTTGTTCAAGGTTACAGAGCCAGCAAGTGAAGGAGCTGGTATTGAACTCTGAATGTTTGGTTCAAGGACTTGTATTACTACCCTCTACAATTTTACCTAAGAGAACGCTGCAGTTCAAATTTAGGCACACTAATACAAATAGACACAATAGCCTTAAAATGATGATAATTTAAATTTTGGTAGCATGGATAAGTAGACTGTAATAAAAAAAATATCCAAACCAAAAAGAAAGAAAAAGCATTTTATATCCAAATAACCAAAGTGAAGATGAACAAGAGGTAATTACATCAGTCCATCAATAACCATCAATAACACAGTATAACCAGGTCCTTAAACAACATATGACACAAAATTTGATCTTTGGTTTTTATTTTAAATACCTGTTTCAGAATTTCTAAATGTGTACGTTAGAAAAGGTGTATTCAGAGTGGTTTTTGTTTTTTGTTTTGTTCCGTTTTATGAAATGTTTCTAGAATTGAGAGAACTGATTGATGTATTCAGTAGTAGGGACTTAGTAGGAATCTCCCATGAAAATTAATAGGAGGCTGCCCTCCTAAGGAGACCTTGATGTTGGTAATAATTAGGGAAATATATCAATGTTCTAATTGGTTTTAATGAAGACCCCCAAGGTAGTTCTTAAACAAGCCATTAAAACACTTTTTAGCAGTATGCCAGGATGCCTAAGCATTGGGATTCTACTAAAACATATAGGAGGACTTTATTTTATGATGGGAGCATATTGCTTGGAGGGAAAAATAAATGTTGTTGAAAGTCACAGCAGTAATAACATGACAGGAAAATAGATGTGCAAAGCCACCAGCTCGAAAGGGAAGGCTCACCCCTCTATCTTGAGAGCAGATAGTCCGTCATAAGCTACCGCGCCTTGAGCATAAAACTCTCTTGCTGTGCCTGCTTTTGTCTCCGTAAAAGAAAATGACATATACGGGTGTTTAAGTATATTTGGACTCCTGCTGGAAATTGTTATTGGGTGGAGAATGCAAGACGAAAGCGCTTAGCAGAAAGCAAGCAGATTTGGTTTTTCAGCTGTCCTCTCCCCACAGAGCTGGAAGGATCAGATGGGCTGACCTGTTTTTTCATTTCCAGGTAGCTAATTTACAGTTAGAGACAGGTTATTATTACATTAAGAATATTACCAAGGCCCACACCAGAGCTCAAAACCCCATTCTGTATCTGCAAAGTCCCCTTGTTGGTGAGCTCAGGGGCTCTGGTATCCCTTTCAACAAACACAGCTTTGTAACCAATCCAATTCTATTATGCAAATTAATTCAAGCATATTTTATTCCCCGTTCAGATCTCATCACTCAGCACTGAGCTGGTCTCTCATTTCAAATCAAATCACAGGAATTATGCCACGTCTGTGGAAATCACAGAGAATAGGGGAGAAGAAGTATTACAAGAATTATTGAGTCACACTTCCCAGTAATTCTTCTCCCCTGATTTCTAGACTTGGAGCAAGGCATAAGCTTGGGGTAATCACTTCTTCTCAGGTGCAAAATACACAGCAGAGACTGTAAAAAGGTTATGGCATATGCTGCTCCAATTTCTAATACCAAATTCAAATGTTAAAGTAGGCAGCAAATAAGGCCCCTTATCAAAGACCCCAGCTCTCTGCAAAGGTGAGTGGAAATTTTCAAACTGCTTCAGTGGAGATCTGAGTCTCTGCTTCTGGAGAGAGAGAGAATGACAGAAGTTCTGCTTTGAAAGTGGAAAGATCATTCACTACCTGTGTCAGGCAAAGCTGGGTTCAAATCCTGGTTCCAACACTCATGATTTACATTATATTGTCATAAAAATAGATACTATCCTTTGTCAGGTGCTTGATTTTTCTAGTGCTGGACAGTATGCTCAGGGCTTGGTATACATTATTTTATTTCATTTTCACCACAACTGCATATATATAATATGTGAGATATATATATGTGTGTGTGTGATATATATATATATATATATATATATATATATATATATATATATATCACTCAGATTTTATCTAGGAGGAAAGTGAGTCTCAGTGTCCTTATGTAACCCACCCAAGTACACCCCGAATCACTGACAACGTTGTAATTCAAATGCAAGTTTACAGGACTGCAGAAGCCAAGCTTGACTTTGGACTATTTTACCTGGCTATCAATGTCTGAAAATCCAGGTTCCCAATCTTCAATATAAGAAGATTGCATGACCAACTCCAAGGGTCATCTCAGCTCCAAAAATTTTATTTGCTATATAACATAATGTTTGCTAGATGTGACTTCCACTATTTTTTAAGTAAATACAATCAGATTTTATATTCTTAGGGTCTCATGGCCACAAAATATTATAGGAATCCAATATAACACCCCAGATCTTAAAACTTGTATAGTCATTCAGTGATAACTTATCTATTTAAGTAACTAAATCATCTTCAAATGATAACATGATTAAGTACAATATGTGCAATGAAGAACTTATTATTTGTACTCTACTCTGTCCTTAAGACAGTCTTTTTCTTGGTGTAATATTTTCAAATGTTGATCATTAAGATGAATAATATATATCATATATCAACACATACAGGAAATAACTCTGTCTGCAGTGTCATCTCTAACTATGAATGTGTGGAAAGAGAAACAGATTTTATTTTCATTTGTTCTTTTGTATGAGCTAAGATACCTGTGGGAAGATTAGAGCAAAGCGGTGATGATAAACAGATGCTTAACATAATGTCATGTCATTTGTGGTATCAAAGGCCTATATGTAAACCTCCTTTTGTCTCCAAGCAGTAAATATGCATCAAGCTTTTTTTATTTGTCTGTTCCTTCACTTGGCAATAACTTTTCAATGGTTCTAGGCCTAGGTTGAACTCTGAGGATACACAGGCATCAATGTACCTCCAGTATGTAGACTGTTCTCAAACAATACTGAGACTGTTGTCTAAGCAGATGAATGATGCTATGATGTGTTCAGTACAGATAGGACTATGTACAAGAGCACAAGGGAATCCATGACTACACTTCTGCGGATAAATTTGTAAAGTATCGGTCCTGTGCTTCAATACTTGCCTACTCGAACCTCTTGCAAGTAAACTCCCATATCCACCACTTCCAATGCCTGGAGCTTCCATTCCCACTTTGGGCCATGGCTCATTAAACCACACCAAGTTCAATGACAAGTAAATCATAAACCAACCATTGATTGTCTCAGCCTAGTTCAAAACGATAAGATGGGTGAATCAGATTTCTTTGGGAACTTCACTGAAAGAAAACAAGAACCTTCTGCAGTCAGTGAGGGAACTAAAATAGGAAGGTTACAAGGAACTTGAGAAATGGAGTAACTACCAAATGACATCTCATGACCAATGTTTCAGTGAAATCAAGGCTTACAGCAAACCAGTTACAGATTAAAGAGAAACAATCGTGACCTCTGTCTCTGAGTCATGTAAATAGCAGAACACATGGCATCTGAAGATCTTGGCAATTTAAGGACTCCCTCAGCAGCTGTCTTCATGGAGCCCACGCTACTGATCTGTTCCTGAATTTCTGAGATCACTTGTAATGCCCTTGAATGACAACAAGCTTCCTGTATGTAAACTCACTTGAGTGATTTCTTTTGTCATCAAAACAGCAAACATAGTAAACTACCATAATCAACAGGAAAAAAGTTTGGTGATTCTGCTAGTCAAGACCAAAATAATGTAGCTGCATGAATCACTTGTTCAGATATAGACAATGCCTTCTTCTCTGAATTTCTAAGAAGACTGAGACAAGAAAAATAACTCTAGACCAAAGCCAAGATGCTAGTGATCTAGCCTAGGTTCTGAACCACAGTGCAAAGAGAAAAAATACTTTTCCCTGTGGGTTAACAATCTCCTTCTACAAAACAGGAGGTTGGAAATAGCCTGTAAAACGTCTCCCATGCATATCTGCAGGGGCTTGTGAGTCTGTGCTGAGAATAAGTGACTTTGCCTAGATGGAAGTTTTCATCTCATTTTGAAGGTCTAGGTCCTAGCTGGCAGGGCTGCTTTGTATACAACTTGAGGCCCCAGTGACCTAGAGCATCACAGCAATCATGCCTTCTGGGGCTAGAGAATGCAGAGGCCCTGCTGTTGTGATAGGTCCTTAAATTCCAGTATTAGGAATCAGGACTTTACTGGATGAACAATGGGAATCCATTCAAAATTTCTAGTCATGGGGTTGAGGGGAGCCAAGCTGTCACAGGTGTGCAGGAGAAATGGAGGTGAGGAGTGGCAGCTCTTACAAAATAGTTAAGAGGATGGGCTCAGGAGTCAGAAGGAGTTGGAAGGTTAGAGCTCAAGACTTACAACTCACTACACTAGAGGTGGAAATCAGCCTCTACAAGTCTCCACAGTGCCCTGTTAAAAATGGGAAAAACCCGGCAGGGCGCAGTGGCTCACACCTGTAATTCCAGCACTTTGGAAGGCTGAGATCACAAGGTCAGGAGTTCGAGACCAGACTGGCCAACATGGCGAAACCCAATCTCTACTAAAAAAAATACAAAAATTAGTCTGGCATGGTGGCGTGCACCTGTAATCCCAGTTACTTGGGAGGCTGAGGTAGAAGAATTACTTGAACCCGGGAGGCGGAGGTTGCAGTGAGTCAAGATCGCACTACTGCACTTCAGCCTGGGCGACAGAGCAAGACTCCATCTCACAAAAAAAGGGGGAGGGGGGAACTCTAGGACCAGTCTCACAGGGGGACTGCCAAGAGAAAAACAGACATTGCGTGTACTTTGTACAGTACCTGTCATATGGTAATCTTCACAAAATGTAAAGTCTATGAAGGCGGGGACCTTTTCTTTGCTGCTTACTGCTGTAACACAGAACATGGCCTGGTCCACAGCAGGTGATTAAGAAGATGAGTTAAGAGTTTTGTTTAGTCAACAAGAATGCATAAATACATATTGTAACCCCTGGATACCATGCACTAATCCAATAAAGAATAAGCCTCATGAAGGGGCTCTAGGAGTCCACTGTCTATTAAGGAGAAACAAGAAACCAATATTACAATAGAGATTGCTAAATGCAATAATAGGTATATGTGACGAGATGAGATAAAGTAGACCAGTGTTGTTTAATGGAAACATAATGTCAGTCACGTGTAATTTTAAATTTTCTAGAAGCCATATTTTTAAAAAGTTCAAAAAATCAGTGAACTTAATTTTTACAATGTATTTTATTTAACCCAGTATGCCCCAAATTGTATCATTTTAACATGGAATCAATATATACATTCTCAAAACGTTTTATATTCTTTTGTCCTAAGCCTTCAAAACCTAATGTACATTTTATATTTAAAGGAACTCTCTGTTGGGACTAGCCACATTGCAAGAGCTTACTGGCCACATGGGGCTACTGGCTACCATCTAGGCAGCACAGGCACAGGGGATTCTTCAAGTTTTTTGAGACAGGAGGGCATGTAGTCAAGGAAGACTTTCTGGAGGCATTGCAATAGTTCAGGTGAGAGGTAATATGGTTCTGAACCAGAAAAAATAAGGCTTGGGTTGAGAAAAAGGGGCTACTCTTGAAACCGTGCAGATGTAGATGGTTTTAGGAACCGAAAAGATTGAGGTTAGAGAATGAGGCAGCAGTGAGAGGAGAGTGAGAAGACAGTGGTGCTGTTCCTGGCCTCAAGAGGAGAAGGGCTGTTTGAAGAATAAACAGCATTTAGTTAAAAACATTTTCTTTCTTTCTTTCTTTTCTTTCTTTCCTTCCTTCGTTCCTTCCCTCCCTCCCTCCCTTCTTTTCTGAGACGGAGTCTCGCTCTGTCGCCCAGGCTGGAGCGCAGTGGCGCGATCTCGGCTCACTGTAAGCTCCGCCTCCCGGGTTCACGCCATTCCCCTGCCTCAGCCTCCCGAGTAGCTGGGACTACAGGCGCCCGCCACCACGCCTGGCTAGTTTTTTGTATTTTTAGTAGAGACGGGGTTTCACCGTGTTAGCCAGGATGGTCTCGATCTCTTGACCTCGTGATCCACCTGCCTCGGCCTCCCAAAGTGCTGGGATTACAGTCGTGAGCCACCGCACCTGGCCTCTCTCCTTTCTTTCTTTCTTTCCATCTTCCCTCCCTCCCTCCCTCCCTCCCTCCTTCCTTCCTTCCTTCCTTCCTTCCTTCCTTCCTTCCTTCCTTCCTTCCTTCCTTCTCTCTGTCTCTCTCTCTCTCTTTCCTTCTTTTTTGATGGAGTTTTGCTCTTTTTGGCCAGGCTGGAGTGCAATGGCAAATCTCAGCTCACCACAACCTCCACTTGTGAGTAGCTGGGATTACAGGCATGCGCCACCACGCCTGGCTCTTTTTTTTTTTTTTTTTAAGTAGAGATGGGGTTTCTCCATGTTGGCCAGGCTGGTCTCGAACTCTCAACCTCAGGTGATCCACCTGCCTCAGCCTCTCAGAGTACTGGGATTACAACAGTGAGCAACCGCACCTGGCCTAAAACATTTAAAGCTTTCAGAAACCAGCGGAAAGATGTGCAGGGGAAAAGTTCAGAGTAGAATTAGGTACCAATGTTCTTGCAAGAGTAGGTATTATCAATTCTACCGTTTCTTTTCAAGTGTGGAGATTTTACTGCATTATTAAATTCTAGAATCTCAGAGTTGAATGACACTCTAGAGACTTTGAGCTATTAGTCCTTTATTTCAATAGACCAATGGGAAAACTGAGATACAATGATGATAACGAACTTATTCAAAATAAAATAAAGAGTGAAAAAAAAAACCAGAATCTCAACTCTTCACTTTATAGCGAAAAAGCAGAGAGGGCAGGGGAAGCATCAAGAGGAAAAAGATAATTTTTATAGCATCTACCTTGCCCTCTCTTCCCAAAACCTGATTTAACAGCAGTCCCCTCCTTTTAAACTATTTCTATGGAAACAACCAGCCCAGATTCTAGAAAGAGGAAAAATAAAGCATTCATAAGTAATGACCTGAGAGAGCTCTTTAAAGATTTGCAGTGGAGAACTGAACTAAGAATAACAATCTGCATATTCTCCCTGGAATCGAATGTCCTGCAGAGAACCACTCTCCACAGTCTGTTTTGCAAGGTATAAACAATGAGAGGAGGAATTGTCCCAAGGTGGCCTTAATAACAGAAAAGGGCTTGATGTGGTCTTTTGAAATAGTTGCTAAAGCCAGAGAAGAGAGTGCCTTAAATTACCACTGCCAAGAGCCTTTAGAATTCTGAGAAACCCATCCTGTGCCCATAATCCACCAGGGTCCCCACGTATCCATCCACCTCAATCAGAGTATGTGGATGGATGCCACTGAACAGGAAGGAGGAATGCAGAAAGTCAAGCGGCTTCCCCTGATCAGAAACTTGACTTTCACCAGCGTGTGTGTGGGCTGTTCTGAAGGACTTCTTTCTAATGTACCTCACCAAACCGTGCCATCACACTGAGATTAGACTAAACTCTGCCACATTTTTAAATGGCTTTTTTGTATCTCTATATATACCACAGAGTGTTCCCAACCCCCTTCATTTTAAGAAAGCAGGCATCAACAATAGCCTCATAATGATCTCATTGTTGCTTCAAATAATCCAATCTTTGAAGCCTATTTCTTTCTTTTCAGGTGTATTAGTGTCCTTTATCAAAAGTAATGGGATTTTTTTTTAAGTTAAGGATAAAAGAAAAGTAATGGGATACAGCAAACTAGTCAAGTGCTTAGTACAAACGCAGAGTATTTTCTGAAGCATATGCGGAACACCTCTTAGGCAGGACTTTCAAAGGCAACATTAAGTGTCTTTTGTGGGTCTCAGATAATATGGTTCACTTAATTAGATTTTCCATAATTCTGGGTAATCCTATTGTGAATTACAGACGTGAATTTTGACTTGCCTGACAGAAACAGCTATTGCTCCAAATGCATTTCTGGAAAAAGAATGTTTTATTTATAAATCATTACCAGAATTTTCACAGGGCAAAACCCAAAAATGGAGTTCAACCTGGGAGGCCACATGGGTTCTTGGTTCACACAGGAAGGAATTCAAGAGCAATCCCAGAGAGTAAAGTGAAAGTAAGTTTATTAAGAAGTAAATGAATCAAATAGTGGCTACTCCATAGACAGAGTAGCAGCATGGGCTGCTTGACTAAGTATATAAATGGTTATTTCTTGATTACATGCTAAACAAAGGGGGTATTGTTCATGAGTTTTCCAGGAAAGGGCTAAGGAGTTCCCAGAACTGAGGGTTATTCCCCTTTATAGACCATATAGGGTAGCCTCCAGATGTTCCCATGGCATTTGTAAACCGTCATGGCACTGCTGGGAGTGTCTTTAAGGAGAGGAATGCATTATAATTAGCAAATAATGAATGATGAGGACGATCAGAGGTCTCGTTCACTGCCATCTTGGTTTTGGTGGACTTTGGCCAGCTTCTTTACTGCATCTCCCTCTATCAGTAGGGTTTTGTGATCTGTATCTTGTGAAATCAGTCCTGCTGACCTCCCATCTCATCCTGTAGTGAAGAATGCCTAACCTCCTGGCAATGCAGCCTACCATATCTTATTCTCATTTTACCTAGCCCCTATTCAAGATGGAGTCACTCTGGTTTGAATGCTTCTGACATATTTCCGCCCTCCTTTTTGCAAGGGAATGCTTCATCCTAGGGGTTGTAGAGTGATGAAGATCCATCTTTCTTAACTTCTTCAGGCTGAATAGAACCAATGATATTTCTGCCTAACTATTAG
This sequence comes from Theropithecus gelada, assembly GCF_003255815.1. Classification (NCBI taxonomy): domain Eukaryota; kingdom Metazoa; phylum Chordata; class Mammalia; order Primates; family Cercopithecidae; genus Theropithecus; species Theropithecus gelada. Next base: position 22,824,572 of record NC_037688.1, read on the forward strand.
TGTCTCTTTTATTCAAGGTAGAGAGTAGCTCAGTCAGTGTCAGTATGGTGAGGGACAGTCATAACTGAATCTTGTGAGAAAATGGAAATCGGAAGGATTAATAAGTGTTCAATATAAGAAAATGTTGAATAAGTGTATCCTGTATTCCTACACAAAGAGGACGACAGAAATATTTTCCACAACAGTAAAGCAAAATAAAATTATCCCAAGTAAACTAAATAAGAAGGCTTTCCATGAACTGGACAGTTGTTAGGACTAAGTTAATATGGAGTAGTCAGTTGATTCCAGTATGTGCCCAGAACTAGATCTGTATGTTACCCATTCCTCTTGTTTCTTCTGATCAGCAGCAAGAGATCACTAGTTGGCTCACAGATATAAGCAGACTCAGTCTAAATTGCAGAAAAAAACTCCAGAACAACAGGCCAGACCAGAACCTAATTACAGATGTACTATAGTTTTTGAAACAATTTTTCTCTCTGGTCCCCATTTTTACTAAAAACAAATCACGGTAGAACTGATTGGTTAGCCTTACTATACTTGGCCTGATTCTCTATAAAGTGCAGCAAGAATAATTATTTGCCATATAGGTGCATTTTTAAAATTGGCTTTGATGGAACTTTGTTCAGTAAGGAATCTTAGATTAGACTTTTTAAAGCCTTAAGCTCAGTCATGCATTTATCTGTGCCTGCAAGTACTTGAATGAGTTTGGTGAATCCCTCTCCACTCAAGAACCCAAGATAACCTGGGGCTTCTGGGCCTGTCAGAAAGTGACAATCTTTACTTTCCACAGGTTAGGAACCCTGTGCAGGGACTCCATAGACAAGGTATGAGACCAATTTTCCCGAGTGGCTTTTATCAGTTCTATAAGTCAACTTTGATTCCTTAAAGCAGTCTGTTTGAATATGAAACCACATCATTCAAGTCAAAGCCTTGGAAAAACAGAGTTTCTTCAATTTTGTCTAGCTCCAAAAAGCAAAACAAAACAGACTCTCACTGTACTTATGGAAATAACTATATTGCCATAAGGTAAGAATACTCACATAGTTTCCAAATTCTGGAGAAATAGGGGAGAGAGAAAGATATGTGCTCCAAATTTTGCTCACAGTAGTATACTTTTCTCAATTGCTAGAAGCTATAAACAACTCAAAAGAAAAAGATTTTATTGACTCAAATAAAAAATAGAAAAGATCAGCAATGTTTTCAGCAAAAAGTCATAAAAAGATTACTTCAGTCTTTTATTAGTTCAGCCTATGCAATTAATTCCTGTTTTGCTCAATATTTATGAACACAGTTTTCCAAGAGTGCCTTGGAAGTATGTTTCCTCTCTATTTTAATGGTACACTTTCCCAACTTATCAGAGACCTGCATTTAAAAGTACTCATCAAAATCCTATATCTGAATATAAACTATCTTTTGAAGAGGATGAAAGCAATACACCATTGTCTGTGGAGGACAAAAAGTCTTAGAGCAGGAGCAGTCCAAGATGCAATGGACAAGGAAATCCAGTTACCTCTGAGGTACACAACAATTTAACATAACAGTTATGGGTATTACTGTTCATGTACACTAATTCATGTCAAAATTATGGGAGTTTCACATAATTTGGAAACACATACTGATAACACATTTATACAAATAAAACCCAAAGAAAGCCAAACACCATTTTTTATATTTGACAATGTTTCCTGTATGATTTTAATATACCAAGTAACGAAAATACATCATTTTGGACTTTAGGAGACTTAAAAAGATTAATAGGATAAGAAAACAATTTACAATTTGATTTTGGCAAGTTTGTCAAATATCAAAGGTGTGAAACATATGATAATTTAAGACAGAATTCCAGGTCTCCATAAGTCATTTATTTATCTAAAACAGTAACTCAAAATTTCAAAAATGCAATAACTTACTCATTGATAAAGTGGAGACTTAATTTTCCAAACAATTTCTTTCTCTCCTTTCTTTTCCCATTGTTTATTCAAAAGACAAATGTAAGTCTTTCATTATCTTTTAATATTACATGAAAATCTTGTTCAAGAGAGAAAGCCAAATTTCACTTTTGCATTAGTGCATCATTAACACTAAAGCTAATTTTAAATATAATATTATAAACACATTTATTCGTGTTTAATTTGTTTGACCATAGGTACAATTTTCACAGACCTTTTACAATGCTTTATTATTTTCTATTAAGGAGCATATTAGTGTTCTAAAAAGCCCCATTATTCTGACACATGGACCAAGATTTTGCATCAGTGTGCTTTTATTTCAATATTTAATTTACTGAAATACTGAATAATACCCTTTTAATTGTATTCAACTTGCTCACACACAGAATTATTTACTAGGTTGGTTTTTAACCTTTATAAGGTTTATTTTTCATGAACCTTCCACAACTTGCTCAAGCCTTCAGCTTTAGCCTATCTCACTTAAAACAATTCTTTAACCTTCTAAACTAGGGGAAAAAAAGTTTTCCATGCCTTATTATAATCTTTTATCAAAAACACATTATACTTTCTTTATACACCTTGCATGTAAAACTCTTCCTTCAGTAGTTTCAATTATATATGTTACAATGTTAACTATTAGCAACTTTTATTTTGGTGAAAAACCCAGTATGTTATGTTAATTATGTACCAGGTGCAGAGCCTAGAACACCAGACAGAAGTGCAAATAAGGTATGACTCTTTCCAGCAAAGCTGGGGACATGGCTAACAACATATGTCCATCAGTAGGCCTCACACAGAATCTAATTGCTCCAAAGCAGGTAAGCTGAGCAATTATCAAAAGACAACAAAGCAGTTTATGTAGTTTAGTAAACATAGTATCTGACTTGCCTAATTTAGAGCAAATGTATAAATGTATACATTTTGAAGACATTTTTATTTTACCAAAAACTTTTTTTTTTTAAGACGGAGTTTCACTTTGTTGCCCAGGCTGAAGTGCAGTGGCATGATCTCAGCTCACTGCAACCTCTGCCCCTGGGTTCAAGCAATTCTCCTGCCTCAGCCTCCCAAGTAGCTGGGATTACAAGAGCACACAACCACACCCAGCTAATTTTTTGTATTTTTAATAGATATGGGGTTTCACCATGTTGGCCAGGCTGGACTTGAACTCCCAACCTCAAGTGATCTGCCCACCTTGGCATCCTAAAGTGCTGGGATTACAGGTGTGAGTCACCATGCCCAGCCCCAATAATCTTTAAAACTGTCTTTATTTCCTCGAAATTACTATAGTCAAGTGAACTGAAAGGTATTAAAATTTCCATTTTTTCCAATAAAGTATTTGATTTAACTGCTTATTTTTCTTTAAGTCAATTAGCCCTATTTTCTATAAATAACACACACAACAAATATAAATAGACAGAAGAAGATCTAGTAGCTGTAAAATTTTTCATTTGCCAGGTTTTAGGTTTTTCTTAATTGGATTACTGGCTTCAAGCCGGAGCCCTTTCAGGAACATGGACAGGAAAGCATGCAATTTCTAGGGCCTAATAAGCAGGCACAGTGGGAAGGCAAAACACCAAAAATCAATAATTCCTTTTTTTTTTTTTTTTTTTTTTTTACCAAATCCTGGATCCCCAAAAATGGAATCAGCCCATCCCCCATAGGAGTCTTACCCCTCACTGGGAGGTGGGGACATTTTTATACCTTCTAGATGACCAAGAGCATGCTTCTCTGATCCAAAAGTGCAAAGAGCAGAGTGCTTCCCCCATAACTGCCACTAGCCATCACTAAAAGTATATTCCCTACATAGTTATTACACACCAAAGCTCTTTCATAATCCAAAGTAATTTCTGATACCTGTAAAAAAAAGTAAAAAACACCAGGTAACTGAATGGAAAACAGAACAGAGGCTTAGATTTTGGGAAGATCTATCCGTTTTCAATTCTTGGAGTTCCATAAGGAAAACAGGATTTTCCCAAAATGGGGTCTGTGGCACCTCCTCTGCTTTTCCCAAGGACTTCCAGAGTGTTAGAAATTACCTTACATCCTCTCATATGGGTCTCAAGAATGTTAAGAAGACAAATGGGAAAAAAACAACTCAGTCATCTGAGAAGAAAAAAGTTTTCCTTATTTCAGAGAAACAAGATTCAAGAAGAGAAAAACAAACATAAAAGCCATTTAAATATATATATATATCTTAGTTATCCATGTTTAATTAAGCTAACTCTCAACAATAGAGCTCTTAAAAAAAAAAAAAAAAAAGTCCTTTTAGATCTGTTAATACCAGACTCTAGGCGGGACAAACAGCCAACACCTCTGGCTTTTAAGCTACTTTTTTTTTTTTTTCCTGCAAAGGTATTTTCCCAAGTAAAACCAATAAGCCTTAACTAAGGTTATGGCTTAACCATGATGGACCCATGAGATGTCTCCAAATAGACGGCAAGTGGTTTTTACGAGATCTAGAATCACCCCTTAAGTAGCTCAGAAAAAAAAAAAAAGAAAAAAAAAATTCAAGTCAGGAAATCAGAAGATGTCCACGGAGGTGAAAAGTTTAAATAAATGGCAAAAGTCCCACAACTGGAAAAAACTCATTCTCTAAGCCAGAAATTGAATGCAGGCCTCCATCAGGAAAGAGAAAACTTTTACTCACTAAGCTACAGGATGAGGCAAGCACCATATTGCTTTTCCCGGAAGGAGTTTAGAGCAGACATTTTTGAGCTTGCAAAGGATATACCTTTTCCCAGGAAAAGAGGCAGATATAAATCTGAGAAGCCTTAAGAGGAAACATATTTTAGAATTGATAGCCAATATTTCTTGCAATCTTACTGAAATAAAACCAATTAAAAAAAAAAAAAAAAAAAAACTTGTTTTAAGATAGGGAACCAAAACTTAGTCCAATAGCTTTTACTTGGAACTCTAGCCATGAAATAGTAACACAGTTCACTTTTTAATAAAAGATAGGTGGATCCAAATTATCTCTCTGACAAAACTGGGACTTGTCCATTTGGCTAAACTTTGCTAATTTGAATTTGCCCCAATTGCTTAAAGGTACCATAGCGGTGAGTCCTTCAGTAGTCACCATTGTACTCATGTCTAACAAGGATCTCCACTAAATAGAAGTTTTTCTAAGTCTAGCAAAAGCCCAATTATCTTCCCCTGCAAATTCCCACCTTCTGTAGCAAAGTGTTAAAGTGACAATAAGTAAAGAAAATGGTGTTACAGAAAATGATAACTTTAGGACAGAACAAGAAAAGGTAAGGCCAAGTTTCACCTTGGGTGGGCCTCTAACCCATAATCCTAGAGGGAATGCCAATTCCAAACTCCTCTGAGCATCCCGGGTGGTGCTAGGAATCAGCCAACAATACCGAATGCTGGAAAAAACAGAGTACCCAAGTATTGGCCAGTGAGGGTCCCCACAACAAATGCTAAAAATCCCAGAGCATCAGGGGGCAGCCAACAGTGAACCCCAAAGGCATAAGACCTAATGCAGTTGGAGCCACAGAATAATGTGATTCTGGTATCCCAGGGTCAATGCAACAGAGGACCTCATACAGCCAAATGTCCTTCCTTAAACAATCGCCCAAAGAGCCAAAGCAAAGATTACAAATGTGACAAAGAAATAAGGATAAGCATGCATTTGGGCATTGAAAGAAAAAAGGAAAATGGTCAGTCATTGGAAACTAAAGTAAAAACAGCCTGAGAGAAGGGGCAACAACGTGGGTTATAAAGGACGTGGCCAGCCAGGTGTGCTTCTGCCTGTCCAGGATACCTAGAAAACGGGAAACTGCATCAGGCTACCAAGCCAAAGGCCTCAAAGCCACTTACTCATCTGTCCAAAATAAAGAACACAAGAAAGGACAGATGTGCCCAAATCAAAGGGAAATAAAAGTAGCAAGTTGAATCTGGACAAAGGGAGACTCATCCACCCAACATTCAGGTCTAAATGGTGCCCATGAGTCTCAATTTGGTGTCCAGATGGAAGGTCTACATTGCCCCTTCATTGGTGGCCAGAAAAGATGTCACAGGATGAATCCCAAAATTGAGGTTCGGCCTAGGAAGCCACATGAGTTCTTGCCTTCTTGTAGGAAGAAGTTTAAGAGCAAGTCTACAGAGTGAAGTGAAAGCAAGTTTATTAAGAAAGTAAATGGATAAAAGAGTGGCTACTCTATAGGCAGAACAGTGGCATGGGCTACTTGACTGAGTATGCGTATATTATTTCTTCATTTTATGCTAGACAAAGGTTTTCTACTAAAGGGGTGGGAAGTTCCTAAAACTGAGGGTTCCACCCCTTTTTAGACCATATATGGTAGCTTTGGGACATTGCTATGCCATTTGTAAACTGTCATGGCACTGGTGGGAATGTCTTTTAGCATTGGAATGCATTACAGTTAGCAAATAATGAGCAGTGAAGAGGACCAGAGTTTGCTTTCATTGCCATCTTGGTTTTGGTGGGTTTTGGCCAGCTTCTTTATTCCATCTCCCTTCATCAGCAGGGTCTTTGTGAACTGTATCTTGTGAAACGAGTCCTAGCTGATCTCCTGTCTCATCCTGGGACTAATGATGCCTAAACCCCTGGGGATGCAGTCTAGCAGGTTTCAGACTCAGGTTACCCAGTCCCATTCAAGGCAGAGTCACCCTGGTTGCAATGCCTCTGACAGAATCATTACAGCAAGAAGACCACCCTGCTCTTTCCTCTCTCAGGTAGAAGTGAACATTGCTTTTCCTTTGGATGACACTGTCCTTTCGTGAAATTTGATAAGGGCACTTTCTCAGTTCTTTACCCCTGGTTATATCTTCCACGTCCTCAGGATATATTAAGTTCCCTGAGATTCTGGACAACAGCTGACTCCTCACTGAATTCCCTGTCACAAGAGTCAACAGAATATAAGGCTGACATGGTTTCTGCCCTCAGGGAGTTTCAAAAGTTAGACTAATTGTCTCTCATACTCAGCTGCACATTAGAATTAACCAGGAAACCTTAAAAATTCCATTGCCCAGGCCTTACTCTAAAACAATTTAAACCCAGGAATCAGTACTTTTGAAGTTATCTGTGTGATTCCATTGTACATCCAAAGTAAATAACCACTGGTTTAGAGCTACACTATCCAGTAGGGTAGCAACTGGGCACATGTGGCTTTTAAATTTTAAATTAAATTTAAAAGGCAGTTCTTCAAACCACTAATCTCATTTCAAATTCTCAAGGGCCATTTCAATCATTGCAAAAAGTTTTATTAGTCATTGTTGGTCTCAGGTACTAAAAACCCTCATCTGAAGCATAAAACATCTGTTCAATGAATGAAGGTGTGCAAAGAATCTAGCGCTGGGCATTCAAAGACCTGCCACTAACTCATTGTGTAATGTCCAGTAATCTAGTTTTCCTGTCTGTGAAATGAAAGACTGGGTAACATGAGTGGCTCTCCACACATGATCTTTGGAATACGCCAGAAAACCAAGGGATCAGGGAACACAATGCTGGGAAGAGCTGAACCAACTGGCCCCACACTCCATAGCAAACAGAAGATAGCTGAATTCCACAGAATTTCTCTTTGCAAAGCAGTTCTGCTGCATTACAAAAAAAGAAAAAAGGAATCCATGTCTGATATCTTGATAACCAACAGACTCCCTGTCTCAGTCCAGCAGCAGGTTAGTGAATTCTTGCTTCAGTGCTCATAATCTGGTGGTACAAGGAGGAGGGCCCTGCTCGGGAGGCTGTGAGGCCACTGACAACTAACAACTCACTTACTTCCCCTCTCTGAGTCTCTGTTTCCTTTTATGAAAAAAGCAACAAATGATGCCTGACCTCCCTCATTCCTAAGTTAATTGGAAGGTCGAATGATATAATGAATCAGGAAGCCCTTTGTAAAAGCATAATTTGGGTTACACAGGTGGGGAGAAGAACGATGAAATGCTGACAGCAGTGGCAACTTACATTTATTTGGGTAGGGTTTTTTTTGTTTTTTGTTTTTGTTTTTCAAATGAGACCGAGTCTTACTCTGTTGCCCAGGCTGGAGTGCAGTGGCGCGATCTTGGCTTCACTGCAACCTCTGCTCCACCTACCGGGTTCAAGCAATTCTCCTGCCTCAGCCTCCTGAGTAGCTGGGACTAAAGGTGCCCATCACCACGCCCAGCTAATTTTTGTATTTTTAATAGAGTTGGGGTTTCACCATATTCGCCAGACTGGTCTTGAACTCCTGACCTTGTGATCCACCCACCTTAGCCTCCCAAAGTGCTGGGATTACAGGCATGAGCCACCGCACCTGGCTGTGTGATTTTTAAAGTTTTGGCTTTTAATCTTTAGAAGTGTGGGTTGCAGATAAATTTAAATTATGTTATTATTACAGAAAGGAGATGTGATTTCACTCTTTTTCTCTAATATGGATATAAAATCTGCCAGATCCTGCAGCAGGTTCATTTCAGGTACATAGGCATCCTTGTTTATCCCAGAACCCAAATGGGATTCTGTAGTGTTGATTCGTGAGTATACTGACCTCGGCTGTAGCTCCTTGGCTAGGGGATGGTGCAGGTAGCAGGGAGAGGAGGAATAGCTGATCCCTGCAAGGAAATGAATGGGGATACAGGCCAGAAATCCATCTGCAGAAACTCCTGGGCCTCTCAATTATCCATGATATGGGGTGAAAATGGAGCAATCATGGGGTGAACAAAGCTCCAGGGTGGATGGCATGGGTTCTTCTGGTCAGATGAGTTCCAGGAGTTCAACATGTCAAATCATTCGTTCCATTAAACCTCTGCTTGCCACAAACCAGCACATGGGTGGGCATGCCTTTTACTGAGTTATCATCTACGAATTAGCTTTTTAAATTGAGTATCTACTATGTGACAGACACTGTGCTACATGCTTTGCATACACTTTCAGAAACAATTTTTCTGCAGCATCTTGATGAGGTGGGTATTGCCTCCACTGCCCAGATACGAAAATAAGGGTTTGGAGCACTTCGGTCTGTATTTAGTTCATATGCCTAGCTAATGCCCAAACTGGAATTTGAAGCTATATATGGCCCATTTGGGAGCTATTGCCCTTCTACATTTGACATTTAACCAAAATAGACTTTTCTATAATTCTTTCAAATTTTGCTTTCTGGAGATGCTCAGAATTCAGCTAGCTCTTTTTCCACATAGTCACCACTCAAGAAATGTTTTTGGAGACAAGGATTTCTTCAATAGTTAAGTGATAAGAATTTAGTAAAACATGTTTTTTTGCCCTCAAGGAACTCCAAGGTTCCTGGAATTTTTAGACAGTAGGCATCTCCCTAAGGGTCTTCCAATTTCTACCTCAGACACCAGGGTTTCCTTTCATACCTCTTTAGAGGAACATCTCCCATCTTTCCCCAGACGTTCTGCAGCCTGCCCAGCTCTGCCAAGTAGTCTCTGAATGAATGAATCATGATTTTCAAACCTCTCTCCCATAACGTTTTCCACATTAGAACAAAATTTTGTTCTACATCCTTCCCTACCTAAGTCTCCAAAGAAGGTGCTAATGAGTAATAAAATGCAAGCCCTGCAGCGGACTGTAGGAAGGCAGCCAGATGATAAATATCTTCTAACAAATGGAGCCAGCTCAACAGGAGATAGCTCTGTAAGATCTCATAAGCTAATCATTGTCAAAGGGATTGCTATGGTGCCCATGGAAAGAGGAGTTATGTGGTTGTAGAGGCAAGTGCCATGTTTCTATCAGTATTTCACCCAAGAGCATTAAGTCCAGGCTCAGAGTCATTCCCTGATAGAAAGAGCAGTCATTACTTGGCTACTGCTCACACCACCAGCCACTTCAGTGCTCACACCACCAGCCACTTCAGTACTCACACCGTAAAGGAGGGACAATTCTGTTCTGGACAGCAAATGTTAAAGAAGTGACACTAACCTTGTTTTATATTAAAGCACATAAACAAACCAAATAATGCAAAACTTGGCTCCATTTTTAGAGCACCATTGTGACAAAGCCCAGCTGGATGTCTCCACAGGCCCAAAGAACATCTCCCTAGGAGAAGCATATGCAGCTAGAGATGGGGTTGGCCTTTGCTCTCAGGGATCTTACATATCATTGACCAATTGCATCTTCTTCCAAAGAGATTTACCAGCAGGTTAAATGTGCAACTCATGCACCATTGGTTGGGCAGAAAGTAAGTGCTCTCCAGCATTACTTTGTAAAGGAAAGTCCCTTTGAACCACAGCTGCCCTGATCAACTAAGGAGCAGATGAAGAGGTAACAATACAGCAGAGTTACTGTAAACCATAAACTTGGGCAACAAGGACTTAGTGCCTTTCTGGTAAGATGTCCATGATGGAAAGGCTTACCCTTGTATCTCCAGGGTGGCTGCCCATGAAACCACAGAAATATAGCTTGATCTTCTGGTTCAGAGGCTGTTCCTGCTTCTGAATACAACCATGACTTTGGCTTGGACTCTCAGCAACCCCAAGGTCTAAATTTTCATTCTCCATCTCTTCCATGCCTAGAGATTTTTGTATGCCTTTAGGTTTTAAACCTTAGCAATCTAATCTAGCTCACACAGCACCCACGGGGAAGGGACTTGCATTTGAAGGACACCTGTTTTAACAAATATACACATAGAGAAAATAACAGCTCCACAGCAAGTCAGCTCACTAAAATGAATAGTACAATTATAAATTAAAATAGGTCAGGATATATTCAGGATTGCAAGGGCACTTCACAAAGAAGGAAGAAAACACCTACGTCATGAAGAATATGTGTAGATTTTTGAAGGGAAGAAACAGAAAGAACAGCCTCATCCCTCCTCTGTGTGATGCTTTCCATATCACACATTTATGCCTTGTTTCCTGGGAAACCCACTGTCTGGGCCGTACGATGACCGACCGCTGCTCTGCTGAGATGCCCAGTTTGATTGCTTGGGGCTTTGAAGTTCCACCTAAGGCACAGCAGGTTTTTCTTCCTGGTGTCTGCCCCTGTCTTTGGCATTTTTACCTCCTGCTTGGGTCCTGTCTGGGCAGAAGAGAGAGTAAACGTTGCTGCCTACCGCCTGTTTCTATGTATCCCTGGTGGCACTTATGCATCATCCCCAGATGGATATTCTTTGGACTGACACAGATCAAGGACCCTGGGACATTAACAGATCTAACTTAGAGTTGTTCTAGCTATACATGTTACCTCCCCTCCAACACACACACATAAGAGATACATGCACACACACCTATGCCTCATCTTCCCTCTCTTCCCTTACTCCACAGCTGAGATATCCCAGTCTGTCCTATGGTTGAGTGCTTATAAGATGCCGCTAAATTCTACTTTACACTACACAGAATAAACTGAACCTGCTACTGATACATAATACCTTTCTTTTCAATATTTCATGAGCTTGCGCAACCCCCTTCCACAGATGCCCAACCCTCCATGCTTGGGTAACCATTAACATCTTCCTGCAGAATATTCCACTACATGGATGAACCTGGAGGACATTATGCCGAGTGAAATGAACCAGTCACAGACAGACGAGTACTGCATGATTCCATTTACATGAGGTATTTAAAGTAGTCAAATTCATAAAAGCAAAAGGGTGGAAGGGTGGTTGCCAAGGCCTAGGGGCAGGGGGAAATAGGGAGTTCTTTATTTATGAACGAGTAGGCATACTTTCAGTTAAACAAGATGGATATGTTCTAGAGATCTGCTGTAAAACATTGCACCTATAGTAAACAATACTGCACTGTACACTTAAACTATACCAAGAAGGTAGATCTCATGTTAAATATTCTAACCACAATAAAATAAACTTTTTTAAAGAAGAAAAACACTTTTTAAAAAATCTTCCTTCTGAGAAGAAAAGATTTAAGCATTCCACAGGATCCTAATTAAAAAGTACTATTACCATAAAGTAAGCAGAATATTGGCTTTTTGACATTAGGAGAGCATGGAGATGTCACTTAGAGAAAACTCAGACTGAAACACCAGCAGTATCCAAACCAAAAGCCAGAAGAAATGTTCGCAGGGCCACTAAAAAAAAACTACTACGTAGACGTCTTGGCTAACGTATTTAAAGAAGAAAAGTCTCTTTCAAATAATTACAAATTAAAAACGTGGCTCTGAGACTGAACTTTGAGCAGACAGATGAGAGAGATAAAATGAAATTTTTTTTTCTGCCAAGAATAATAAAGATCTTGACACAAAGATGTGATGATTTCCCCCCAGTGAAGCAACTCTGGAACAAGAAAACATGATGAGGTGGAGAAATTCAGTTTACAGAAGAATAGTGGCAGTTCTTTCATTTATAACTTGCTAAAGAATGTTGAATCAGTTCCTTAATGAGCATAGAGAAAGGAAGTTTTTATGGGAGAACATTGGACGTTGTTTATACTGGCTGAATGAATAGCATTAGAGTAAAGTGCTTGTCCTTATTCTATTGTGCAGCTTTGGTTATTTGAAGTAGAGTTTCTTTTATTACCTTTCCAATGTCCTACACAACACAAACTTACAGCATTTTTAAGAGAGAACCTGGCTTCAGTGGGAACTCACCTGACACTGGAGTCAGGCTTGTGACATGTCAAATTGCCTGTGTCACGAGTACCCTTGATAAAAATGATCTCAATATGGCTTATTTCTCTTGAGTTATGTCTCATGATAAACCAACTCTGGCAATGCTAGGATGGGACAGATTTCTGGAAATAATCACCACAAATTTTCAAAAGGCACTTTGTGTTGAAGTAGAAAATATTTTATCCTGATCATAAGACCTTAGGAATAGATACAAGTTTGGGACTCAGGCAGCTTGGATAATGTTACAAACTCTACCATATCTATAGTATCAAGCATCTTATATCATAATGTGCAAGAAATTAACTTGTGTGGGCACTAGGGGAGCCAGATTTAGAAAATCAAATTACAGGACCCCCCAATTAAATTTAGATTCAAACAAACAGCAATAGCTTTTAGTATAAGTATATCCCATACAGTTTGGGAGACATACTTATATTAAAACAATTATTTGCTGTTTATCTAAAATTCTAATTTAACTCAAATTCCTATATTTTGTCTGGCAACTCTACTTGAAATGCATCTGTCAAAACAATGAACTGGACTTTGCAAGTCAATCTTCAGGTACCATGTTATTTTTAGTTCAAATTCTATAATCATTTTCGTTTTAATTATCTTCCTGTGAACTCAGAGTGCCCATGCGTAGTCCTCACAAAAGCAACATTGTTGGGCAGAAGAGATCACACTTGGGAAACTGTGGGTAGTTTGAGAATTAATTAATTAATTAATTTTAGACAGGATCTCCCTCTGTCTTCAAGGCTGGAGTGGAGTGGGGCCATCTCAGCTCACTGCAACCTCTGCATCCAAAAGCTCAAGTGATTCTCCTGCCTCAGCCTCCTGAGTATCTGGGACTACAGGAGGGTGCCACTGAGCCTGACTAATTTTTGTATTTTTAGTAGTTTCTCCATGTTGCACAGGCTGGTCTGAAACTCCTGAGCTCAGATGATCTGCCCGCTTCAGCCTCCCAAAGTGCTGGAATTAGAGGCGTGAGTCACTATACCTGGCTAGTTTGAGAAGTTTTAACATCAATGTAACTGAGATCAGTAAAACCCAAGGAGGGATCTTTCGTTTCCCCAGGAGAAGGTAGAACAGGCCCTTCAGTATTGACAGGTGACCTACAATGTAAAAGGCCTAAGGATGAAAGGATTAACTATGGTGCTAATTGATTGAGGAATTAGGAATAATGTTCTCTTTCATGCTCTGAGTTGATACAGTGCTCAGAAAACAACTAATACCGAAGACCCGGAGTCAGGATAATTTATATGAGGAGCATGTACCACACTGGATTCGTGGGTCACTTTCAAGGTCTTTTCAGAATGCAGCACTCATAGATAATTGTTCACATGTACCAAAAAATAATAGAAATGCATTCACCAAACATACCTAGAACACGGGCAGGAGTCCGGTGGTGTATCAAGCAGAGGCAATAGCAAACAAATGTTGTTACGGTCCTCAGGTCACTGACAGCCTAATGGTGTTGTTGGCTTGGTGGGAGGTAGCCCAGAAAACAGGTGAACATAAAGAAAATGTGAAAAGGTTTTTGATGGGGGACTTACGGGGCTAAGTCAGCAGAGTCACATAAACCAGGATATGAGGCAGTTGGTCGGGGAAGACTTAGTGGATAAGCCACTAAGTAGGTAGGAATTTAGTCTTGTAGTATGCACACAAGTCAAACATTCAAGGTGAGGAACAGCAATGCAGGCACAGGGAACAGCGGGAGCAAATATTTAAGACATGAAATAAGATCCTATGTTCAGGTAACCACAGGATTTTGGAACTGTGAAAACACACAGCTTGCTCAGGAAAGAGAAAAGGGGTGATGCAGAAAATATAAGCAGGTGGTGGATCACATACACACATGAATAACAAAGAAATGATACCCATAATTATAATATGTTTTATTATTTTGCCCCTGCAAATGAAGAAAATGCTGAGATTCATGCCTGTGCTGAAGCATGCAAAGATGGAAAGTCAGTTGCGAGTCAATTAACCATGAAAAAATAGCCAAATGTCCATAATTTTGGTGTCTGTCCCTTGGTCAAAATAAATGAATGTCCGCTTTACTTATTCAGTTTCCATCTGGATGTGTCAAGCCCTTAGGACATGGAAGAAGCAGAGAGTCTAAGACTCAGATTGACAAGGATGTGTGATTGCTGTGGGAGAAGGAAAAATAACTCTGTCCCATCACCGAGAGTGAATCGATGGGGGAGGCGATGGAATAAAGGCAAAGGAAAATATTATATTGCAAACCTGCAATGTTAGACTTTGAGTTAGAAGCATGAATGATACTGAATATTTACAGTCTTGTGAGGCAGGGATAACTCCTAAACTGGCAAACAAAAGAATCGGAGTGGCACAGTGGTTCATGCCCGTAATCCCAGCCCTTTGGGAGGCCAAGACAGGCAGATTGCTTGAACCCAGGAGTTCGAGACCAGCCTGGGCAACATGGAGAAACCTATCTCTACAAAAATAAAAAAGAAGAAGAAGAAGAAAAAAATCCAGGCATGCAGGTGCATGCCTGTAGTTCAGCTACTCAGGAGACTGAAGTGAGAGGATCACTTGAGCCCAGGAAGCAAAGGTTGCAGTGAGCCGACATTGCGCCACTATACTCCAGCCTAGGTGACAGGATGAGAGCGAAAAAAAAGAGGAGAGAGAGAGAGAATCAGAGAACTTAAGCCCAAGTTCTGGCATCAAACTAAATGATATAACCTAAATTTGACCCCGGCCATAAGAAAGAAACCCAAATACACGTGCCAAGCGTTCTCTAAATCTGCAGCAAAAACAGCCAAAGAAAAGCGACTCATGATATAACACAGGTAGTGCCTTTGCAAAAAAAAGGAAATTAATTTCAGTCTGATTTCCCCTGATTTGTACTGTATGTACCAAATCACAGCCCTCTTTGAGAAATTAAGGGCATTAGTTATCTTCCCATTCAGTTGCAGTGGCATTATACTTGCATACAGACATTCCTAGCTGAGATGAGAAATATCAAGTTTTTACAAAATGATTCATCAAGAGGTGAGACCTAATCCTGATTAGCGTTTCAATAAGAAGCCTGGGACAAAATAGAGAATAAGCACAGGATCACAGCAGCAATTAGGCACCTTCTAGACAGCCACACTTTTCCTCAGACCAATCAAGTTTGAGCAAATGATAAATTTTTCCTTTCTCTCTTTTTGCCCCCTGCTGTGAAATGAACTGCCTTAAATAACTGATGAGGTGACAGCAGGTCTGTTAAAGGAAACGTTTGCCCATTAAGTGAAGCTTAATTAAACAGAGCACAGGCTAATCGTTCTTCCATCTAATAAGTGATACACCCTGGTTAACATCATCCTGCTTTCAGGGCTTGGTCTAGAAGGCCTGCGATGACACCCCACCAGTAAACTAGGAAAACACAAACACACACACACACACACACACACACACACACACACACATATACAGATTTTGAGAAATCACAAACCAGTTTGCAAATGGAGCTGTGCACATGCAAATAAAGTTAATCAAATATTAATACTCATCTCCTGGTTATCCTCTCTTTAGATTTATTCAGAACGATGAAGCTACATTCATTTTCCCCCTTAGATGAGCCATTTAAAATTAATGATAAAAGTTTAGCACCAGTGGTCGGGTGCGGTGGCTCATGCCTGTAATCCCAGCACCTTGGGAGGCCGAGATGGGTGGATCACGAGGTCAGAAGATAGAGACCATCCTGGCCAATATGGTAAAACCCCATCTCTCCTAAAAATACAAAAATTAGCTGGGCCTGGTGGTGTGCGCCTGTAGTCCCAGCTACTTGGGAGGCTGAGGCAGGAGAACCGCTTGAAACCGGGAGTTGGAGGTTGCAGTGAGCCCAGATCGTGCCACAGCACTCCAGCCTGGGCAACAGAGTGAGACTCCATCTCTAAAATAAAACAAAATAAATAAAAAAGCTTAGCGCCAGTACTGCGAGGGTCTATGGACTTGAAGTCCTCCAAGAGTGTGTCATTAATCCATGAAGATGGGGATCATAGGTGTTTTGCTCATTTTCTTATCTCCAGGTGGTGCCACGGTATGAAGCACTTAAGCAGTATTCAATGAATACTTACGCGAGAAAGACACTTACACTTGGATACATTCCAGGCAATGGGTAAATCCTAGAAATGTGTTTATGGACGGTATTATGGAACAGTATTATGGGTTGAATTGTGTCTCCTAAAAAGATGTTGAAGCCCTAACCCCTAGTTTCAGCAAATCTGACATTATTTGGAATTAGGGTCTGTGCAGATGACCAAGTTAAGATGCAGTCATTCGGATGGGTCCTAAGTCTACGTGGCTGATATCTTTACAAAAAGAGGAAATGTAGACACAAGGAGGAGGCCAAGGAAGGCCTGAGTTACCGGAAGCGAGGAGGAAGGCATGCAACAGATTGTCCCTCAGAGCACTCAAAAAGAACCAACTCTGCCAGCACTTTGATTTTGAACATGTAGCCTCCAGAACTGTGAGACCATAAATGCCTGCTGCTTAAGCCATCAATTTGTGGAACTTTGTTTCAGTGGCAACACCTGAAAACTAACACGGATAGAGTGAACTAAGCTAGATGGAAGAACAACCCATTGCCAGGATGCCAGCGACCTCTGTTATCCTGGCCACAGGCCATTTGTATCCTAATAAGTAATGCTGCAGTCATGAGCACTAGGTTCACAGCGGACCTCTGCACTTCCTAATCATGTAGTCTCATTTCAAAACTGTGGGTAATAGTAGAGTACATTTCTCCTTAGGTTGTTGGAAGGATTAAATCAGATAATTCTTGTTGAAGTGCTGAACACTATGTATAGCATGTAGTAAATGCTTAAAGCTTAATGGCATTGGAGTCACTTTTACATTCCTCTGGTTAGTCACCATAACAGGGTGCATGTGGCTGTATCTGGACTGCCCACATAAGATTGGCTGGTAATACAGGGTCCTTGGGGTCCAGATAGGCCCCTCAGCATCTGAGAGACATGGCCAGGAATTCAGGCTGTTCACACTGGCTTTCACAAATGGCCCTCTGCTCCATCCCATCTCCTCATTTCCTCACGTCCTCCTGGATCCTCGAGTTATCAAGAGGAGGCTTTGAAATCTGCAAAGACCTAGTTAGGTTGGAACTGACCGAGAGGCCTGAAGATCGGCAGGGCTCATGAGGTAGTGGGAGGCAGGGCTGGGGAGCTGCACTGGCAGTGACCTTGCAAGGCTGCTGGGAACCCAGCGAGAGGGGGAACCCTGACTTGTTTCAGTGAGAGGCTCAAGGCAAAAGAAGGAACCCCTGTCAATCAAAGCATCCAGGGTGCTACACTGAGGTGGCTTCCTAATCCCTTGCATTAGGGAGTGGGCCCAGGGCTTGGTGATCATTATCTTATCTACTTTTCACAGCAAGTCAGTCAGGTAGGTATTATTACCTTTATGTTACAAATGAGCGAAGTGAGGTTCAGAAGACCTTTGGTAATTCAGCTCAAAGTAAGTTGCAAAGCACATGAGCAGCTGGTATTCAAGCCCAGTGGAAGTACAGCCTGTCACAGCCAACCATTGTGCCCGGCTGCCTGCTGGCACCCACAGCAGTGCCCCTGCTAGAAAGTCACTCTTAATGGGCGCTTGCTAACATTTGAATCTGATTGAAGACTGCGTTATCAAACCCATCTGCTGACAGTTTATAGCTATATACTTAAAAAGGCATAAATGCTTTTTAAATGCCAGGAGTGTGTGTTCTCAATTTCCCACATTGTTTATGGAATACCTGGAGTAGAGCAATCACAATAATAATTCATACTTTATAGCACTTTATAATTTACAAAGGGCTTTCATGAACATTAGCTCATTTTACACATCAGCCAACAAAAGTAAGGGTTATTATTATCCTCATTTTATTGACGAAGAATGAAAGCATAAGTCATACCTAGTCTTTAGTTTTCAGAGATCCAAGTGAAGATGAAGGCTGCTATCCGAGAGTTGGACTGAGGCTGCCTCAAGAAAGAAAATCTGTTCCCTCAGGAAAAATACAGTTTCCACGTGAGAGTGGACAAGTCCAAAGTCAGCACCAGTTTGGCTTTCTGTCTGCTCAGGGCTTCTTGTCCAGGTAGTCCCAGCTCACTAATAGCAGCCGATGAGGATAGTGGCTTATAATTAGCAGGGGCTTATTTCATGCTGAACCCTATGCTAAGCACTCTACATGCTTTCTTTTATTAATTTGCACACAGCCCTGTGGGTTTTCACTTATATTATTCCCATCTTATAGGTGAAGAAATTGAAGCTCTAAGAGGCTAAATAGCTCACTCAAGGTCATATGACCACTGTGATGATCTTAGAGGTTTCATTTTAACAATTTGACTTTAAGGTGGACTGCATGATTAGTGTAGCCTCTTTAACTATCTTCATTTTTATTTCCTGCTTTACCCCAGAGCCTCTTGATTCTCCCTATGGCTTGATTCAAAGGCTTGGCTTTATTCTGCTCAAGACTCTAGAGGCAATGGATCTGGTACTGTACCTGCTTATATTAATAGGAAGGTGCCTGCCATGTTTCTCTTCCATAGAGACCGTGGTTTGCAATTAAAGAGGTTGACTTTGTGCAAACGCCAGAACCCAGGCATTGAAATGTCCTGATGGAGACAGCTTTGAAGTCACAAAAGAAATGCAGACCCCACTACCCCATTAGGATCATAAATCACTGCTCACCACAACCCATGTAAAGGGGCATGTTCTTCTCCCATTCTGCAGCCATCCTGACTGTAGGATATCATTTTGGAAGCTTCATATGTTCTCCTAAGACAGACCTATTGCCATTTCTAAAATGATTCAAAATGCAGACTGCCCCCCGCCCCAACAAAAGAGTTCTAGAGATATTATTAGCCAAGGTGGTATCATAGGTAATTAGAGTCCAGCTCCCAGTGGGAGATACACTTTAAAGACAAGAATATCATTCGCATACTGAGGTCCCAGTCTCTTTGCAAACATCTACCACTTGACTCTCTGCCTGAAATAACTCAGAAAAGAAGAAATTTTGAGATGAGAAGACAAAAGGCAGAAAGAAGATGGCAGGGCAGATGGAGATGTTTCATGCAAGAACTTTGGATGAAAAACGAAACACTGAAAGTAAATATATACTCTAGCCTAAGGTTTCTGTCATTGAGTAAGAGAGAGTGGAGACATTCAAGGGGGCAGATCACACCACATCACTGCAGCCTGCTCTGGGCAACATCACATGAGAGAGGAAACCCAATCGCGCAGGCAGAGGAAGAGCCACCTGAGAGATCTAAGAAGCTCACCTTGGATTTGAAGTTTTAGTTCAGCTTCCATCTTCTGATACCACTTACCAGCTGTGTGGCAGCAAGAAAATAATTCGATCTTTCAGCCTTTGTTTTTGCACTGAAAAATGGAGACAAAATTCCCACCACCCCTACTCTCTCATTGTAGAGGTAGAATGTTAGGCAGATGGCCCTCCAGCACATGTTGTACAATTCTAGCTGTGACCTGGACTCCATCAGTCACTGTGAACCTCTGTCTACACAGTCCTAAGTGTGGAAACACCTGGATATTTGGAACTGTGTAGATTTGCACCTTGCCATCCCCATCACCCTGACTCCTGTTTAGGGAGCCTTCCTATGTGACAGTCATTGGTTTAAGTGCATTAGAAGTAAAACATTCCTCCATTAACACAAAATCCTTCTGGCGTAGACATTGATTATTGGATGATTGTAATAACCACCCTCCTCTCTCCCCTAACAACCCTGCTAGAGTAGCCTCCATCAGAGACACCTGCTTCTGAACTGTTTACTCGGCCCTTGGGATCATCCACATCCCAGCAACAGGGACTCAGGCTGTTCCACTTCCCTGAGGAGACAAGAGTGCCAAGACCTGAGAGAAGAAACCCAAGAGGAGCCTGGGGCTGGGGAGGGATCTGGAAGTCACCAACCACTTGTGACAAACAAGCAAATAGAAACACAGAACAATCACTCGTCCAGCAGGAGGTAGATAAAAGATGAGAAGCCAGACATCCCCATTCCTGTGTCAGGCTGAATCCAAGCCCTCTGATGAGGGGAGAAAGCAAACGCACTCCAAAACTGGCAGGGATGTATTTCAAGAAGTGTTCATTCTCTCTTTCTTTTTTTTTTTTTAATAAAAAAAGAATTGTTCTTTTAATTTCTTTAACGCTAACAAAACTCCAAAGAAATGAGGAAAGAAGACATCCGCTGCTTGAGAGAGACTTCCATTTCCTAAGTCCCCCAGTTCCTTTTTACTCCGGGAAGATCTAATTTTATCTAGGCTTCCTGAATGCAGTCACACAGTGGGGACTGCGGAGATTGGGGCTCTGGCAGGGGGATCACAAGCAGAGCTTTTGTTTTGATCTCACTGCTTAGGTTAATGCATCGTGACTCCTCCATGGGCTGTTTCCCGGGACGTTGCTATCCCACTGTCTGCTAGGGAAGAAAATGTCTTGTGAAAATAAATCACATGCAGCAGTATTTACAAATCCTGAGTCGGATTTCCATCCTGTCCAACGGGATGAGAATTTGACCCATTATTTACACCAGTAAGCTGAGAATGACATCAAAAGCTCTCTCATTATCTCCGCAGGGGAGATAATGAGTTAAGTGCCTTTAATCTAAACATGTGACTTACAATAGAAATGTGTATCTACTCCTTCCACAAAGGAGAAAAGAAACAGCACTTACTTCTATATGTAACAGACAGGACATCTAATTCTAAGCCTTGCTTCTAAATATCCGTGGATCCCATATCTCTATCGTTTCACTCGGAAATTCCTCTTGTCTTGGGGAAATAGGATGCGTATCAAAGTCTAGGTAGAGAAAGAGCCCAAAATAGAGATGAAGGCACAGAGAAAACACCTTGGACACTTGGGAAACAAATACAGCATTCTTTATGCAGCCTGCAAAAACAGACTTGGTCTCCTTTCCCTCCATTCCCTTCTTTCCCACCGCACACCTGCCTCTGATCCTATCTCACAGGGATGGTCTAAGAACAGGCGAGAGAAAAGAAGTGAGGACATTCCACAAACTTTAAAATACTCGCAGAGACACATCACTTTATCATTGTTGCCACTCATGTTCTTACAACATCTTAGGATCTGTCTTTTTTGGGCACCAGAAGAATGGGGTGGGAAGCATCTGGATGTGAAAGAGATGAAGTCCAGCCCGATTATTTCCCACCTCTGTGGCTTCTTAGGCAAAGCATGAACTGATTTGACTCTCGGTTTTCTCATCCATAGAATCGGCAAGCGCCCTCTTCCTTGCCATATGAAGCAAGTTCTCAGTTAATGTCACTCTGCCTCATCAATGTGTGTATTCTAATGAATTATAGTTTTCTCGCCTGTAATAAAATTCACTGTAATTTAGCAGTGTTGAGTTTGTAGAGTGCTTGAAAATAATGACTTACTGATATATAATTCATATATCATAAAGACCATGCTTTTTATTGACGTATAATATGTTACATATTTATTGGCCACATATGATGTTTTGTTGCATGCATAGAAAGTGTAATAAGCCTTTTAAAGTGTACAGTGTTTGTTGGTATGTTGTAAAGTTGTGCATGTATCACCAACATCTAATTTCAGAACATTTTCATTACTCCCCAAAAGCAACCTCATAGCCATCAGCAGCTACTATTTTTAGAACATATTTTATTAATCAACATCCTGCTATTCTTCAAGGTCTAAGAACTCTTCTCTAAAGTCCACAATGAGTTTTCTCTCTAACTTACAGTCAGAACCAAAGTGCTGGGCAATTGTCTAACCCATTGCAGTTCCTGGATTGACACCTGACATCTTCCTGGCCTTCCCAAACAGATGGTATGTTCTTGGAAAGCAACAACCATGTTTTCCGTATTTTCTTTCTCCTCCAGCATCTCAGCTCATGGCTGAACATACAAGTAGGAACACACATGGGTACCAACGGACTGGCCAATCGCCACCTCTTCCAAAGACCAGCATGTTTGTCTTCTGTCTGCTACTCTGAATTCTGATGTCTCCACAAGCTGTGAAGAATAATCATGGAACATGATCATTCTCTCCATAGTATGTGCTGTTAATTTTTCATCTTAATGAACTGTCCAGTCGAGTTTAGCAACGGGAATGGTGATAAAAACACAATAAAAAATGTCTTATGCCTTGATACTGTCAGAAACCTTTTCCCTACAACATCCACACGTAATTGAAATAAAATATCTCAATGGCTACAAACACCATTTGTCAAGAATAAAGTGGAGTAAGTGCTATTTCAAAAATTCATACTAACAGGCTTCATAAACATAGATTATTGGAATGTTCTTCTGATTGATATCTACTCAAGCATTTTAAGCACATGGCTTTTATTCTCTGCATTTGCTTGAGTGAAACCACTTTGGGTACTGAGCTACATGTCAGCCGCAATTTTCCAGAGTATTACAGATGCACGGCCTTTCCTGCTGGGAGATGGGTCAGGCAAGCCGGAGCAGCCCCAAAAGGTCCATGTTAATGCATAGACAGGAAAACCATTATGCAGCTGTTGGCTTCCCCAGAGTGCAGTGCTCCAGGCAATGACGCCCCTCGAATCTGAGTGATGGTCCAGGAGGAACTCAGAGAGAGAGATATCTGAAGATTCTGCTCATCCCAGCAGTGTGGAGGAGCCCAAGCTCCAGGCTTCTGTCCCAAACATACCAACCATTGCATTTCTGTCAACTCATTAGGGAAATGCTTAATAATTGGTTATTGGTGTAGTCATATTGGTTTAGTCATTAATTCAAGAAATGTTTACAGTGTGCTACTAGTATGGATGGCATTGCCCTTGGCATCCAGGACATAGGGGTGGATATGGCTGAGCAACTCTCAAACTTCACGGGGCTTAGAATCTCATGGGGAAAACAGAAAATATAAAAATCAGCCATGAAATGAAATCGACATGATATTTGCTGATTGTGATTACTACTGTGAAGAATTAGACAGAATGAGGAAGTGTCCAATGACTGCAAGGTGGGTGGAGGATATAGCTTCAGAGGTTGTGAAGTCAGGAAAGGCCTCTCAAAAGGGGGCATTTAAGCTGAATCCTAAAAGATGAGAAAGAGCCAGGTGTGTGAGGAGACTTCCAAGACCTGGGGTTAGAAAGGGCTGGGTCTGCTCAAGGGGCAGCAATTCTCCAATGCAGCTGAGCAGATGGGCAAAGAGAGAGGTAGGGAGTGACTGTCTCAAGGAAAGCATTGGCAGCAAAATTTGGGTCTGGATTTTATTCCAGTTAAAACAGGATGTCAATAAATAGTTTAAAATAAGAACTGTAGAGAATTGCAAGAAAACCCCCACTTCACTCCTCCCTTGGACCTTATTCCAACCTGCTACAAATTAAATCTTGACCTGTCTCCCCTCTGTCTGATATTTTTCATTCAACTTCTGATCCTGACAGTGATTCCCACTGGCTTTCTCCTCTGCACCTGAATCCTCCCTCTCCAAATCTATTGTGGACAGACATTCCAGCCCCTATTCTCCTGTCTATCCCAAGTTCCTTGCAGCCCCAACTTCACTCTGGGTCCTCCTCTAATAGAGTGGGAAAGCATTTCAGACACTGCTACTGATTTCCTGGAAGCAATGTTTACTCTGCAAAGCAATCAGCAGGGCTCAGGTGATGGGAGGCTTCTCTTGCTACTCCAGGTAAATGCTGAGGTGACCAGAATGCTCTGAAAGATGCATAATTTTACTGCAGAAACAGGATTAATATCTGCCTTCAGAGTAGAAGTAATTTAAGTTCCCTGCAACCAGAGGTCCTTTTCTGTCTTGTTCACCATAGTATCTTGGTACCTAGCACAGTGTTTAGCATCCCATGAATAAGCATTCAGTGAAAACAATGGAGGAACAAATGAATCTTGTGTATTCATGCACAGACACAGGAAGGCTTGTTGCAAAATAAAGTTTGTCATACGTTGGATCATCTGGGATACTGATTCTGAGATGGAGTTAAGCGTGGGGATGTTTACTGGGGGGTACCCTTTGGAATAACACTTGGAGAAGAAAAGGGAGGGGAAGCAGAAGCAGACATAAAGAGCAGATGTGTGATGCAGCCCAGCAACAGCCTCAGACCACCCTGCATGGTCATCTGGGCTAAGGATCGTCCTTCAAAATAATCCCAAGAAAGCTGAGATGGCCAGCCTTTTACTGATCAGCCCTCCAATGTGAGTTGCCCTAGGAAAGAGCATGACTTTGGCTGAGGTGAAAGCTGCAAGTGAGGTCATCTGCCAAGAGCATTCCCAGTAGCTGAGACCACCAGACCTTCAGTGAACTGGGGAACTGGGTGGTGCATTGCAGTGTTCAGTGCAGAAGCAATTCTACCCATGTTGGGATTTCCTGTTTCTTACAGTTCTTGATGCTTCCAAAATAGTAAAGGGAATGAAGCGATCTCTGCCTTAATTTAGGTTTCTTGTCCTGTGGTTTGATAGAACATTGGCATTGGTCTTGGAGGCAGGGGAGGAGTAGAATCCTGGCTCTGCCACATATTACGTGTGACTCAGGGCAGGGGACAACTCTGTTTTCTAGACTCTGCTTAATCTCTTTGGGCCTCATTTTATTCTTCTGTGGAATGGGGTAGCTAATGTTCATCTCAAGAAATCAAAGTGGATAATGCACAAGGAAGCTCTGTGCAGTTTAAAGGGCTGTGCAGAAAAAGGGAGGGGAGGATCTTGTCCCTTTTGAAAATGGATGAGGAGCATTAGCCTAAGAGGGAGTGTCTGCCAAAGCTCTCAGCAGTGGAAGGCAGGTGGATGGAGACCATGCTTTCATTCCTGTGAAAGCCTGTTCACCACGCATGAGTATGCACTCCACACACTGCAATAGATGGCACGGTATTACACAGTCAAACTCTATTCTCAAGGATTTAACAAACTTGAAGACAACTAATTGGCAATGTGGTAACCCAGGAACATCAGTGTGGCTGCTCCATTAGGAACAGTAGGCACAGTGCCCATAACACTTTTAGAGGATGCACAGCAATGTTTTAATTTCTTTTAAAATCAGAAGAAAACAATGACCTTTTAGGGTAGAATGCTATGTTCCTCTTTAAACCAAAATGGTCAGAAACTGTAATTTTTAATTTTTTTAATGGAAAAGGGAGCTCATGAAGATACATGTACCCAGGACCCGTGGAAGTGATAGACACTGAGGAATCAAGGCACTCTCTACACAGAAGTAAAAAGTGACAAACTATCTCACAGGGTCTAGGAGCCCCTGCTGGAGGAGAAGATGCTTCTCTGCACACTCGGACAAATGGGGGCAGAGAAGAAAAATGTGAGCAAGGGAGTCGAGGTGTCAAACATCACAATGCGTTCAGGGCTACCAGCAGCACAATATGGACAGAGTTAAATGGGAGGGAGGGGAAGGGGGGCTTCTGGGAGTGGGGCCTGGATCAAGTCAGTCTTAGAATCCAGGCAAAGGACTTAGCAATTTATTCTGAGAGGGACTGCAAGCTTCTGAAGCTTGGGTTTTATACTGAAGCAACTTGATACAATTTGGATTTAGAGAAATAATGCTGCGGCTCAGTGGAGAAGGATTGGGGAAGAGAGAATAGAGCCGGACATGCTCCCATGAGTCTGAGCTCCAGCCACCCTGGTGGGGCCTTGTGTGGGCACCGGTTCCATCCCACACTGTGTCGGGGCTGGCACGGCAGGGACGTGGGCTCCGGCAGAAACCAGTGGCTAGCTGAAACTACACAAAGGCCTTTCCTTTCCCTGCCCAAAGAATGATGTAAATGGTTCGGGGCAATGAATCACCGTCCTCCTAGGTCCATCTTTCAAGTGGAAATTCTGAAAAGTGGTTGGGAGTGTTAAGAGGTCCAAAATAGTATGTTATAGACAGAAATGTGATACTTCAGGAAACTTGCTAGACATTCATTTACAGAGGTATCTTCTCACAAGTCCTTGCAAGAATGTGACCAAGTTTTTAAAAATTTGTTTCCCTCAAAAGTGTGTGTGTATATATATATACATATATGAACTGTTGCTATGGCAGCCTAACAGCTTTTGGAATGGTGCTTAAATTGTAAAAGAACCCCTAGAAAAGATAAACTTACTAGCCCCGCCACAAATTTTCTAAAGCTTCCAAATGGTAGCATCTGCCAGGTGTCTGGCTACAGTCTTCTAGATCCTCAGCAGACACATGTAATTGGTGGCAGATTTTAGTATGGCTCGTTCCCTTTACTTCCCTGATTTCTTTAATTGCCTTGAGCTCTGAGTCCCCCACTGCACACAGGATAATTTGGGTTAGTAGCCAGGAAAGGAAATGGTAATTCTGTGGCTCAAGAATCACGTAGGGCCAGAGAGTACAGGCGGGGTCAGTAAATGGGTGTTTAATGTATGAATTAATTAACGAATGGCCAAGAAGTAAGTCCTTGGAGATTCCACACCACCACTCTCAGGTTCAATTGCTTTCTTTGACTGAGACTATTTGTCTGTCACCCAGTAGATCCTAGGGACCCAGTCTGCAAGCAACATGCACACGTCTTGGCCTGGAGCATAAAAGAGTAACAAGGAGGCTTTCAGGAATTATTTGACGAGTTAGTGAATGAATGAATGAATGAATACCAGAAAACAATCCTCTTAAGCCTAGGGCACATGACTACAAAATCGTAAGACACTGCCTTACTAAGTTACTTCCTGCTTGTCATGCTGTTCAAAGTCCCTCTCACTTTGAGTACAGACTATCCCTTGCCATGTAACGCAGGGAGGAAATGCACAGGTAACCTGAGCAATGCTCAGGTGCTTTGATCTTTCAAAGGAGAGAATCCTACACCAGCCTTTGAGATGCCGTGTTGACTCTGACAAGCTGAACAGAAGAGATAATGCTGTCTATATGGTTGGTTGTCGGAAGTGAAGTGATTAGATTTCAACTGGATTGTCTGTGACCATCCTGGACCACAGGGTCCGGAAGGCAAGTGCAGAGAGCACACTCGCCTACCCAAGAAGCACTTGCTGAGCACTTGAGGAGGCAGAGAAAATCCTTTCCCAAAGATCAAGTGGCCCAAAGAGGGGCACCTCCAGCCATCTCCATCCTAGGGATGGATCCCCATCCTGGGGGTGGATTTGCTGCTTGTGGGCATCTCAGGGAAACTGACAATGAGAGGAACACATTATCGATTTTGAGAACATCTTACGTTATCTCACTAAATCAGTGCTGGGGAGAGGAACTGCATTCCGGTCTCCAGGTAACTGACATCCAAGCCGTACCTTGATTAGGGATTAAATTCATAAAATCATTGCATAGAACATGGCAAAATGATTTTTTAAAATTCAGTGTCTCCAGATGAAGTGTTCATAAGAATTTACTGTGTTATTTGGGCAACTTTTCTGTAGATTTGGATAGTTTTAAAACTTAAAATTAAAAGGTTTTAAATCAAATGAGTGCAAGTAAAACAAAGGAAAAAGCTTAATAAATTTTTCCTTTGAAAATCAAGGCGGCTGGGCGCAGTGACTCAGGCTTGTAATTCCAGCACTTTGGGAGGCGAGGCTGGCAGATCACTTGAGGCCAGCAGCTCAAGACCAGCCTGGCCAATGTAGCAAAACCCCATCTCTACTAACAATACAGAAAATTAACCAGCTGTGGTGGCACACGCCTATAGTCCCAGTTACTCTGGAGGCTGAGGCATGAAAATCACTTGCACCTCAGAGACAGAAGTTACAGTGAGCCAAGATTGCACCACTGCACTCCAACCTGGGTGACAAAGTGAGACTCTGTCTCAAAAAAATAAATAAAATAAAATAAATAAATCAAAGTATAAAACAGTGTTTACAGCTGCGTGTGATCTGTGTATACAAATGTGGGAGGAAGTAGCTATATGGATGTGTGTGTTTGTAACTGCCCAGAAACTGTCTGGAAGTCACACAGAAAACTGACAATAGTGGCTTCCAGGGAATGAAATTGAAGGCCTAGAGTATAGGAATTGAAGACTTAATTCTCTGTAGACTCTTTTTCACCTTTTATTTGTTTGTTTATTTATTTATTTATTTAGAGATGGAGTCTTGCTCTGTCACCAGGCTGGAGTGCAGTGGTGCTATCTCAGCTCACTGCAACTTGCGCCTCCTGGGTTCAAGAGATTCTTCTGCCCCAGCCTCCCAAGTAGCTGGGACTACAGGTGTGCACCACCATGCTCAGCTAATTTTTATATTTTTAGTAGAGACGGGATTTCACCATGTTGGCCAGGATTGTCTTGATCTCTTGACCTTGTGATCCGCCCGTCTTGGCCTCCCTAAGTGATGGGATTACAGGCGTGAGCCACCAGGCCCGGCCTCACCTTATAAATTTTAACCATCTTTATCTATTTTAACCATCTTAACTATTTAAATGTATCTATCTAAGGATACATAAAAACGAAAACAAATATGTCATGAGACATCCCACCCTGTAATGACAAATACTGACATAACAACTGCTGTACTGTTCCCTTTGCCTGGAAAATCCTTCCTGGTCTTCTCCAGATAAATCCCTACTCGCGATCAAGTCTAAACCCAGAGGTCACCTCCTCACTGAAGCTCTGCCTGATTTCCTCCAGCGAAGTCAGCCCCTCTGTGTTCTCACAGATCCAGGGAGCTGTCTAAAAGGAACTCTGTACCATGATTATTTGTTTGCCAGCCTGGCTCCATCACAAGAAGAGGGGTTCTTTGGAAGCAATGGTACAGTTTCATTGTTGTATTGATACACATGATTTATTATTGTATCATCAGCACCTAGTCCAAGGCCTAACATAGGGATGGTTCTCAAGATGACTGATGAGTGAACACATCCAGAGTCTTTTCTCCTCTTGCCATTTTTACCCCTCACTCACTGGATACATTCAGTCGCATCCTGTTGCATTAGCCAGAACCAGCTAAGTCTCCTTTAAAACTCAAGTGGAGACTAGAATGTGAAGAAAGGGGAATGCGTATACACTGTTAGTATGAATGCAGATTAATACAACCTCCATGAAAACAGTGTGGATATTTCACAAAGAATTGAAAATAGAGCTACCTTTCAGCCCAGCAATCCCACTACTGGGTATCTACTTAAGGGAAAAGAAATCATTATATCAAAAAAGAACCTGCACTCATGCGTCTATTACAACACTATTCACAATAGCAAAGTCATGGAATCAACCTCAGTGCCCATCAAAAAATGACAGGATGAAGAAAATGTGGTGTACGTATGTGTGTATATATATGTGTGTATGTGTGTGTATATATACATATATGTGTGCATAAAATGTGGTATGTATGTGTGTATACATACATATATGTGTGCATAAAATGTGGTATATATGTATGTTTATGTATGTGCATATATACACGCATGTGTATATATACATATATGTGCATATATACACACATATATGTACATGTGCGTGCATATACATATACGCACATATGTATGTATATACATATATACACATAAAGAATGCATGTGTTACGTGTGTGATATATTCCACATATATGTGTGTATAGAGAGAATGTATGCATGTGTATATATACACACATATATACATATATACACATACACATGTGTGCATATATGTATACATGTGTGTATGTCTATATATGTATATATAGACATATATGTATTTGTGTATATATGTGTATCTGTACACACATACATCCTCTCTATACACACATATATATGTAGAATATACATACACACACACATATATACACACACACTATGTTCTTTTTTATGGCTGTATAGTATATTATGAAATACTACACAGCCAGGCTGAGGCAGGAGAATGGCGTGAACCCAGGAGGCAGAGCTTGCAGTGAGCTGAGATCCGGCCACTGCACTCCAGCCTGGGCTACAGAGCGAGACTCCGTCTCAAAAAAATAAATAAATAAATAAAATAAAATAAAAATGAAATACTACACAGCCACAAAGAATACTACATGGTCATAAAAAAAAGAATGAAACCATGTCTTTTGCAGCAACATAGATGAAGCTGGAGGCTATTATCCTAAGTGAAAAAACTCATAAACACAAAATCCAATACTACATATCCTTAGTTATGAGTGGGAACTAAATAGGGGGTACACATAGATATAAAGATGGCAATAATAGACACTGGGGACTCCAAAAAGGGAGGAGGAGGGCTGAAAAATTACTTATTGGGTATAATGTTCATTAATTTGGTGATGGGTGTACTAGAAGCCCAAACCTCACCATTATGCAAAATGCCCATACAACCAACATGTACATGTATCCCCGAATCTATTATTGAAAAAAAAAAAAAAACCTCAAGTAGAGATTTAGGACATTGCCATACCAAAATAACTGTAATAGTAATTGCCCTCCAACTCCCTCCCATCCCAGCTTGGTTAAGACTGTAAGTCAAGGTACAAAAGAATTGGAAGACACATTGATCAATAGGAGGCACTACACTGCTGTGCTTAGAGTGGAGACCCTGTCTCTACCCCTTGCTTATCAGGGGTCCTCAGCAAGTTTTTTAACCTCTCTAAACCTCAGTATCCTCATCTATGAAAGAATCATGACCCCTGCACATAGCAGCCAAAGTCTTGGTGACGTCAAACAAGATAATAAATGTAAAGCACATAGCACAGTGTCTGGTACAAGGGCATGCTCAGAAAATTCAAAGTCATTGACCCCTTTGCCCATCACTAGCTAAATAAAGCAAGATCAAAGAACCACAACTTTAGTTGAGGTTTTTCCTTTAGTAATGATTTTGTGCAGGGACTGGATGTTCAGGTGGTCTACCACATAAGGGCTTCATGTAATCATTAGTTGATTGTGGTGATGACAGCCACATTGTACGCACTGAAGAGCTGCAATGTGTAGGCAACAAGTGTCCTAAGTGTCTGTTTATGATTCTGATGACACCAGATAGAGACAGATACTTGGCCTCCTTCTCCACAGTGGCCTACATCCCAAAATAGGAAATATGCATTCACAGACAGAACCAGCAGCACAGGGGGCTAGGAAGCAGACTGCTAACACTTCAAGCTGTCAGGGACAATGCAGAGCCCGGTGCGTTCTGCAGCACGGGTGAGTTGCCCCTGAAGCAGCTTTCCGGGATTCATTCCTATGCAAATGAAAGATAATTGGGTGACCTGAGACCAGCAATTCCTGCTGGTTATTACTCAGCA
The DNA here is from genome assembly GCF_003255815.1 of Theropithecus gelada. Classification (NCBI taxonomy): domain Eukaryota; kingdom Metazoa; phylum Chordata; class Mammalia; order Primates; family Cercopithecidae; genus Theropithecus; species Theropithecus gelada. The sequence continues at coordinate 22,856,138 of NC_037688.1, forward strand.
GGATGCCAATGTGTGTACACTTCTCTTGAGCAAAGGGCAAATCTCTTCCACTTCTCCAGGATGTTAATTTCTAGGCCCCTGTGCTCTACTGAAAACCCAGCAAGGTCACAGGGCTTAGAAGCCTTATCCTGTAGCTGATCGGATAATTCCTCCTGTGCTCCGAGAAGGTTCTTAAGTAAGACACGTGTGCTAGAAATGGAAGCTCAAGCTCCAGTGGATTTCACTGTAAGTTAACTAGAGTGTCGATCCTGTGAACCCATGCCACATTTGTTTGAAGTCTCTCTCCGTCTTTCCTTCCCACTTGGATTTTGACTGCCATATGTAGTTACCTGACTGTAAACTCCTTGAGGAAAGAGGAAGTGCCCTTTCATCTCCGCCTGTGTTTGTGGCATGTCATAGGTGCCTGTTCAAGAAAACCTGGCATCTTGACCTGATTGGGAATCAAGAATCTGAGTCTCAGCTAAAGTCATTGGTTAGTTTTGTTCTTCAAAATCCTTACAGTGCGATCAAGAACAAGTCCTTTCCTCCACCAGGCACAGAATTCTCTTCCATCAAGAAGAAGCTTATCCTGAAAAATCAAAGGGTTGTTCCAGTTGCATTCCTGCTGTTTTATGTTTTGCTTTGTTTTATGAAGGTTTCATGCCACCAACATTGGAGCAATTTACCTTCCTCTCTTTGGAATAAAAGCTTTGCAGAACTCTTCAAAACAGACTGTTCTTAATTTCCAGGTTAAAAAAAAAAACTAACAGATTTCCTAGACATGAAATTAAATTCAAGTACTTTCTATTTACCTTCTCACTCTGATTCATGCATACATCATTCTAATTGCCCCTATTATCTAGAAAAATAGAAAATGTCACTTGCACATCTTCTTGAGGAATGCAAAGGGCCGATGAAATGAAGAGGCCCATTTGGCTCAGCAGAAATGAGATGATCATCATTTACAGACATACCCACAGGAGGGATGCACGTCCTCTGCTGAGCCAGGCTTCGAAGCAAATGAGTGCAAAATAAGCAAATGCCAGAGAAGTCAGTTATACAATTTCCAAATCATTCTGGTGCGTTTGTAGGGAAGTGCCATTTTGCCTCTAGGATAAGTGTTCTCATTCATTGGTTTATTCCCTTAACAGATATTGACCAGATCATGAGAGAAAGAGGTGGGGACTCTTCACACTGAAATTTTTTCCCAAAACAGACCCACATTAACACAAGAGTGTAAAATACCTGAGAAATTATCAGAAATTTAGAGTTCCCTGTCACAGAGGACTACCATCTATTTAACAACAGCTTGTGTGGGCTGCAAGAAAAGCCCCTGGCCTTATGTGGAGATAATGGTTTTTGCCCAAAATATGGGAGATTCATTCAGGAGAAAGGCAGACAAGGAGAGTGGTAAAAGACACAAACTCTAGCTAAAGTTAGACTTCCCATAAATACAAATTCCAAGGATAAAAGTTACAGCACTATGGCCATAGACAAGTTATTTATCTTCCCTGATTTGCTTTGGCTCTGTGCCCCCACCCAAATCTCATCTCAATTTGTAATTTCCATGTGTCGCAGGAGGAACCTGTAATTCCGAAGTGTGGAGGGAGGGAGATGATTGGATCATGAGGCAGTTTCCTCCGTTCTGTTCTTGTGATACTGAGTGAGTTCTCACAAGATCTGACAGTTTTATAAGGAGCTCTCCTCCCTTCACACTTGCTTCTCTTCTCTCTTCTGCCACCTTGTGAAGAAGATGCTTACCTCTCCTTCCGCCATGATTCTAAGTTTCCTAAGGCCTCCCCAGCCATGCAGAACTGTAAGTCAATTAAACCACTTTCATTTATAAATCACCAGTCTTAGGGAAGTTCTTTATGGCAGTGTGAAAACAGACTAATACATTCTTCAAGATTGAGTTTTCTCATTTATAAAACATTTGACATTAATAATACCTACCACATAAGGCTTTTGGAAGGATTAAGGGGAGTCATACCTTTAACATCCTTAGGAACCTGACATATAGTAAGCATGCAAAACCTGTTAGCTGCTGTTATTATGACTTTTCTCTGAGTAGTCACCGTAGTCCACCTTCCTCACATTTAATTAAAAATATACCGAGGGCCCCTATTCATTTGCTTAATAAATACTTACTAAGTGCATACTTTGGCCCGGATACAGTACTTGCAACTGGGAGCACAGTGGTCCCAAATAAGTCCTGTCCTCAAAAATCTCCAGGTCTAGCTGGGAAGACAGACAACTAAATAGACAATTACAGTCCAATGTGGAAATCACTGTAAATGGCGTAATCCCTGGCTGCTAAAGTATTGTCTAGGTAATCTTAGCCTATTAGAAATAGCTCCTTAGCGATAGTGAAGTCCAAGCTAAGATATAAAATGTCTTAAGAGTGCTTATGAGGTGAGAGAGATTATGAGGTTTTGGGGAAATAATGGCTGTGCCCCATGAGGAGGTCCTAGAGTGGATGTATATAATACAGGCAAGGTAGAGAGGGAATAGCAGCTGAGAGATGAATCTGGACAGCAAAACAGTGGCCCTTCTCATTAAAGGATCCTAGAAACTTGTTAAGAAAAGCTTATTTCTATCATCGAAAGGGAATAAGTGGGAAAGTAACATAATGTGAGGATTTAAGAACATTGTTCAGGATATATATAGATCATGGATCACATTGGAGCTGATGAGGGAGAAATAACCCTGGAGGCAAAAAGACTTATTAGGTGACAATTTCAGTAACATTGGAGAAAAAGAGTTTGACTTGCATTTGAACAGTGGCAATAGGGATAGTGAGAAACAAAACTACTTCAGAGATAGACAAAGAATAGAATGAATAGGAATCAAGAGGAATTAACTGCTATTGGGGGTGAGGGGTTGAGAGGCTTAAAGTATTCTGCCCGTGTTTCTACTCTGGGTGAATTTTGATACTATTACAGGAATGCGGGGCCCAGGAAAAACCTGGATTTAACATACATGTTTTAAGGCACCACTGGACATCCACATGGAGATGAGTCATAGGCACTTGGATAAGGAGGTCTAGATTCCCCAAAAGTGGAAAGTCACGCTGGTAGAATTCATTCTTAAATTTCTATCTGGATATTTAGATGTCTCCTATGAATATTGCTCCAGTTATCACCGAGCAGATGGAGAAGGTAAATGGATTCACAGAATCCTAAAATGTAAGAACTGTTAGAAATCCTAGGTCCAGCCACCCTGGCAGCCCAGTAAATGGCTCATTAATCTCATAGCCCAGACAGTGAATGGCAGAGCTGGATCTGGGAGTAGAAACCAGGCCTCCTGGCTCATGATCGAGGGCCCTGTCATTTGAAGTCTAAAAGGTTCAGCCTCCTAGCAATCTCATTTCCTTGTGGGATATAAGCTACTTTGTTCCCATTTTAAGACTTATTTCCAAAAGAAAAGGAGAAAAAAGCAACATGGCAATCATCTCAGTTGGCCTGTTTAGCCGAGTCCTTGCTAAAGAATTATAATTCCTTTAGTTCCTTCTTTCTCCTCCAGATCTTACTACTACTAGCACATAATAGGTGTTCAATAAAGAGAATCCAATAACATTAACACTGAATAATCACATTCCTCACTACTGAAAAAGGTAGGCCTTTCTCTCCCTCTCAGATTCTACTTTCAGCTTTAGTGAAGTTCCAAATCAAGCCACATTTGAGAGACAGACATAATCTCCATCTTGACATACATAGTAACATGTGAATTGTTCAGTAATGTTAGTCCAGCTTACCTTCTTCACCCATTGGACACTTGCTGCCAATTTCTGTAACACACTCCACCCATCTGATTGGTCACTCAACAAAGGACAACAGGAAGGAATGTCACAGGGCCGCCGAGCCGAAAACACAGTGATTTCTGCAAAAAGTGAAAGGATCATTAATAACCTCCTGGTGGCATGAATTGACAAAGTGATACAATATTATACACAGTTGCATATGACAGACTTTTCTCTTAGAAGATGACAATCCAGGTGTGCAAAGAGAGAGATAAACCAATTACTAAAATTATGTGAAAAGTAGGAAAAACTTATCATGGATTTATAAATACCATTGGATAGTGTGATTAACCATATATGCATTTGGTACTATGATGACAATGATAAAGCAATTCTACATACAACTTCTTATAACATGCCGTGCAATTCACATACATTTGCTCTTGCATGAAGAACAAGCTGATGGGGGAAGGTATGAATACTTAGAGCCCATTTCTGATAGAACCTATGTTCCAAAGCCAAAGCAATGTCTTCCTTCCTAAAGTGAGAAGCACTGTTCTGGTGTTGACAGATCCTCATGAACAACAGGCTCAAAGACGAAGAGCAGCAATAGCGGTGGTGGTTATAGGAGATGCTATCCCCACTCCAGCAGACCAGAGCACTGGGCTGACAGGGTTGCAAGTCTTTTCAAGATTGCATTTCCCCCGCCCACAACACCACATTTTAGACTTTCTGTGTGGGGGCTATGTTCTGCTTGGATTCTGGTCTGATTCATCTTCATATCTCCCAAAATGTCTAACACATTTCCTAGCCCAGAGCATCTGTTCAATGCATATTTGTTGAGTGAATAAAGAAACGAATATGGAGTGTCTAAACAGCTGTCATCTTTAAAAACTGAGGCACTGAACCAAGGAAGGTGCCAGCTGGCATAGCTTCACTAACACAACAGCATAAAGGAGCTCTTGAATGTCCTTCATCTCTAGGCTTCTACCTTCTAGGATCAACTCAGCCTGAATTAGGGGCTTAAACAGCTTATTTCTTTGACTTGACTTAATTTCTTTCCAAATTTCTTTCCTTGTCTGATATTGCTTCCATCTAATAATCCTACACAAAGCCTTCTCCAAAAGAACAGACAAGCAAACAAAAGCCCTTTTTAGTGAAGGGTTGTGAATGGACCTTAGATCTACTAAATTTTTTTCATAGAGCCTGGTTTTGGTGACTGTAGCAAGATGAACAATAAAGCTGTCCTCTTGTGTGCTATTTATCCAAATGTCAGGACAGAGTAACACTGGAGTTATTCCCGGAGGCACAGGGAGTCATGGAGGAAATGCTACACGCAGCAGTTCACGCAATGCATAACAAATGAGGAAGGACCCTGCTTGTCAACCATGTTACATGCTGCAGCCAGTCTCCAAAATTGCCCCACAATAACCCAGACCCTCTGATAGGCATGCCCTTGTGCAGTCTCCTTCTATGGGACTATGAGCTGGCTCTGCATAACAATGAAACAGCAGAACTGACACTATGTGAACCAGGAGAGAGGGGCTTCCACCCTGATCGGTCCAAAAGGCAAAGCATTGAACCAAAGAAAATTACTATTGAGCCTTAAGATTCACTGGTATTTGCCTTTTTATATAAACTTGCTTGGAACCCATCACTACTTTCTTTTTTCCAATTTCTCCCTTTTAGAAAGGGAATGCCTATCCTACACCTGTCCCACCACTGTATTTTGGAAGCACGTAATTTATCTTATTTCATAGGTTCACAGCTGCAGACAAATGTTGCCCCAGTATGAACAGCACTTTGAATCTCATCCATACTGATTGTGTCTCAGGATGAATAGTATTCGGAGTCTCACTCATACTTATTTAGATGAGAATTTGGACTTTAGACCTCAGAATTTATGCTGAATCAAGTTAAGATGTTGGAGGTTGCTGGTATAGAATGAATGTATTTTGCATGCAAGAAGGACATGAATTCTACAGGATCAGCAGTAGAATGTTATGGGCTGAATGTTTTTGTTCGCCAAAATTCACATGTTAAAGCACTAACCCACAATGTGATAGTATTCAGAGGTGGGGCCTATGGGAGGTAATTAGGTTTAGATGACATCATGAGGGATTGTTCTTCTAAGAAAAGGAAAAGAAAGCAGAGCTCTCTCTTTGTTTCTGCCATGTGAAGACATGGTGAGAGGATGTTGTCTGCAAGCCATGAAGAAGATCCTCACCAGGAACTGAACCTACTGGTTTCCAGGACTTTGAAAAATTAAGATCTGTGGTTTAAACCACCCCATCTGTGATATTTTGTTATAGCAGCATAAGTGGACTAATACAGAAACCCTGTAGCTTATCTTGTGCTTTTTGAACGCTTGCTCTAGGAGAAGTTGACTGCCATGTCAAAAGTTCAAATACTTGATATTACTGTGCTATGAGAAAGCTCCAGACCACCAGGTAGAGAAGCTGTGTGGATGGAGAGAGAGGTGTCAGTCCATTTCCAGCTCTTTCAGCCTTCCAAGTGAGGTGCCAGACAGGGGGCTAAAGTTGTCATCTTGGATACCTAATCCATTCAAATCTTCCTGTAACTCCAGCCATCTGACTACATGGCAGGAAATAACAAGTAAGAATACCTAAATGAATTCAATCAACCCAGAGAACTGTAAGAGATAGTAGTAAGTTGTTGCTGTATGCCACTAAATATTAGGATGTCATGTTATTCAGCAATAGATAACTGGAATGTTATAAACAGGGATGGAAAAGATATTTGCCATGTATCTCACCAATGAATTACCCTTAACCACATATAACCATCCTGGGTATTATGAACGCCATCTCACCCTACAACACAAAAAGGTAAGACTCTTGCTGAAAGTGTTCAGCCAATAATACCCCGGGTATGGTTGGAATCCAGCAGTGCTGACTTCATAGCCCATGTACCTTCTGTTTTCCTTCTCTAGTCTTCTGTTAATAATGCAGCTGTTACTGTGGCCAGCATGTTTAGAAAGGTTGACTTCTCAAATCTATAAAACACTTATTGAACTCCCCACTGTGTCTTGCATTCTTTACCTCCCTTCAAAATGTTTCCTATAGAAATCCTTTCTCCAAAAGCCTGTACAGTCAATCAAAAAAGCTTTGGAAGAAAAGCAGAAATAGACGGTGAATTGTCTATGAATTCTAATCACTGCAAACATTAGAGAAAGAGGGACTGTGGATTCTGTGAAAAATTTTGGTATACAATTATGTTTCTTAGAAAAAAAAAATGAACATACAAAATCCAAGTTGTTCTTTATGCTTTTAGTGTAGTTGATGGAGCTAAGACGGCTTTGCAGGCTATAGCGGGTTGTCTGTTTCTGCATTCTCCGCACTGGCCTTCATGGCTGGAATGTTCATTTTCCTTCATCTTCCCCACAGCTCATGACTCTCCCAGACTTGGGATCATGTGTTCCCCTCTGAGCCAGGAAGCTACACTCCAGTCTTGCTGCACCCACTTCCTACCTACTCTCAGGACTTCTCTCTGCCATCTTCCCAGCTCTGCACACCATCATGGGCTGTCTTCAAGTACAGCGCCATTGTCATCTATCAGCCCTTCCATCACTGCGGTTGGCTGCCCACAGCACTAAGCCTCTTAGGGGCTCAGACAGTACATGCCATATACTATTTCAGAGAGACTAGAAATCAGGAAAAAGAACACCGTGAAGCCCAAGTGCATAAAGTAGAATGAAGGACATACTCGGTAAGCATATCAAAATCAAGGAAGATAGTCAGGGGCAGATGCAGCTGTGACTGTAGCAGCTCCCTTTTGCTGAGCTCTGATTGTGTGGAAGGCTCAGTACGTGAAGAGCCGTATCCTTCCTTTTGCCACTTTCCCTCTCTTAGGATCTCCGTTAAAATGGAAAGAGTTGCCAATGAAGGGAGCAGCATAGCCCAAGGAGATAAGAGTTTCTCCATTTTACAGATGAAGAAACTGAGGCTGAATGGCATATGCCCAAGTGCATAGAGCAAGGAAGTAGCATAACTGGGCTGGATCAATAAATCCACTCCTTTTTCTCCAGGTTTAAGAACCCACCGGGAGGCCCACTTCCCAGGGCAAAGCATGCCTATTCCCGTGGTGTGTGACTACAGATAATTTCTACTTTTTGGTAAAAACACAATGGAAAGGCCAGCTGCAGTGGCTCTTGCCTGTGATCCCAGCACTTTGGGAGGCTGAGGCAGGAGGATCACATGAGCTCAGGAGTTCAAGACTAGCCTGGGCAATATGGCGAAACATATATATACATATATACACACACATACACATATATACATATATATACACATATATACACACATACATACACACACACATATATATATCGTTTGAGCCTCGGGGGTTGAGGCTGCAGTGAGCCAAGATCACGCCATTGTACTACAGCCTGGGTGACAAAGTGAGACCCTGTCTCAAAAACAAAACAACACAAAACAAACAAACAAAAAAACACCACAATGGGAAATTTCAGATATTTTGGAACATAGTTGATTAAAGCAAACTATAATTAAATGTTTATATATTATTCTTGTATAAACAAGTGAAATATCAGGTTTTTAAAACTTTTCTTTGGCGAAGAAGTTGAACACCGGCCATCCACTTTTCTGGTGGTCTAGAAATACCAATTTGCTTTGTTGATGTTGCTCTGTGCAGGCAGGAGAAGGGGCCACACGTATGCAGCCATCCCTGGGAGTCTGCAGATGGGGGCTTCTTCCTTTTTTGGGCATCATATGTTTCTGACATTGTTGAAGGGATGATTAAACTCAATTAATAATCTCCATTGGGTGTTTTTCTTTCCTGTTATTGCAAAGTTCCAAAACCATATGGTAAATCATATTTCGTAAGATAGGATTGTAGATCACAATTTTTTTTGTAAAAATAATGAGAGAAGCAGGAAGCTATTGCATGTGAGAGAACAAGACTTAAAATCAAGTTTTTCCTCCTCCAAGCTAGTTTGAGTTTGGGCAAGCAAGAACTTTCTGAGCCTCAGTTTCCTCACTGTAAAATGGGGATAACAATTATTTTGTAGAATGATTGTGGAGAATAATCATAATACATGCAACACTTCACTTATACACTCAAAAATCAACAGTTGTGATTATGAAAAGATATATTGTGCTTCTATGATTAAACAGTTTACCTTTTACTGTATATTTGCTATTCAAAAACCCCTATAATAGATGCGTAAGCATTTATACAGAACTAATATTGACATGTGCATAAATATTAACATGGAATCTTACCACATGTAATTAATATTTATCTATAAGCATTTTGCATATTTTTTTTCAGATGAGGAATCTGAGTCTCAAAGAAATTTAGAGACCCCTCAAAGTTCCTGGACTCAGCTTAGACCTCTGCTCCCACTGTGTGGTTCAGGGATACCAGCTGCCCTCTGCTCATCCCTTCCTGCACAATCTTCAAGGCTGGCTCCTTACTGCCTGCACAGAGGATGATGCCCAGCATCTATCTGTAATTAGAAGAAAGCATCCATAAAGAGTTTCTGAGCTCCAAATGGATTTGACACAGTGGCCTTTTAAATCAAACTCTTACTACGATTATCTTCATTTCTATTTAGTAGTTTTTCTAAGTAAGCCATGCTTTTAGAGGCACCTAATGCAAAGTGACAACCTTCACCATTTTCCAAAGCGCCGATGGACGGGCGTAGAGGGAGTCCATTGTCACCATGGTAATTACTGCACAATACCTGACGGCCAATGGACGGTCAGGAGGCTCAGGCAGCCGCTGAATCCGGCATTGTCCAGGCCTGATAAAAAGACTAGAGGCCTTGAAAAGCCAGGGAGCAGGATCTCACAGCTCTTTCCCTGAGCCCTGAAAGGGCCATTGTGCTGCCACCATAAATTCTGGGTTCCCCGGGCACTTGACAACTGAAGCCAGGGACAATAGAATTCTTGTGTCCAACAAAACACTCCTTGTCCAATGCCGGTCTTATCAGCCGCATTTACAAATGTCTTTCGTTGTACCCAAATAATTCCCTATTAGAAGGGCTATTGGGAGCAGAACTAAATAAATATTCACAGCTTTTGTCATATCTTTGGGAAATGAATAAACAAACAGTCATCTAGCATATGAGCAAACCTCCTACTACTCACTACATTTTATCCGTATTTCTTGCCCAAATTATGTAGCTTCACTTTTTCCCTTTCACATAATTGACAACCGCGGTACTAGAAGCTCCGGTTTTCTGTGCCGTCTACTACACATCATCGGTATTATTGCGTTGGTGCTTCTACATGCGTTTTGTACAAATTACTCTTCCCCACACCGCTGGATTTTTATTTCTGCCTCCTGAAAGAGGAGGAAATTAGAACCCAGAGAAGTTGAACAACTTGCCGAAGATAACCAAGCCAATGAGTAGCAGAGTGGGAATTCCAATCTAGATTTCCCTTGCTCCAAAGACTCTTCCCTTACCACTCAGCAATGGTGATTTTGCTACTGAATAAAGAGGAATAAAAGTTAGAATAAGGCGAAATATCTAAGCACAACCACTATAAAATTTGCACGTGTGTATATATATATATATACACACACACACATATATATATAGAGAGAGACTATATTATTAACAACTGAGAACAGCTAGAATAGAAAGAAAATTAAAAGTCTTTCTCCAGAAGAGTATATTTTATTTTTGCCTAAAATGCTAGCAGTTTCACTTTTTAAACTTTTTTTAGGGTGAAAGTGAGAAGCAGACAAAAATAAGTATAAGCACGCTACAGGAAAGTTTTAAGGATGTCTATATGGTCAGTATGTAAAGTTTTCTGAAGAACTACTAGGGTGAACAAAGCAACCAGCGTGCACACAATCACATATGCTCCAGAATAACTTTAACCTCTTCTTCTGTAGCTGATTTTATTTTAGTTGTTTGTCTCCTTGTCATGTATGGATAAATATCTAAACATTTGAATGCAATGCACATGATCAAACAGAAATCCCCTTCTCGATAGAAGCCACCAACTAGAAGAATAGCGATTTTTACATTAAAAAAAAACCTGACAATATTAAAATTCTAAATGGCTCCCTATCAGGTCAGGAGATGCCCACACTCCACATTTATTAACACAGCTTATGCATCTGTCTCCTATCTGTCCCCAGCCTCACCTGCCCACCTTACCTCCTGCTTCAGTAAGTATTGCTGTTCCTGAGCCTGGCAGGCTTTGCACCTCTGTGCTTCCCTGCATCTGACCCCTTCTTTCATTTACTGTTAGTGTGACTTTGGTGGAAGTTCTCCTCAGTACCTAGTATAAACTCAGAGGGCTTCAGGATTCCCTTAGTGTAACATAGTGCTTTTTTATGTCTTCCACAATTAGAGATCTTTGATATTTATGGCTATTTGGTCCTCCCAACTTTGCATCAAGGAAGCTGTGAGCTATTTGAGGACAGAAATCACATTATTATTCTCACTTTTGTTTGGCCCGGGTCAGTACACTGCTAACCCTCCACAGGGCTAGAATATTGAAGAAATAAATGAATGGTAGTAGTTAGACAAAGAATGACCACAAAATTATATATTTTTTAATTTAAAAGATTAAAAATACCTATTGCCTTTTATCTACTTGATGTCAAATGACAGATATAATTTGTAATTTGTTTTCAAGGACCGTAATAATGTACTCACTTGGCGCAAATTATTCAGCTTTGATAAATGCAACGTGGCACTGTTTGGTTTGTTTTCTATAATATTTTAATATTTCAAATCAGTAAAGTAGGTTATCATTTTGCAAATAATTGACTATTAACAATAAAAGACTGGGAAACCAACAGGTATTTTCTGGCTAGCATTAAATGCCTGTGTTTGTGCAAGTATTAAGTTTGAAAAAGTGTGGTCAATATTTTCTAAACACTTCACATGCCAAATGAAGCATTTAATCATCTTTGGGGATTTAAGGCATGAATGCCATCATGTACAAATGATGCTAATTCTCAGCATTTCTCTAGCTCTCAGAAGCTGAGTCTTCTCCAGACACAACTTAATCCAAACAGGCAATGATGATGACTACAATTTATTGAGAATTTCCAACGGACCAGGTCCTGGGCTAAGTACCTTCCTGCAATATACAATTTCATCTTATGACAATCAGGTACTGTGGTTTTTCTTCATTTCACAACTAGGAAACTGGAGCACAAAAAGACTGAGTAAAGTTGCCCTCAATCACAAAGCCACTCACCAGTGAAGCCAAGACTTGGGCACAGGCAGTTTGAATCTATAGCAATTCACTGAACAACTGTACGCTACTCCATTCCTTGGCTATAAAATAGGGCACTAAATTAGGAAAGTAGTCCAGAGATTTAAAAGAAACATGACTAAGGACTGCATCACTTTACCAGGCTACCTAACTATCCAGAAAAAGCAGAAACCAACTACGAAGGAGAACCCATGCATGTAATGAAGAACAACAAAGACCTTTAACCAGACCCAAGGCCTGAGACAGTCTCTTGTATTTTATCAAATCTAGGCAACTTCCAGACAACCAAGAAATCCGCTTATTTGCAAGTTTCTGGAGTACACAAATCTACATATTAATAAAGTCAGAGAAGTGCTGCAAACACACACACACACACACATACACACACACACACACACACTGCAGTGTTTGTTGTCTGCCAGAAATAGTCACAGCGTCCCGCTATCTTTTCATAGTAAGAAAAGTAAACTGCATAGTCCATAGCAATACGACTGATTTATGATATAATAGGAGAGAGCTCCCTCTGGGGCTATTATACTCAGAAAGAAACAAAATAAGGTTTCTCAAAATTAAGTGGGACTATCCTTTTGCAATATAAAATTAGGTTAAGAAAAAAATGCCATTTTGTTATTTGCTTCTTCCAAGGCACTTATTCTGAAGATACAAGCTGTGCCAATTCTGCTTGTCTATAAACTCCACAGGGATAAGAAGCATATATGTTTCCTTGTCCACTTTGTAATCAGACAAAGGTACAAACTAAATGCTTCAAAAGAGCTTTCAAACCAATGACTTAGTAAATAAAAATCTGAGCCCTGGACATAGTGGTCTCACCTATTTGCAAGTGCTTCTGAAGGGCTGCAGTGAGTGGAGACTGATTTTCTTCAGGCAGAAATTTGAATTTGGCCACAGAGGGGCTGACGTGAGCCAGGGAGAGAGTCTAGCGGGTGCTCTACATCCTCATCACACCTCATTAAGTACACTGGATTCACTCAGGGTCGGCAGGGGAATCAGGTCCTTAAAATGTTTCAGTTTTGCGTTTGCTGCACTTTATTGGTGGAAGAACATTCTTCACTGATAGGCACAAATTTTGACATTCTTAAAGAATGGGAGAAATCATTTGTCAATATCGAGAATCTAATATTTTCGTAGGAAGCTTTATATAGGCTGTTCTACCTCGATTTATTTGTAAGTCATATGTGTGTGTGCTTCAGATGTAAATGTGACTGCACACACACACAAACACACATCCTCAAGGATGCATTTGCTGTTTTTATCTTTTCATGTTTTAAACTCTTTGGATGGTTACTTTTACTAACTCCATTGTTAAGAACTGAAAATAAAGAGGAAAAAAAATAAATGAAACACTGTCAACAGCTATGTGGAGCTGGGTCATCTTACCAGACTGTGCTTGGATCATGAGTGTGGAAATGACAGAAAAAATGGTCCTGTTTGTCTGCACATCAGTGGATCAGAAGTTTGGGGAGGTCTTCTTCTACAATATTCATTTATTAATTCTCTATCATACGGCTTCCATCAAGAAAATGAGGCTGGATACCTACACTTCATCTTAGCCAAAAGGCCAAGAAATGAGGAGGCTGTCTTAACAGGTTTTTAACATGCCTCCTTGGCTTTGATATCTGCAAATGTTCTATATAGAGAGATATAAAGATATATAATAGTATCTATATGTGTGTTAGTATACACACACACACACACACACACACACGCGTACATGTGTACATATTATTCACAACTTGATCATTCATATTTGTAAACATTTCAGTCACTTTCTTTATCCAGTAAGTAAATGAATTTTGGCATCGGGTACCAGGGTAGATTTGATGAGCAGTAAGGTTGTTTCCTACTTTGAAATGACAGAACTTTGTAATTGGAATAATCAGTTCCCCTGGCTGAAAGCATCCCACCTCCCTCCATCGGTGTTCCAACCACACTTTGGGAAACACAGAGCTAAGAGCCGGTACTTCTCTAGTGTTCAACATGAGTTGGGGATTTCATGGGTCAAATCCAATACCATGATGTAGCCATCTTCAAGAGGACACTGCATGTGCAGAAGACCTTGGGGGCCAGGGAGGGGTCACCTTTGGCTCTCAGAGTGATGTGTACGTACGGCCAGTTTTCAGAGCCAAGATGGTCCTCAGAGAAGGCCCAGAGGACCTTATCTAGGAGCCAAACCAAGGGGGCATGTCCCCCAGCAAGCCAAGGGGCCAAGTTGTGGAATTAGAAAGACTTTGGCATAAGATGCAGCTGCAAGCTGATTCCTGTTTGGGCCTCTATGACTCGTCAGTTCTGTGACTTAGGACTCTGTTTCCTTACCTGTAAAATGAGCATCATAATACCTCACATTCCTGTGGCAAGCACAGAGGTAATATTGTGTGCAAATAACGCTATTGTTTCTGACATAAATTTACTGTTCACTAAATATAAGTCAATACCATCAGGGTTCTGTTATCAGGGTTCTGTTACAAAGACTCAACATAAAAAAATTAATGCAATACCTGACACAACAGAGGCCCCACCAATTGCCAGATTACTGGCCTTCAATGACAATAAATGCGGGAAATAGAGACATACATTTTCAATTCTTTTCAGTCCTGATGTCAGCAAAGAGAAAGTCTCTGTTTGCAGTGATTTCTGAACAAACCTTTTTTTAACAAAGACAAGGCAGTCTCAGGCTCAGAGAGGATTCAATTATGTTGTTTCCTTTTAATTATATCTGTTTTTTGGCTGCCTCATATTTATGACAAGAGATATTGACTTGCCAGAAATTAGAGCAATATAATTTTCTTCAAAAAAATTTTTTTAAATAGCAGAAAGTAGAAGGAGTCAAAAGAAAATATTAAGTAAATAACAATGTGAATCGTATCCAGATATTAGGGAGGACAAAACCTGAATGATTGAGAGGTGGGGAACATGGATCCATGGCACCACAACTATTTTATGGACAGGGAGACGGAGGCCCAAGGGGGACATGGGTGAAGAGTGGCACCTACAGCATCTAATCCGCTCCAGACCCTGCCTCCAGCATCCCAGGGTCTCTGCACCACATCTTCATTAATATCACACGTCAGGTCAGCTACACAAGGGGACTGCAAAAAATGATCACAGTTCTCTTCCAAGGGCAGAGAAGGAATTACAGGGAGAGACAAATGCCAGTTCTGACATGGTGGTGGAGGAGGGAGCAGTGGCTAAAGCCCTACAGGAAAGTAGGTCTTCATGAAAAAACTAGGTTGAAGACTCACCCGGCCCACTCTCCACCTCATGCCCTGTGACTCATGCCATGCATTTTACCAATACCCTGTTTGATTCCAAAAAGAATTTCAGGCCGCCTACAAAGGTGCATATAGTACAAACACATATGAGACTATTTTGAACACTAAAAATGTGAAAAGGTGAAAGAACAGCATGAAATAATTTGAATGAAGGTCATATGCAAAGCTTGGTCTACGAAGTCATATTAGTTGCAAGGGCTGCCTCACAAAAGGGACAGGGACACACGACCTGGCACAGGACCACAGCACCCATGAAGAAAAACTGGTGCTCAGCTGGATTGCAGCCATTCTGGGTACTGATGCCAGAATACTATTTATCCCATTGGTTCTCATAGAGACAATCCCGTGCAAGACACAAAGCAGCATTCTTAAACATAGTGGAAAGATAATTATTGGGCCGCTTAGAACAGCATCACTGGCCCACACAGGTGAAGGAAGGAGACAGAGGAAGACACTCAACAGCATCTCTCTGCCAGGAGGACCTGAGAGCCAGTCCATCTTTCACACGGCTGTACAGGCACACCCTAAACCAGGGGCCTGCTCATGCCAGGGTGCAAAGCCCTCAAGGTCTCCTTGGATTGGTCTCCTCTCCTTTAACAATAGCCAAGCCTGCTATGTTCCAGATACTGTGCTCAAGTGGAGTGTCACATAGATAACCCCTATTTGAAAGTGGAGAAATCTAAGATGGAGAGGGTGAATTATTAATGCCACCTGCCTTGCTAGTAGGGATTCACATCCATGCAGCCTGACTCCAGAGCATCCTCTCTTAAGCACCACTCCACTCTGCCCTCAGGGAAAGCCCTTCATTAGTGAGCCCCACTGGTCTTCAGCTTCACTTGGGGAAACTCCTTCTAGGAACCCATTGCTTTGCCTCAGCTTACCATATTGTTTCACTCTGCCTCCTTCATTCCTACTTTTGCCTCTGAACCGAATATCTCTTCCTCTTCCCTTTTCACAAACTTATCCCTGTCTTTTAAGGTCTTGGCCAAATATCACCTCCTGACAGTCCACCTTCCCAACTACACACACACACACAAAGCTTACACTGCGGCATCATCTCCACCAACCACTGTGATTGGTGGAGATGACGACACAGTGTAATTCTGTGAGCAGATGTTTCTTGAACATCTATTATGTGCCAGGCATGAGTCAAATCCCTGGATACCAAACAGCTAAGATTGCTCTTTTTACAGATTGTTCAGCCTCTGGTAGAGTTAAAAAGTAAACAGAAAAATAAGCAGCAAAGAATTAGATAGTGATAACTTACACAAAAAAATTTTTTTAAACGCTAATAAAACAGAGGGAGGATCATATCTTCTTAGGATCTCTTTACACCAATATACACATGGCCAACACATAGCTGATGCTCAGTAACTGTTTGATGAAATGAGAGGCAACAACTATGACCTACAACAACCTTTATCAGTCATTCCGTTCTTATGTGTCTGGACATTTTGTTGTTTTAAGAAACCATTTTCCCAACTGTTTGCCTGCTCCTCCAGTCCCTGTGTGGTTATGAAAAGCAGAAACTCTGTCATCTGCATCATGTTTATAGCTCCTACGTTACCTACTCGGGAATCATCTGCATTTTTTGCAAACCATAAACACAGAGACCTGGACTTAAAGTCTGACAGACATCACAAATCACAGGATGTAAGAGCCAAATGAAAACTCAGCGGTGATCTAATCTAGTGATTTTACTAACTGTTCTTGGCAAAGAGTGGTATTCCTGGGGTATCCCAAAGGCTGCTGCAGGGGCTGTGGTGTGGTGAGGAGAGTTGGAGGGAGGTTTCTGGGGATTCCTACAACTTTCTCCTTTCTTCTATTTAATCCACAGAGCTCTACTTTATCCATGCTGTATGTTTTAGAGGTTAGGGTAAGATTTTCTTTACCAAAAACCTGCATGAACTTCAAGGAATCAACAGGAGAAAAAAGAGAAACGAAGAATCCAGGAGTTAAATGAATCCTTTGAATTTTTACAGAACCTCATTCTGAACAGATGTATATGTTTAGACACGGGCAGATGCATACAACCACAGAAAGATGACAAGGCATAGATAGAACATATACACGATGTAAGTGGAGCACATATTTGGCAATGGGGGTACAAAAGTGTGAAAGAAGGAGCTATTAAAATAGTAGCGAAGTATGCTTTCAAGGGAAGCAGAAGTCTTTCTAGCCCTGCCATTCTCTCAAGAATTGTGTCTTCTTTGTTGCTCATTCATTCATTCGTTGTTTGTACTTTGAAATGGTGCTCATTCATTCATCGTTTTTGTCTTCTTTGTTGCTCATTCATTCATTCATTCTTTTTGCTTTGAAATGGAACTCATTCATTCATTCATGGTTTTTACTTTTTAAATAATTGTATATCAAGTATTTCTATGCACAGTGACGCATAGAATTGGGACCTATGTAAAAGTGAGACAGAGAAAGAGAAGGAGGGAGGGAAGAAGGGAGAAGAAGAGAAGAAGAAGGGAAGAAGGTAGGGAGGAAGAAAGGAAGGGAGGGAGGCAGAGAGGAAGGAAGGAAGGAGGGAAGGAAGGAAGGAAGGGAGGAGAGAGGGATGAAGGGAGAGACTAAGGAATAGAAAGAGGAAGTACTAGATGGAGGGAGGAAGGAAGGGAGGAAGGGAGGGAGAGAGGAAGGAAGGGAAGAAGGAAGAGAAGGAGGGATGGAGAAAGGAAAGGAGGGAGGGAGGAAGGAAGGGAGGGAGGAAGGAAGCAAGGAAGGGAGGGATAGAGGAGGGAGGGAGGGAGAGAAGAGGGAAAGGAGTGATGGAGGGAGGAAGTGGGGGCAGGGAGAGAAGGAGAGAGAGAAGAAAGAAAGGAGGGAGGGAGGGAGGGAGCAGGGAGAGAGGGAGGGACAAAGTAAGGGAGAAAAAAGGAAAGGAAGAAAGGAAGGAAATGAGAGAAG